>NC_073302.1:121215471-121529638 GCF_027595985.1 Sorex araneus | reverse complement strand
TATAATGTAGTCGAAGGCCATATGGGGGAAGGGAGTTGTGGGCTGAATGAGGGCTAGAGACTGAGCACAGTGGCCACTCAACACCTTTATTGCAAATCACAACAGCTAATTAGAGAGAGAGAACAGAAGGGAATGCCCTGCCACAGTGGCAGGGTGGGGTGGGGGGAGATGGGATCGGGGAGGGTGGGAGGGATGCTGGGTTTACTGGTGGTGGAGAATGGGCACTGGTGAAGGGATGGGTTCCCGAACTTTGTATGAGGGAAGCATAAGCACAAAAGTGTATAAATCTGTAAATGTGCCCTCAGGGTGATTCACGAATTAAAAATAAATAAATAAATAAATAAAAAAACAAAAAAACAAAAAAAAATAAAATTAGTGAGTTCTGACTGGGGTGGGGAGAACACAGGGTGTGGCTGGTTGGAGTGGATTAGGGCACAGTCTTCATGCAGATCATAAGAAAGAAATTCGAATCCATTTCTAGAATTTTACCTTTAATAATCCTCTACAGTTTAGATACCAAAAATAACCACCAATCCTTTTATGAGATGTCTGTTTGTTTTTTAGATTACGCATATAAATAAAATCATATCTTATTAGCCTTTTGGTATTTCATTGTGTATCTATAGAAAGTCGTTATCCATTTATTTATTATTGGACATTCAGGTTGCTTTTGTATCCTGGTTATGGAAGTAAGAGCTGTAATGAACATAGGTATGAATATATCTTGTTTTTGTGTTTGTGGGTAGATGCCTAGAAATGGGATTTTCTTCTTTCCTTAATGAAGTAGGAAGATAAGGTTTTAATAAGTATAATGCTCAATTTGTCCATGTTTTTTGTGATGTCTGCTTTTTATGCTCTATTACAGGAATCATTCCTTACTCCAACACCATGCATATATTCTCTTAAATTCTATTCTAGAAGCTTGCTATTTAAAATTTTTTTTTCTTTTTGGGTCACACCTGGCAATGCACAAGGGTTACTCCTGGCTCTGCACTCAGGATTTACCTCTGGTGGTGCTCAGAGGACTGTATGGGATGCTGGAAATCGAACTCAGGTCGGCCGTGTGCAAGGCAAACACCCTACCCGCTGTGCTATCGCTCCAGCCCCGAAGTTTGCTATTTTTATTTTTAACTTTGAAATCTAAACTTCACCTAGAACTGACTTTGATTATGGTGAGTGATTTGGATTGAGATGAACTTTATTTCCACCTAGGAGTCATTGTTGAATAAGCACTTTATTATTGAAACCTTTACCTGCATTACAGTGTTAGACTGCATATATGAGATTGTGTCTGGACTTTCTCTTCTGTTTCAATGGACAAGTTTAAGATTCCTGTCAGATCTGCAAGTGGTGAAGTAATCAGTTAGGTACTGAATCTGAAATTCAAGAGAGACTTAGGATGAAGGTATAAATTTTGGAATCGGATATACATACATTTGCTTTAAGGCTGCAAAGCTGGATAGAATCCCTAAAGGACTCTCAGTGTAAAGAGAGTAGAGATGAAGTCGGAGAACTAAACCTGAAGTCTCACCAACACTAAAAACTGGGCAGAATAGTAAACAACCAGCCAAATGGAAAGTAAAATATGCAAAATCCAAAGGAAAAACACTTCTTTAGAAAGAAAAAATAAATAACTGTCTCATGTTGGCACAGCAAGTAAAATACAGAGACTTTTCTATTGATCTTCTTGGTCTGGGGCCCTCTGTGATCTTGACCAGATGAATTGAGTCTTTAAAAGAAGCAATAAAGACAGAGACCTTGGTGGAGTTTTGTAAAGAATGGGAAAAGGGTCATTTGATAGTTGGTTTTACTTTAAATGTTATAAATTGCAGAGTGTTATCAATTGAGAACAGAGAAGTGGTCTGCTAATAGAAAATGTCGGCATTGTTGTTAATTCTTAAAGATGGGGAGTAGGGAGTTAGTAATATGGAGAGCTTGTGAGACATAACTGGATATTAGGCATCACCATCAGTTACTTTTGGAAGCTACCTTCTCTCATGGTCTCGTGGTTCTCTGGGGGAGATTAGCACATGTGTTAGGGATGTTTTGGAAGAACAACTGGGGACAAGCATTAGTCATTATGATAAAAGGGGCACTAAAGATGAAGGTCTGACACAACTAGAGGGACTGGCATTCTGGGGACTTGCCACATGGAGAAGAGGAAAAGGAATGATAGATGGACCTTGTGGGAAACGAATTTAAGACCTAATTCAGAATAATTCCACTCTTCCTAAAAAGTAGTAAGGAAAGCAGAAAAGTCTCTGACTTGTTGAATGCTGTATAATGAATCGCTTAAAACTCAGTGGCTTAAAAATAATTACTTAAAAGTTTGCAGTTTTAGCAGGACTCAGTAAGGACAGCACCTCTCTTCTCCCTGTGACAGCAGATGAAATGACCCAAAGACTTGGTGCATCCACTTTCAAAATATGTTACACATAAGTCTGGATATAGAACTGGCTGTGACTTGTGAATTCAGCTGGAACTGTTTTCCAGGGACGCTAGTTCTCCTTATGGGCCTCTTTGAAACTACTTGTAGCTTAATGGCTGGGTTCCAAATGAGAAGACGCACTAGCTGTCAGAACTGGCACTGCATCAATCCCATTGTGTTTTAATGATCAGATTCATCACCAGTACAGTGCAGAGTTAAGATGTGTATGCCACATCACACTGTTTCTGAGTGTGTTAGACATTCCTATCCTACTATAAAAATACAATAAAAAGATTAGCAAAATAGGGGCTGGAGCAATAGCACAGTGGGTAGGGTGTTAGCCTTGCACGCAGCCGACCTGGGTTCGATTCCCAGCATCCCATATGGTTTCCTGAGCACTACCAGGAGTAATTCCTGAGTGCAGAGCCAGGAGTAACCCCTGTGCATTGCCGGGTGTGATCCAAAAAGCAAAAAAAAATTGGCAAAATACTTGATCAAGTATATTTATATTGCTAATGGACAGGATATGTGTTCAGAAACATTAGAGAAATACAAGCTGAATGTGCGAGTTATCTCTGTACACTAATCAATATGGCTAAAATGAAAAATAAGATTGCTTGACATTCAAACAATTACTGAGAATGAGAGCAATATGAACTGTTAAATACCGCTAGGTATTTAATACACAACATTGGAAATGTTTGTCATAATCCGCAAACCATTCACTTGGCAGGAAACTTGGTGCTGCTGCTACTTGGTAAATTTGAAATAGTTGAAGTTTTCAATTCTGTTCTTTATGGACCTTCCCGTGTAGTGTCTTAGGCTTATTCACAGCATGGTGGTATCTATTTGTACCCAAAACAGGAATCTATTTGTACCCAAGAAAAATGCTCCTGCATGTATATGTGCAAGGAAATATATATGTAAGAAAGTATAGAGAAGCACTGTCATAAATATCCCAAACTAGGATCAGTCCTAATACTCATCAACAATGGAATTAATTTGCAAACTGTGGTTTATTTAAACAATGGGATAATTGGCAACTATGAAAAAATAGGAATCATTATTATTTGGATACTTCTCACAAAGTTAATATTGCATGAAATAAAGCCAGGAACAGAGTTTGTAATGCACAGTTCTATTTATGTGGTATTCAAAAATGCTTAACTAATCTATCTTAATGTGTGGATGTTGAATAACAGTTACCTTTAGGGTGAGAGAGTTTCTGTGTTTGCAAAAATATTCTCTTGAAAAGCACCTTAGTGGTATTCCTTGGATGTGTTCTTCATAAATACACTTATTAAGTTCTCCACATAGGCTGGGGGATTTATTTGAGGAGGCATACCCAGCTCTGCTTAAGGGAACATATGGTTCTGGGGATTGAATTTAGGGTTCCCACATGCAATACACACCAACCCTTTGAACCAGTTTTCCAACCTCTCTCTGGGCGATTTTGAAATAACTTAAGTTTTGGAAAGTTTTATTTTCCCCCCCTCCTATTTGCAAAGTATTTTGACATCCCATTACTGAGCTCAGTTGTAGCTCAGTTGTAGCCTATGAGTTGGTCAATCTTAGCCTTTGCCTTCTGTTATTAATAGGCAAGGAAACTAAGGCTCAGAGACCAAGGTCTTAGTATTAGAAAGTGACAGGGCCAACACTTGTGCTTTGGACTCCAAGGCCAGTGTTCTTTCCACCATAACACATCATTCCCCATGCAAACAGTTGTAAATAAAACACAGATGAGATATTGAAGAAAGCCCAGCCAAGATGTGAGCCAAAGAGCCAAGGAAGTGATCAGCGCTTAGTTTAGCTAGGAAGAAAGATGGGGGTGATGGGGAACGTGTGGACATAAAAATGACAGACTGGCTAACAGAAAACCAGCCCATTGTCCCAAGAGCATTTGTTGAGTCAAGCAAGGACAATACTGTATTTATTCCATGTCCAGAATCTGGAAGTGGATCAGGAGAAGAACGAATATTTTAGGGCACAAATCTCATAAGTTCAGGGCATAATTCCTGAACTATGATGATATACTCCTTGATTTGCTTGTGTTCACTCACTTCTTAAGGGCAGGAGGGGCCTTACCTATTTGAGGGAAGTTGCATAAGGTCTGAGTATCTAGGGATATTTCACTGACATTTCTATGTTCTTTCCTCCAATTTTCCTTATGAACAGCTTCCTTCCAAATAGATAGGTTCCAATTTAATAGGAACAATATAAGCATACAATAAATAGCACATGTGCAGGCAAGGAATGTAATGAGCCAAAATATTTCCTGCTGGTGAATTCACTGTGATTGGAACATTTGGTTTTGATCATTTAGCAAGGTGAAGAGAAAATGAAAAATAGTAGTCAATGCCTAGTTATAACATGCTCAACATTTGGTTACAGGGATGTGGAATTTGGGGGTAAATATAATAAGAAGAAAAATCTCACAGATTCTATGTCAGGGACACTGAATAAATTCACTGATACTGCTTTTTCTGAACTGATTTTTTACTTTATTTAATTCTTTTTTCGGGGCCACACCTGGTGGTGCTCAGGGTCTACTTCTGGCTCTGTGCTCAGGGATGACCTCTGAGAGGGCTCTGGGGACCATATATGGTGTCAGGATTCAAACCCGGGACAGCCATGTGCAATGCAAGCACTACCCTCTTCACTATGATCCCAGCCATATGAACTGATTTTAAAGCGCTTCTCCTACTACCAGGAGAGGTTGTGGTTACCCAGTAGCATTGTCTAGAGATTAACATGCCAGGCGGAGACTTATATGTCAGGTGCATGCTTGTGTTTCCACTCATGCTGCTGCCCTAAGTGCACTTAGTCAGCACTTCAAAATCAAGCATTTGCCTCCAGTTAATTTGTCCTTAGGGCTTCTAACCTGATATTCGCAGGATAATTCATTTTTCTTGAGGATTGCAAGGTCTTCTGTTTTTATGTATCCTTCAGTGGCAGGCACAAGACATTGAAAATACAGATGAAAAGTTATGCATCCTTAGTCTTCTCTCAAATGTATTTGATGGTAGATCAGTAAGAATCTTTAAGCCAAAATTCCCTTTTGGGTTTATACTTGGTGACAGACTGAGAGCCAAGAAGCCCTGGTCTGATTCTGGTTCCAACATTTACATACCATGTCCATTCACAAAACTATTTTGTAGGGTAAGCTGTCTGATGATATGTATGTTTCTCCTACTATCTGGAAGTAGAACATTATTAGTCACCATTAACTTAGTAGGTTATTTGGGGGATCTTGGAACCATTCATTTGCATGAAAATATTTTGATTTTCCCAAAATAATTCGCAAATATTACCAGATAGGAATGTTCTACTTTCAAATACTGGAAGAAAACCTGCACCTCAGATGACCTTCACTGGGATAAATTTAGGAGTCAATTCTCAGTTTTAGTTTTAATTTACAAGCAGCATTTGACATAATGATCTCTTTCTTTCTCCTTTTATATATGCTGTATTTACATGTTCCAGGATACTAAGACATCCTAGATGTTCTTTTCTGTATCACTGGATATTTTTCTTGTTTTATTTTCTTTTAAAAAACATTAAAATTTTATTGATTCACGTGAGATAGTTACAAGCTTTCATGTTTGGGTTACAATCTCACAATGATCAAACACCCATCCCTCCACCATTGCATATTCCCCACTACCAATATCCCTGGTATACCCCTCCCCCTTTCCCACCCTCCCCCTGGCTCTCTGGCAGACAATATTCCCCATACTCTCTCTCTCTACTTTTGGGCATTATAGCTTGAAACAAAAACACTGAGAGTGCCCTAAAACAGATGACTGGTTAAAGAAACTTTGGTACATCTACACAATGGAATACTATGCAGCTGTTAGGAGAGACGAAGTCATGAAATTTGCTTATAAATGGATAAACATGGAGAGTATCATGCTAAGTTTAATGAGTCAGAAAGAGAGGGACAGACATAGAGGGACTGCACTCATTTATGGAGTATAAAATAACATCACATGAGGCTGATACTCAAGGACAGTAGATACAAGGGCCAGGGGGATTGCCCCATAGCTGGAAGCCTGTTTATTTTCTTTTTTCTTCCTTGAACACTTAAAAGTAGATGTGTCCTAAGTCACATTTCTTTATTTTTTAATTGAATTTTTTAATCGAATCACTATGAGATACAGTTATAAAGCTTTCATGATTGAGTTTCAGTCATAAAATGTTCCAACACTCATCCTTCTACCATTGTACATTCCCTACCACCAATGTCTCCAGTTCCCTCTAGCTACCCCCACCTCCAACACCCCTGCCACCCCCACTTCTATGGAAAGCACTTTCCTTCTTCCTCTCTACTTTTGGGCATTGTGTTTTGCAATACAGATACTGAGAGGCCATCATGTTTGATCCTTTGTATACTTTCAGCACACATCTCCCATCCTGAGTGATCCCTCCAATCATCATTGTCTTAATGGTCCCTTCTCTAACCCAACTGCCTTCTCCTCCAGCACTTGAGACAGACTTCTAACCATGGACTGTCCTTCTGGTCCTTGTCTGTACTGTCTATGGGTGTTAGTCTCATGCTATTTTATATCTGACAGATGAGCTGAGTCACATTTCCTATCCAACTTTACTGCCTCTGTCTGCGTTCCCTTGGTGATCTCACCCAATCTTAACCATAAGCCGATCTATGCTGATGACAGTTTGTGGTACACATTTCTTTTCCAACTTCATGTTCATTAAGCTTATTATTCAACATCTCCACTTCCTAACTCTCTAAACTTGGTTTACCCATAGTTTCCTGCAATTCAGTTGATGAGTACCTTGTTTTTCTAATTGCTCAACCCAAAAACCTTGGAGTTATCCGCAACTCTTTTTTTCTTGATCTCTGTATGTAAATCATTGGAACTCCCATTAACATCACTTGGTTGTAGCTTCCAAGAAAGCTAGAATATACACACTTCAGCTTCTATTTATTTTTTCCTCACAATTCTAATGCAGGCATTGTGATTGCATTCTATACTAATATCCAATGCTACTATTACAAGGACCATTGGAAAAAATATCCATTGCCTCCTTGATTATATTGTTAGTCTCTTACATGACAGTCAGAGCAATTGTTTAAAATATTGCAGCTTATGTCGCTTTTTGTTTAAAACTTTCTATTATCTTCTTGACTTACCCAAACAGAAATCTTCAACATTCTTCTATAGTGTTTTATAAGGTTACAATTTACATTCCCAAACCACTTAACATACACTTGTGTTGACTCTTCCCTCTTCCTGGAACACTATCCCACCAAAGTCCTATATGTTTTTACTGTAATGGCATGTTAATAATATGGCAGTGCTGGCCATCATCTGGAATTGCACAACCCCAATCTAAAGAATAGTGTTTTCTTACATAGCATATGTCATCTTTTAAGTCACTGTCTTTAGATCGAGGCAATGCCTATTGCTTATTCCATACCCCTTCCTTCTGCTAGAATGTAAGATTCATAAAGGCATACTGGAAAAGAGTAATGATAGAGACTTTTTTCAGAATTGAGGAGAGACAAAACTTTAGATTGAAGAATCACACCAAGTCTGAAGTAAGATAAATATAACTTTTGGCAAAGCCAAGGAGGGTTTAAAGGAATCAAAGGGAGTTAGAGGTTTCTTTGAAACCAATATGAAAATGGTTTTGGAATCTCATTAGCACCAATAGAGGTTGAAAGACAACAAAATATCTTCATAGAATTTGTGGGATATATGACCTTGAATGTAGAATTCTGAGCTGTATAATTCTTTCATACTCAAAGCATGGTTCAAGGACCAGAAGCAGCAGGATCATCTGTTGAGAAAGCCGACTTTGTCCACACCTACCAAATACAGGGATTTTACAAGATCTCTAAGTTTGTTATCTTCTCATTACAGTTTGAAAATCCTTGAATTTAACTGCTATCAAAGTGAGACCAAAGCAAAACCTTTTTATAGGAAAAGAGAGCCTTTTTATAGTTGATTCAATAAAAATAAATGTAAAAGAACTGATAGGAAAGAGGAGGAAGGAGCAAAGATATGGCCATTGTGAATAAACTTATGAGCTGAGGGCAAGAGTCTAACCCTTCCTCTCAGCCGTGCTGAGAACGGATAGCATTGTACACAGGAAACAGGATCACAGATGTCTTGGGAATTAGATTCTTGTCTAGAATTGGTCTGTCTTTGTGTGTGTGTACATATATATGTATTTATCTGTATGTTGTTAGGGAAAGCTATTTAATTTCTCTGAGTCTCAATTCTCTGTTCATGATAAGAGTTTATGTAGGGAATTTATTTTTAAACTTTTTTGCCCCCTAATCTACAATAGAAATACAATTTATATCTTAATCCATAGGAATCTATATAATTAAATAAACACCAGAATTATACTTTCCTCTCTAGATGCAGTTATCACTGTATCACTGTCATCCCGTTATTCATCAATTTACTCAAGCAGGCGTCAGTAACATCTCCATTTATCCCAGCCCTGAGATTTTAGCAGCCTCTCCTTACTTTTCTTTCCCAGTGATTGAAGGCTCTTTCAGGGTCAGGGGAATGAGACCTGTTATTGTTACTGTTTTTGGCATATCGAATAAGCCATGGGGAGCTTGCCAGGCTCTGTCGTGTGGGTGGGACACTCTCAGTAGCTTGCCAGGCTCTCATATACATGTATTTCCCTTTATGATGATTCGCAGCCATGCGGTCCAGGAATATGTTCACTCATGTGTGAGGCTTGACCTGAGTGAGTGGAAAGCAGCCTGGAGCATGGCAGCGGTGGGGTAGTGGAGCTTGGCTGCTGGGGCTGAGTCCCTTAGGGAGATGCAATTATAAGCTGAATTTTTTAATGTTCATTTATTCTGTGCATTCACTTGTGTCCTATTGTTTTGAAAACAAACAGGACAAAACTGAAGATTTTCTAAAGTGTTTTTGGTTCTATTCATCTATAATTCATAATTGTAGGTATTAAATCACATAGTATGTCTAGATAACTAGTTCTTAAACTTGACTGCCCATTGGAATGTCTTAGGTCATTTCCCCCTAATTATGGGTACTTGTGTTTAACTTCAGAGGCACTGTTTTATGATAGCAGTATAATTTAAGGTCAGGACATTTCAATACTCCTCAGGGCATCTATGGTTTAGCTCATCTTGAGAATCTTTAGCTGGGACAGCTATTACCTGGTCCTTAAAGCATTTTTTGCAAGTGGAAGATGGTATTCCCAGGCTCTGCCTCAGGTCTGTCCCTATAGGACTGCAGAAAGTCACACCGGTCAGTGAACATTTTTTTAAATTTACTTTTGATCAGTCAGGAAAGGATTTCTGCCTGAAGTTCTTGCTCACCTCCCTACTGAAATATATCCTATCAAGCTCACTTCTGTAGGAGCTTTGTGGAATCAGTTCTAACCTTCCTGTCTTACATTTTCCCTTGCTCTCACCCCCCATCTCCACCACCACGACCCCCAATTCCAGTAGTTTTCTTTACCTCTTCTGTAGTCAAACTTGCTGAGTGAACAGAGTTGTCCCCATGCACGACCCCATTTCCAAGTCCCCAATAACCAGCTGACCAAGGACACTAGTGCATCCAGATAATTGGGTTCAGCAAATGCATTTCAAAGCTTAACCCACTAGAACCCAACAGCATTTTCTGCTCTCAACTGTATCCATCTCTTAAAATGCTTCGCATGGGTTTCTATTAACATTACATGTCCTCAGTTTGCTTGTTGAGACTCAGATCACTTATCTATGTCCTACTAGGTGTTTTATTTTTTTAAATTTTTGGGTCACACCCACCCAGAGATGCACAGGGTTTACTCCTGGCTTTGCACTTAGGAATTACTCCTTGTGGTGCTCTGGGGACTATATGGGATGCTGGGAATCAAACCCGGGTCTGCTGCATGCAATGCAAATGCCCTCCCTGCTGCACTGTTGCTCCACCCCTTTGTCCTACTAGTTTTATTTTTTTCTCAAAGCTAAGTCCCCAGTATTTTTCTTTTTCACTTTCTATTTCATGCTTTCTAGCATATGTCTCATTTTTGATATAGGAAACAATTTGATAAGTTCTCATTTTTTTTAAACCCCATCTTTGCCTGAGCTCCAATTCATACTGGTGATCTCCATAAGGATGTCAGACGTGCTTGCCAGACTCAATATATCTAGGACTGAAACTCATTTTCTTTCCAGCCATCTTTCTTTTTCAGTGGTCCCTGTCTCCCTATGTAGCACCAGTATCCTCAAAGGACTGGCACAAGCCAGAATCCTGTACGTGCTCTTGACTTCCTTCTCTGTTATCTCCCACAGCAAGATAGAGCATCCTACCCTGTTGATTCTACCCTTTACATCTTATGATTCTTTCCTTGTCACTGCTGTCCTGTTTGCCTGTACTTCTCATCAGCTGTGTAGGCTGCACAGTGACTATAGACTCTAGTTTATTCCATCTCCACTTTTACCCCTTCACATCCATCTCCCACACTATGATATTTTGAAAATGTTCAATTGCTTGTCATTCCCTTGTTTAAAAACTCATTAATGGCTTTCCTTGGCTATAAAATATGACTGTGAGGGGACTAGAACAATAGTACAGTGGATAAGGCAATTTGCTTTGCATGTGGTGGACCCAGGTTCGATCCCTGACATCCTATTTGGTCCTCTGAGCACTGTCTGGAGTATTCTCCTGAGTGCAGGGTCAGAAGTAACCCCTGAGCCCTGCCAGGTGTGGCTAAAAAAACAAACAAAAACATAACTGTGGTCCAAAATGTGGGTCTCTGAAAGGCAAAATGAAAAGATAGATGGAAAATTTTTACTATAAAGACTGGCCCATAGGAAACATTTAATAAAAATCGGCTGTTGTGTTGTTGCCTCGGGTAGTGTCATCATCATTGTTAGCTTCATTCATATATATATATATATACATATATATATTTTGCTTTTTGGGTCGCACCCAGTGATGCTCAGGGGGTTACTCCTGGCTCTGCACTCAGGAATTACTCCTGGCGGTGCTCCAGGAACAATATGGGATGCTGGGAGTCAAACCCAGGTCTGCCGCATGCAAGGCAAATGCCCTACCCGCTATGCTATCACTCTAGCCCCTGATTCATAATTTTTGTATTTTGAAATATAATGCACTCATAAAAATATGTCATAATGAATTCACCCAGAAATGCGGAATCACTTCAGAATTGGACAGTAAATTATTTATAATCAGGAAGAATAAGTCAGCGCACACTAAGGCATGAGAAAATAGAATAACTGTGAAATTCAAAGAGAGCTGTTGAAAACATTGTTTATTCTAATTGAATAGGCCAAAAGGGGCATGTGGCCATCTTCAAGCAATTTATTCTTATGTCATGTTTGCGGTGGAAAAAAATCTTTGACATGATCTTGATCTGTTTCTTCTAGTGAGCAGCATCAGTGGGGCTGAGGGGAACTGGGTGCTTAGAGAATCATCTCGGGCCAGACAACAGCTCCGTTCAGTCTGGAGCCGTGACCGAACCCCAGTTGCCAATTCCAGGCAGAGTTTCTTCCGCTGTCTGGGCCCTTCATGACACCTGTCAGCTCCCATTATTCAGAGAGAAGCGTCAGGCCGTGGGGAGACGTGGCAGGTCCCAGGTCAGGCCTGTGGTGCTTCTTCCTTAAACACATAACCCGAACAAACAAGGTGCTTCAGAAATCTCTAAAAGCAAAGTTTTCTTTAAAAAATAAATATAAGAGTAGATATTTTCTCCCCTGAATTTTATAGATGCTCAGATGTAGAAAATCAAACCTCTAGTGTATACTCTTAAGAAGTATTCAGTTTCTCTAGGTGAAAATCTCTTAAGTTCTTGCCTCAGCAATGAATTTTGGTGGCATCAAAGGGTATTAACAGAGTCTGAGTCTGAGGTTTTCTTCTGACAGGAATCGCAGAGAAGGGAAGTTTCAGCATCAGCACCATCACTGGGCCAAATCTGGGCTTACTTGACTTGGATTGCAGGGAAATGAAATTTTTTTTTTAAAGTAAAAGGTTGGCATGAAGTTGATGATGTTTTTACTTTTCCATATAAGGTTATTAAAAAGTTACCATCATGTTTAGTCAGCTCCATTTCATTCCATAGACTAACACTGAGAAATGACTTAGCAAGGATGCCAACACAAATGGTCTGTCCACATCTGTGACACCGTTAATAATGTCTTTGTGCATGTGCTTAAATACTAATTGCATTCCTAGGTTCTCTGGCAACATTTAGATTTTGTGGGTAAGAGAGGAGGGAAACTAACACCTAAAAATATACAGTGCTTTTATTATTTTATTTTCACACTCTTCTGCTCTGAATACTCTTGGTTAACACTCTATAAATATTATATTGCACTATCTCATTTTCCCAGGACCTTTCTATCTGAGGAGGGAAGTGAAAACTCAGTGACTTTACAATCATTTATTTTGGTTCACACAACCACAGATCAATGCACTGGACTGGGTACCCCTGGCAGGGCTTCCCTTTTCACTTGCCAGATTTGTGCTTCCTGGACTCCATGTATGAAATATCTGGAGCAGCAGTTGTTGGGAGAAGGTCTGGGTCTTGATTGAGGACTTAGCTTCACTAGGATTAGGTCTCTAAACGAGAATTAACTAGAGTAGTTTAGGGTTTACATCACAGATTTGACTAAGAACAAACTCGTATGATCATTTTCTGCCTTTCCTATTGTACTTTCTGCAGTAAGTTGTACAATGTGTACTTAATTATCTCTCTGAATTTAACTTTTTCATGCAGAAGTTTTATGTCCTGACCACAGTCCACAGTAATCTTCCTTCCTTCTTCCCTTCCTCCCTTCCTTCCTTCCTTCCTTCCTTCCTTCCTTCCTTCCTTCCTTCCTTCCTTCCTTCCTTCCTTCCTTCCTTCCTTCCTTCCTTCCTTCCTTCCTTCCTTCCTTCCTTCCTTCCTTCCTTCCTTCCTTCCTTCCTTCTTGCTTTTTGGGTTACACTTGGTGATGCTCAGGGGTTGCCCCTGGCTCTGTACTCAAGAATTACTCCTGGCAGTGCTCTGGGGACCATATGAGATGCCAGAGACTGAACCAGGGTCAGCTGTGTCAGGGCAAACACCCAACCTGCTGTACTCTCTCTCTGGTTTCAACACCAATGTTTCTGATGTTGCTTATTTCCACCATCCTTCTTTTAAGATTAATGGTAGTTCTTTTTTCCTTTGTGTTTTGGATTTGGTTATCCACATTTGGTTATCTGTTTTTATGGAGACTTTGGGAGTTTCAAAATCAACATCAGCATGCCTCCATCTTCCCAGAATTTATTCCCATTATCAAATTACATGATCCAATAAATATGAAGCATTATCTGACCCTCTTGCCCCTGTGCCTGACTGACTTCACAGGGGCCCCTTGGAGGGGGTGGGTTGAGTCCCGGCAGCCGAAGACCTTCGGAACCCAGCCACAGCCATGTTCAAGGCCACTCTCCACATGCTTGGATGAGCCTCACCTGTGAAGGAACCTGCAGAGGAACCCAGGTGTGCAGAACCCGGGACTGAGATCTCCAAGCCTGCTCAGATCAGGACTGGGCCTCTTCCACCCATTTTCCAGTAGCTAGGCAGTCACACCCACAAACTGTTCCCGGCACTGTGTAAGTGTAATCCCATCAATGGCCAACATCCAGAGACTATAAAACCAAGCTATTGGAGGGCCATACTTTAATTAATCACAACTGTTTAGATACCAGCTCACAACGTCCTTAATGTTTAGCAAGTAGTTCTCAGGAAAAAGTACAAAGGGACACCAGCACACTCCTATGCATAAACTTTTAGTAAGAAAAGACTGAGGATACTCAGTATCCGCTATGATCTAGGGTCTGATGTAAGCTATTTTGAGTTACTGCTCAGATATTCTTCTGGACTGAACTTAAGAGACCTTGGTGAGAACCCAATTCTAGTTTAGATAAAGCCACTTTGGTTGTTTATTTTCCAGTAGAAACCGTCAGACCATGAGAACTGTAGTAGAAACTCTTAGTCACAGTCTTTGAGACATGATCAAAATTCAGACTTATCAGGGAAGCTAGTGTGTCATGGGCAAAGTTTGCTCATTTTCATGTCCTCTGGTATAACCCACAAATCTACAGTGCACTGGTTTCAGAATGTTCCCTTCATGTTGTATTTCCCAGTTCCTAGAATTCTGCCATTTTGTCTCTCAGAGAAGCTCATACAGAAGAGAACGGGAAATTACAAAAATAAAAAAATTATCTGGAGGCACTCCTCAAGTAATACTGCTTGTTTTAGACTGAATTGTAGTTTGAAGCACTAGCCCCCACAGTTTGACTGACTTAGGAAGCCCTTTGAGGAGACAACTAAGGTTAGAGAAAGTTATGAAGATGGGACACACGTCAATGAAACTGGTTTCCTAGGAAGAGGGGAAGAGACACCTAAGAGGTACCAGCACTGAGAAAAGACAGTGTAAGGTCCCAGACTCAGGGTAGCTATTGGCAAGCCAGAGAGAGACGCTGGATCAGCAAACCAACCCCACTGCCATATTGATCTGGAATGTTCAATCTCCAGAGCTGTAGGAAATAAATTCCTGCTGTGCAATTAACCACTCTGTAGCATTTTGTAATGGAAGTCCTCATAGACTAATATATCACCCTCAGTAATTAAAAATACATAAAACTGGGCCACAAATAGGTATTTGTATTATGTAGTTACTCTTGGTGTATATTGAAATTATTTTCCTATTTTCAGTCTAATCTTGATCTAAAAGGTATCCCTTTTGGTATACTTGGAGACTGGAGGGATATCACTTCCTTTAATTTATTATTGATAAAGCTGGTTAAAGAGACCTTTCAAAAATATGTCTTATCTAGCAAGAAGCAGAGAGACGGAGTAAATGATCTCTCCCAAATCTGTTCTTTCTATAAGACACTGTGTTCTTCTTTCATATTAGTTCTTCAATATATTCAGTTCAACATTAGAAAATGCCAGTTTGTATATAAACATATATGAGTATATAGTATATGTTTTTCAGATTATTTGTAGATGAGATAAAGTTTGTTTAATACTTTCAGGTTTCATTGTAGTTTGAAAATATTAATAATAATTTTTATCAACACAGACATTTATTATCCCAGAATACAAAATACAAAATCCTATTAAGTATAAAAGAGAACCATGTTCTTCATGTTTAGAACTGGCAGAGGACTGTGGGAGACTTGGCATGGTTGATAAGATACACACCACATGGTTGCTTGTTTACACTTTGGCCTTCAAGATGTGATATTCTCATGGCTGTATTTAGAGAGTTCTTTTTATTTTTATTTTTATTTTTT
The DNA here is from genome assembly GCF_027595985.1 of Sorex araneus. NCBI lineage: Eukaryota > Metazoa > Chordata > Mammalia > Eulipotyphla > Soricidae > Sorex > Sorex araneus. The sequence goes on along the minus strand of NC_073302.1, from coordinate 121,513,930 downwards.
TTTTTTTATTTTGGTGATTTTATTTTAGTTTAAAAATAAAACTGTGATTGGAACAGTTTAACTTTTACACTAAAGATACAATATTTTCAGATAATATTTGGTGTTTCTCTTAAATTAGCTGCTAGAAGAATCATTGCAAGCTGGTTTCACAAATCTGATCATAATTTATTTATTTATTTATTTTTTTAAATTTAATTATATTTTATTTTTTTATTTTTTTTTTTAATTTATTTATTTTTAATTAGAGAATCACCGTGAGGGTACAGTTACAGATTTATACACTTTTGTGCTTATATTTCCCTCATACAAAGTTCGGGAACCCATCCCTTCACCAGTGCCCATTTTCCACCACCCGTAAACCCAGTGTCCCTCCCACCCTCCCCAATCCCATCTCCCCCCCACCCCACCCTGCCACTGTGGCAAGGCATTCCCTTCTGTTTTCTCTTAGAGAGTTCTTTTTAGATGAAGACATCTCCAATCATTTTCCAGCCTTCCACTGGGTGATTTCTCCATTTGCATTTGAACGTGATGTGATCATTTAACAGCTAGAAAGAGGTCACACTCTTTGGAAGGAATTTGTTGCAGTCAAGAGTCACACAAGTCATTTGATCTTCCATTTCCAACAATCTGATTTGAAATCACATCATTTGGCCCTTCAAGTAAAACAATGTTATGATAGAGATTCTGGCTTTTGACATTGCTTTCTCCACTACAGCTCTGTGACAGAATTGGAGTAGACAGTGATACTTCTGATAGAAGCAATTACAAAGTGGGAACAGACATAACCTAATGATGTAGGAAGCAAGGATTCCAATTTAGCATGCCAGGTTTGACTCATTGTGATGCCTGCTAAAGGCTGACAGATATTTTAAAATAATTTGCATGTAAGTTCTTTCCAACTTTCCTCTTCTTTAGTCTTCAAGGAGAGATGGCAGAGAAAATCTTTGGTTTCTGAGATGTCTGGGAGGTTCCATTTTGAGTCATCCTACCAAGTTTTTAAGCTTGTTAGTCTGAGGTTTTATTGTTTATTAAAGTGGGCTTTCTTTTTAGAGGACTCAGAAAACTGTTCAACTTTTCCAGTGTAGAGCAATGGTTTTCATTGAACTCCTTTCTTGAAGCCAGTTCTCAATCTTGAATGCACATCAGAATCATCTGGAGTTTTAGAAAAGACAGAAACCTCTGTATCAGTCCAGAAATTCTGATTCATTAGGTCAGTGTGCAGTGTGGAACATGAATTTCTAAAAGTGATTATAACGAACAGTTTAGATAGAAAAACCACAACTTAGAGGAAGGAAATGATTGAAGTCTTGATGGGTTTAAGAATAAACATCACATATTGGGTGTCTTGGTTTCAGTATTGGTAGACAGAGAGGAAAAAAGGGAATGGGTTAGGGGAGTGATAAATCCCAGAGAAGAAAGCTGAAGAAGAAAACTTTTGCCTGGATCAATAGGGAGTTAGTCCCCCACTCTGTTCTAACCCCTCAGTTAAAATGGGGTGCAGACATTCCACAGCTGCCTGATACCAGGAGAAGAACACATAGGAATAATAGAGCTTATAGTTTAAGATTTGGCTTTACACATGGGCAAATTAGAAATAAGAAATGGTATTTACTGCTGTAGGGATCATGTTAAGTATAAAATTTATCCTTTTAAATAAAAAACTGCATAAATAGTGAAACTCTCTTACCCTCACCCCACTTTAAAAATAATAAGAGCTCATTTTATTGTTATTTTTTCCATATGTGTGTTTATATTTGTGAATATAAACACACATATACTTATGTGTAGTGTGTGTGTGTTTTGTAGTTGTCAGAAATGGATCAGGTTATATTGGGGAAAAACACTTCCAGATCCAGTTTAACATGAGAAGATTCTTTCTAACTCTTGTTAATATATGGATTGATGGAGAATCCGATTATCAGAGCAACTACAGGATCAGACTGACAGAAAGAGCACTGATGTCAACACACACGTTAAAATAAACTTAGAAAGGAGAAGAGGACTCAGAGGCACAGGCTAGTGTGGAAATGTTCTTGCCTCAAATATATATATATATATGTGTATATATATATATTTACTTTATTTTTTATTTTTTGCTTTTTGGGTCACACCTGGAGATGCACAGAAGTTACTCCTGGATTTACCACTAGGAATTACTCCTGGCGGTGCTCAGGGGATCATATGGGATCCTGAGGATCGAACCCGGGTTGGCCGCGTGCAAGGCAAATGCCCTACCCGCTGTGCTATAGCTCCAGCCCCTTACTTTATTATTTTTTTTCATGCTCATAGCTCATGACTGTATGGCCAAAGCTAAACATAAGGACTTGACCAGCAATTAAGGGTCAAGAAATTTAACTTGTTATGTGCCTAGAAAGAGACAAATACAAGCAGCACTTATGAATACCTCATAATTATGGGAACACTCATAAATTTAGAAATTAAAAGTAATACATAAAAATGTGTATCTGAATTACTAATAATGAAAATGAAGTCATTCCAGTCTGTAATTTAGTGCTTTTCCTACAGTAATCTCTCTCTCTCTCTCTCTCTCTCTCTCTCTCTCTCTCTCTCTCTCTCTCTCTCTCTCTCTTTTTCTCTCTCATTCTGTGTCTCTCTTTCTCACTCTGTTTTCTTATTTTTGGGCCAAACTCAGGGCTTACTCCTGGCTCTGTGCTTGGGAATCATTCCTGGGAGACTTGGGGTACCATATGGGGTACCAGGGATCGAACCCAGGTAAGCCATGTGAAAGGCAAGCACCCTAACTGCTGTACTATCACTCTGGCCTAGCGGCAGTATTTCTTGACATCTTTCCTGATATGTCAGCATATCAAAATCTTACTTATTTTTAAATTTTTACAGTATCTAATTAATTTCATTCATTGTTTCACTTATCCAGTGTCATTTTATGCCAAGGGCTGTAGAATAGGAGGAGTGAATAAGATGGGCATTGAAGTCTTACCCTTTGGCACTGTCACTGTGTAGCATATACACTGTAGGCAAGTACCATAACCTATGATCCTATTGATATTTTTATCTATGGAACATAGACATTGCAAGCAATGCAAGGCCAACATCATTATATAGATCTACTTATCTCTCTATCTATCTAACATCTATTTTTTTAGGCACTTTGCCAGCTTTTCTCTTGCACCAACAAAGGGGAATACGTTGTGAATTCTGCAGCTTCTTCGTCTTATCAGATTTGATTTCTCAAGCTGGAGGTAGAAGCAGAACTCTCTAGAATGGAGAATTTTATGTGAAATTTTCTAGATCTTTTCCCTGGGGTTTGTTGTTATTATTAGCTTCCTCCAGCATGATAGAGGCAAACTGCTGAGCGAATTTTCAGCTTTTGCTTGTAACAGTGGAGGAAACGGGAAATTTTCATAACTCCCAATATTTGTCTTGAGTGGTTTTGACTGTGAGGAAGAGGGTCTCTGAGATAAACATTGTACATTTCTTGGGTGATCGTCTCTGTTCCCCTATTCCTCTACACCGGGAATCAGCGAGGGCTCTGGGAATTTGTCTATTCATCACTGCCCGCTGCATAGCTTACTTCCTGAAGCTTCCTTTCATTTTATTTCAAAGTTTCTCCTACATGACACATCAAAAAATTGTTTTTATGGCTATTTATTATTTTTAAAATGATGTTTAAGTCATTTCCTTTGGCATTAAATTATTGATTCATTTTATTTGATACAGGCTGTGGAGTTCTGTATTTTTGTTTTTATCCACTCTCCCCTCAACTATGTATTTTTTAATAAGGACAACCTTCAAAAAGGCAGTCAAGTCCATTCTACATGGGAAATTCATCCTGAATTATCTGAAAACCCATCTGTCATCTGGCCTTTCTTGAGAGTTTCTAGTTGGTGACATTTGTTCTAACCCTTATTTTTTATGTTCTGCTGCTCTTTTCATGACTCCTGCATAGTCAGGTTTCCTCCAGGGATGCATGCTCATACTCAGGGATAGAAAGTACATCAGATACTGTGCTGGAGAATCTTTGTGCTGGGCTAAAGGAATGTTTGGTAGACCTTTCCCAGTCTTGGTTTTTATCAAGTAGTATTGACTTGATTAAGGCTAACAACTTCTTAGCCTCAACATTTTCATTCATACTAATCTTCTACCTCTTCCAATAGCCTTTCTGCTTCCATCAAACCTGGACATCTGTTGTTCCCTGTCATTTCCTTTTCTATGTCCTTAAACCAGTTGTTCTTCTTTTTTAAAAAAGTGTTTTATTTTGGGGCCACACCAGTGGTGCTCAGAACTTATTCCTGGCTTTGCACTCAAGAGTTATTCTGGCTGTGCTCAGAAGATCATACGGGATGCTGGGTATTGAACTCAGGTCAGCTGTGTGTAAGGCAGGTGCCCTACCTATTGCACTATAACTTCAGCCTCTAAGTTCTTCTTATCTCATGGGTCCCTACCCAAGTCTCTTTTAAAATTCTTTTCTTCTCCAAGGCTTCATCTTGGTTTCACATCCTCTCTAAGAGGCCTGTGTTGCTTATTTTGTCCCACACTTGTGTTATTTATTTATTCCCTTTTTCCCTTTAATTTTATTAAGACACCAGAATTCACAAAGCTGTTCATAATAGAATTGCCTCAGACGTATAATGTTGCAACACCAATCTCAACACCGATGTCCCCAGAGTCCCTGCTATATCCCAGCATGCCCCCTTGGCAGGCACATAACAAATTTATTTCATATTGCCTGCTCCAACAAAGCTTTAGAAAATGGCAAATGGAAGCATCAGAAGATACATCAACAAAAGTCAATTTGTAATGACTAATTGTTATACGATTTTAACCTATGTATATAGCACTGTTTCCCAGTGTACAGCAGTGTCGTCCAGTTGTTAATCGATTTGCTCAAGTGGGCACCAGTAACATCTCTTTTGTGAGACTTATTGTTACTGGTTTTGCCATATTGAATATGCCACGGGGAGCTTGCCAGGCTCTGCCGTGCGGGTGGGATACTCTCGGTAGCTTGCTGGGCTCTCGAAGAGGGATGGAAGAATTGAACCCGGGTCGGCCACATGCAAGGCAAACGCCCTACCCTCTGTGCTATGGCTCCAGTCCTTTAACCTATGTACATAAGGAAATTAAAATTCTTTAATACAGTATAGTTTATTGCCTAGTCTCATTTACATAACTAAGTTTTTAACTCTGGCATCTAAGACTATTGCATTAAATTTTATTTTGTACTTGAACTTGATTACTGCAGTAATCTTCCTATCTTTACTGTCATAAATGAGGATCCCCACCCACCCCTTTTCTGGCATATAGAAAATTTGTCTTATATTACCTGGTCCAAAAATCCTAAAAGAATAGCAAATAGAATTATTAGAAAATGAATCAATTAAGGTCAACTTGTGGTGACTAATTTCTATGTTTTTAACCTTTATTAATCTAGTAGAAGACCGTCATCATCATCATCACGTTGATCATCGAATTTTTTGAGCGGTCTCAGTAACGTCTCCATTTATTTTAACCCTGAGATTTTAGAATCCTCTCTCTACTCGTCCTTCCCAATGATGCTGCATTGGAGGCTCTTTCAGGACCAAGGGAATGAAACCCAGCATATTAATACACCATGGGGAGTTTGCGAGGCTCTCCCATGTGGGCAGGAAGCTCTAGGTAGCTTGCCAGTTTCTGCCAGAGAGAGAAGTAGGTTATAAGATATCAGCTGCGCACTTTCGGGAAAAACCAGTATTAATATTAACATACTAGTGAAGTATGTTAACCACTACCTGAAGTATGTTGACATACTAGTGTTATTTATATCTAATAATGTAGCACTCAATACAGTTGGTCTTAGTTAATTTTTTTGTAAAGCTTAAATGTCCGAATATATCAACTACCAACATATATATATATATATTTCAGAGATCAGGATAGTGCAGTAAGTATTAATGGCACCATTTTTACTGTGCTAATTGTATTACACTTAAGATTCACTTAGGAAAGGACCCAATTGGATGGAGTATTTTCTAGGGTCTCACAATGAAAATATGAGTAAGTTGACTTTTGGATAATAAACTCAATATGAGAATATCATATGGACCTTCATATGAAATTTTATTAACTGAAGCTGAGCACCTCAAAGTCATCCATGAGGGCTGCAGGAATCAACCTCATTCGAACTTGTATTAATGCGATATTTGTATTTCTTTTTTTTTTAAATTTATTTATTTTTAATTAGAGAATCACCGTGAGGGTACAGTTACAGATTTATACACTTTTGTGCTTATACTTCCCTCATACAAAGTTCGGGAACCCATCCCTTCACCAGTGCCCATTCTCCACCACCCGTAAACCCAGCGTCCCTCCCACCCTCCCCAATCCCATCTCCCCCCCACCCACCCTGCCACTGTGGCAAGGCATTCCCTTCTGTTCTCTCTCTCTAATTAGCTGTTGTGGTTTGCAATAAAGGTGTTGAGTGGCCGCTGTGCTCAGTCTCTAGCCCTCATTCAGCCCGCAACTCCCTTCCCCCACATGGCCTTCGACTACAATGTAGTTGGTGATCGCTTCTCTGAGTTGACCTTTCCCCGGAACGTGAGGCCAGCCTCGAAGCCATGGAGTCAACCTCCTGGTACTTATTTCTACAGTTCTTGGGTGTTAGTCTCCCACTCTGTTATTCTATATACCATAGATGAGTGCAATCTTTCTATGTCTGTCTCTCTCTTTCTGACTCATTTCACTCAGCATGAAACTTTTCATGCCCATCCACTTAACTACAAAATTCTTGACCTCCTTTTTTCTAACAGCTGCATAGTATTCCATTGTATAGATGTACCAAAGTTTCCTCAGCCAGTCATCCGTTCTGGGGCATTCGGGTTTTTTCCAGATTCTGGCTATTGTAAACAGTGCTGCGATGAACATACATGTGCAGATGTTGTTTCGATTGTACTTTTTTGCCTCTCTGGGATATATTCCCAGCAGTGGTATTGCTGGGTCAAATGGGAATTCAATATCTAATTTTTTGAGAGTCGTCCAAATTGTTTTCCAGAAGGGCTGAACCAGTCGGCATTCCCACCAGCAGTGAAGAAGGGTCCCTTTCTCCCCACATCCTCTCCAACAGCAGTTGCTTTTGTTCTTTTGGATGTGTGCTAGTCTCTGTGGTGTGAGGTGGTATCTCATGGTTGTTTTGATCTGCATCTCTCTGATGATTAGTGATGCAGAGCACTTTTTCATGTGCCTTTTGGCCATTCGTATTTCTTCCTTGGTAAAGTTTCTGTTCATTTCTTCGCCCCATTTTTTGATGGGGTTGGATGTTTTCTTTTTGTAGAGTTCAACCAGTGCTTTATATACCATTGATATCAACCCCTTATCTGATGGGTATTGTGTAAATATCCTTTCCCATTCTGTGGATAGTCTTTGGATTCTGGTCACTGTATCTCTTGCGGTGCAGAAGCTTTTTAGTTTAATGTAGTCCCATTTGTTGATCTCTGTTTTTACTAGATTGCTTAGTTCCGTGTCACCTTTGAAGATACCTTTATCTTCAATATCGTGGAGGGTTTTGCCGACCTTGTCTTCAATGTACCTTATGGTTTGTGGTCTAATGTTGAGGTCTTTAATCCATTTTGATCTGACTTTTGTGCATGGTGTCAGGTCAAGGTCTAAACCCATTTTTTTGCATGTGGTTGTCCAGTTGTGCCAGCACCATTTGTTAAAGAGGCTTTCCTTGCTCCACTTCACATCTCTTGCTCCCTTATCAAAGATTAGATGGTCATACATTTGGGGTTGTGTGTAGGGATATTCCACCCTGTTCCATTGGTCTACGGCTCTGCCTTTGTTCCAGTACCATGCTGTTTTAATTGTTACTGCTTTGTAGTAAAGTTTGAGGTTGGGGAGGGTGATGCCTCCCATCATCTTTTTCCCAAGAATTGTTTTAGCTATCCTTGGACGTTTGTTATTCCATATGAATTTTAGGATTGCTTGATCCATTTCTTTGAAGAGTGTCATGGGTATATTTATAGGGATCGCATTGAATCTGTATAATGCTTTAGGGAGTATTGCCATTTTGACAACATTGATTCTCCCTATGCACGAGCAGGGTATATGTTTCCATTTCCTCATGTCCTCTTTGATTTCATGGAGTAGCGTTTTGTAGTTTTCTTTGTAAAGGTCTTTTACTTCCTTGGTTAAGCTGATTCCGAGGTACTTGATTTTCTGGGACACGATTGTGAATGGGATTGCTTTTTTCATGTCCCTTTCCTCTGCCTCATTGTTTGCATATATGAAGGCCATGGATTTTTGGGTATTGATTTTGTAGCCTGCAACTTTACTGTATAAGTCTATTGTTTCTAAGAGTTTCTTAGTAGAGGTTTTAGGCTTCTCTAGATATAGTATCATGTCGTCTGCAAATAGTGAGAGTTTGATTTCTTCCTTTCCTATCTGGATGCCCTTAATCTCTTTTTCTTGTCTAATAGCTATCGCAAGTACTTCCAGTACTATATTGAAGAGGAGTGGTGAGAGTGGGCATCCTTGTCTTGTGCCTGATCTCAGAGGAAAGGCCCTTAGTTTTTCCCCGTTGAGGATAATGCTTGCCATAGGCTTGTGATAGATGGCTTCGACTATCTTGAGGAAAGTTCCTCCAAACCCCATTTTGGCGAGGGTTTTCATCATGAAAGGATGTTGGATCTTGTCAAATGCTTTCTCTGCATCTATTGATATGATCATATGGTTTTTATCTTTCCTTTTGTTGATATGCTGGATTATGTTGATTGATTTCCGAATGTTAAACCATCCTTGCATCCCTGGGATGAATCCCACTTGGTCGTGATGTATGATCTTTTTGATGAGTTGTTGGATCCTATTTGCTAGTATTTTGTTGAGGATCTTCGCATCGGTGTTCATCAGGGAAATTGGTCTGTAATTTTCTTTCTTAGTGGTGTCTTTGTTTGCTTTTGGTATTAGGGAGATATTTGCTTCATAGAAACTGTTTGGGAGAGTTCCTGTTTTTTCAATTTCCTGGAAAAGTTTGAGGAAAACAGGCAATAGGTCTTCTTTAAATGTTTGGAAGAATTCGCCAGTGAAACCATCTGGGCCTGGGCTTTTGTTTTTGGGGAGGTTTTTGATTACAGTTTCAATTTCCTTAACATTGATGGGTCTATTCAGGTATTCCAGGTCTTCTTTCTTCAGTGTTGGGAGATTGTAGGAATCAAGGAATCCATCCATTTCTTTTAGGTTCTCCTGTTTTGTGGCGTAAAGACCTTCAAAGTAGTCTCTAATGATCTTTTGAATCTCACTGGTTTCTGTTATGATGTCCCCCTTTTCATTTCTGATTCGATTTATTAGAGTTTTCTCTCTTTCTTTCTTTGTGAGTCTTGCTAGCGGTTTATCAATCTTATTTATTTTCTCAAAGAACCAACTCTTTGTTTCATTGATCTTTCGGATTGTTTTTTTGGTTTCGATGTCATTAATTTCTAATTTTTATTATTTCTTTCCTTCGGTCTGGTTTGGAGTCCTTTTTCTGGTCCTTTTCTAGGGTCTTGAGTCGTGAAGTCAAGCTATCTATGTGGGTCCTTTCTTCCTTCCTGAGGAATGCTTGGAGAGCTATAAATTTTCCCCTTGACACGGCTTTAGCTGCGTCCCATAGGTTTTGGTAGCTCGTGTCTTCATTCTCATTTGTTTCTAAGTATCTTTTGATTTCTTCCTTGATTTCCTTCTTGACCCACTCATTGTTCAACATGGAATTGTTTAATTTCCAGGTGTTTGATTTGATTTTTCGTATTTGTGGGTGGTTAGCTTCTATCTTCAGCGCATCGTGGTCTGAAAAGATGGTTGATACAATTTCTATTTTTCCGATTCTATTGAGGTATGTTCTGGGGTCCAGTACATGGTCTATTTTTGAAAATGTTCCATGTGCACTGGAAAAGAATGTGTATTCTTTCTTTTTGGGGTGTAAGGCCCTGTATAGGTCTATTAGGCCTCTCTCTTCAATTTCTTCATTCAGAGTCAGTGTTTCCTTGTTGAGTTTTGTTCTTGTGGATCTATCTAGAGGCGATAAGGCCGTATTGAAGTCTCCGACTACAGTTGTGCTGTTAGTGATGTCCTCTTTGAAGTCTGTTAGGAGTCGTTTTAAATATTTAGCCGGTCGTTTGTTAGGAGCATATACGTTTAAGAGTGTGATTTCTTCCTGTTGTACATATCCCTTGATAAACAGAAAATGACCTTCGCTGTCCCTTTTGATCTTTTTCATCCTGAAATCTATGTTGTCGGATACCAGGATGGCCACTCCAGCTTTTTTAAGGGGGTTGTTTGCTTGGAGGATTGTTTTCCATCCTTTGACTTTGAGTCTATGTTTACTCTGTTTGTTCAGGTGTGTTTCTTGCAGGCAACAGAATGTTGGGTTTAATTTCCGGATCCATTTAGCCACTCTGTGTCTCTTGATAGGTGCATTTAGGCCATTGACATTGAGAGAGATTATTGTGATGTGGTTTTGTGTCATCTTTCTGTGGGATTTGTTGTTCTTATGGGGCTCCTCCTTGTCTTACAGTAGCCCCTTTAGCCCTTCTTTCAAGATTGGTTTTGAGTCTATGAAGTTCCTGAGCTGTTGTTTATCTGAGAAATAGTGTATGGTTCCTTCGAGTTTGAGTGAGAGTTTAGCCGGATAAAGTATTCTTGGTGAGGCATTCATTTCGTTGAGTTTTTTCACTATGTCCCACCATTGTCTTCGGGCTCGGAGGGTTTCTTCTGACAGATTGGCCGTAAATCTGAGGGGTGCTCCTTTGTATGTGATTTCCTTCCTTGCCCTTGCTGCTTGCAGAATTGTGTCTCTATCCATGGTATCCGTCATTCTGACTATGATATGCCTTGGGGTCTTTTTATTCGGGTCTCTTTTTGCTGGTACTCTTCGGACTCCTTGTATCTGGATGCCTGCCTTGTCCAGCTCTGGGAATTTCTTAGCAATGATATCTTTGACTGTGTTTTTTTCATTGGGGTTGCTTCCCTGCGGTTCTGGTACTCCAATGATTCTTATGTTGTTCCTCTTGAAGTCATCCCCCAGGGCTCTGATTCGCTCTATAGCCATTTTGAGGTCTTTGGCCATGATTTGTTGCTGTCTATAAGCTTTCTACAGCTCATCTTCCAGATCACTGATTCTGTCTTCGGCTGTAGTCATTCTACTGTTGAGGGCATCTAGTGAGATTTTTATTTCATCTACCGATTCCTTTATTTGTGAGACTTCCGTTCGAAGGTTTGAAATTTCTGCTCTCATTTCTGCTCTCATTTCTTCCTGGATTTTCTTGGTAGACCGTTCCAGCGCTTGATTCATCTCTCCCTTAATTTATTGGACGTCTGTTCCATATTTGCTTGGAGTAGGTCGACTCTCCTCCAGATTTCCTCTCTGAATTGTTTATCTGAGAGGTCGTAGATGTGAGAAGCCCCTGTTGAGGTTTCTGGTATCTCTTCTTCCCCCTCTCTTCGCGGGGGGGATTTTCGCTGCTTCTTCATATTGTCACGGAAGTGTAGAGTTGGAACCTTGTAGTTATTTATTCCTCTTCCTTTTTGTGGGAAGAAGGGGCTCCGATTGTGCTAAACTTCCCTTATTCACTGATAGCTTTTATACTGTCAGCCTAAGCTAATGACTATTTTGCGTAAGTGTTTGAGATCGCAAAAGTGAGTTGTCAAAGGAATACACAGTACCGATTGAGCTGAGGTAGCAAAGAATAACTGCGGCCGCCGCTCTGAGAGGAGGCCACGCCCACTTTTAGACCACGCGCACTAAGACACAGGCCACGCCCCCAGTGTCTTCCTGTTGATGGGGGGGACGGGAGGGCGTGGCCGAGGGATGGTCCTCGTACCTGATGGACGTGCGCAGTTACAAGCCGGTTCGGGAGACGGGTTGCGCAGGGCGAGCAGGGAGTGACTTCAGAAAACCGCGATATTTGTATTTCTAAGCATGAATCATGAATGGTTTTTAGAAGCAGCTAAAGTGATGAATCTCTTACAGATGGTTTTCAATTTCCATTGTCCAGATCTTCGAGGAACCACTAGCTGAAGCCTCAATTCAATACATATTTATTGAATTCTAAGACTTGAAAGGCAGAATTGCTCCTAATGATGGAGACTGTGTTAGCAGGCATGAAAACGATCTTCATGCTCTTAGACATCTCCATCAGAACTCTCCAGCAACCAGGGCCACTGACAGTATGCAGTCATATTTGAAAAGGACTCTTGATTTATCAGCGGCAGCTCCAAATATAAAACAGGAACCGGGGCTGGAGAGATAGCACAGCGGGTAGGGCGTTTTCCTTGCACGCGGCCGACCCGGGGTTCAAATCCCAGCATCCCATATGGTCCCCTGAGCATAGCCAGGGGTAATTCCTCAGTGCAGAGCCAGGAGTAACCCCTGTGCATCGCCAGGTGTGACCCAAAAAGCCAAAAAAAAAAAAAACCAGGAACCTCCTTGCCACCTGGTCTCTCAAACACAGTTGCCTGGACCAAGGTTCATTGCCACTCCGTGACTAAGGAGTGCAATCCCCAGGGTCAGAGGTGAGGCAAAGGTTGTGAAGCAGCCAAGGAGAAGGAACCAGTGAGGGCATGTTGCCCAAAGGGCAACCACTCTTATCAAGTGTGAATGATGGCTTCTTGAGAAACGGTCCAGAGTAATGCTCTACAGCAGCTGGAGCGATAGCACATCGGGTAGGCCATTTGCCTTGCACTCGACTGACCCAGGTTCGATCCCCAGCATCCCATATGGTCCCCTGAGCACCGCCAGGGGTAATTCCTGAGTGCAGAGCCAGGAGTAACCCCTGAACATCACTGGGTGTGACCCAAGAAGCCAAAAAAAAAAAAAGTGAGGGAGTAGTGCTCTACAGCCTGCTCCTTAGAGGAGGAAGGGGGAAGCATTATTTGCTTGCTCTACCTCCCTTTTTTGAGACTTTCCCCTGGGGGACCTGAATTCCCCTGCATTTGCCAGGTGTGCACAACTGGGGTCCAGAAGGTGTAGCTGCAGCCTGTCACTGTCGGGTCAACAGCAAAGTTGCTGGCTGGGCCAGTGAGAAGTGCAAGTGGCAACTGTCAGGCACAACTGCACGTGTTTGGGTGGAGGTGATCAGACTCCAAGGCAGTCAGTTCATCACGGCGATGGCAGCTGGAGTTGGAACAAGTGTCCAAAAGTCCTGAGACAGGTAAAGCCCCAGAAATCTGAAGTGGTGCAACAACGTAATTTGATGGTGTGTAATCTGGTAGGAATCTTATCTGCACTTCCTTTGGTTGAGCCAATGAACTGTAGGGAGAAATTTTTCAGAATAAATTGCAATATTGGTTTATAGCATTCTCTCTTTCTTATTCTCTCTCTCTCTCTCTCTCTCCCCCCCCTCCTTCCTTCTTTCCTTCCTTCCTTGTGCTCACGGCTTATTCCATGCTCTGCACACAGAGAACACTGCAGGCATTGCACAGGGGACCCTAGAGGGTGCCAGGGATTGAACCTGGACCCACTATATGCAAGGCAAATGCCTTACCTGCCGTACTATCACTCTGGCCTGCAAATTATTTCTTTAATCTTCTGATTATGTTTGAAAGTTTCCTAGTTTCAAGAGATTCCTAGTGTAATATTAGTGACGTGACACCCTGCTTGGGATTTGCTTAAAAACACTCTGACACTCAGTACTGACCTTTGCTCGGCTGAAGAGAGGACAGCAGGGGCAGGAACTGAGGAATGTGGTGAGAACGCTGGAGAGATAGCACAGTGCGTAGGGCATTTGCCTTGCACTCGACTGACCCAGGTTCGATTCCCAGCATCCCATATGGTCCCCTGAGCACCACCAGGGGTAATTCCTGAGTACAGAGCCAGGAGTAACCCCTGAGCATCACTGGGTGTGACCCAAAAAGCCAAAAAAAAAAAGGGGGGCCGCTCAGCTGACCACTGGTGACTCCACCTGTGAGCACTGCAGGAAGGCATATATTCCCTGGAGCCAGGCCATTTTGTCAGGAACGCCAAGTGATGTTGAGAAAGAAAGTGAAGCTCAGCCCTGAAATGCTAGGACAGGCTGATCCTCGCCGCACCGTGTTTTCCCTGCTGTTCTCCAGATGGCACGGTTGCTAACGCTTCGGCATTTATTTTCCAACCCGCTGGGAGTCTGACGGACCACCAGCAGTTTTCCTCCTCCAGGGCTGGATGATTGGTGTGTGCTCTCGTGTCTGAGAGATCAGTGGGGAAAACCTCAGAAGCCTCCTCAGAATTTCACAAAGAGGAGAGAGCGCGGAGCTCACCGCCTAGAGGGCCGGGCTGAGGGAACTGGTTTGCTCTTCAATTCTCCTGGCTCAGCCTGGGGACAGAGTGTGTGGGCAGTGCCTGTGTCGTCGTGTGCTTGGCAGATGTGTCCTGTTTCACATTTCACAAGGCTCTCCGTGGGGCAACAGCCAGCTCTCTGGGGATGGAGGCTCTGGGCCCGGCCGGGCCAGCTGTCAGGCAGTGCCCTCGCTGTCTGGTTGGCCTCTCGGGCCCAGGGGGACTCACAATACCCACAGCCTTTCCTGTTCCCACGGACCCAGATCATTATTCCCGTGGCAGAGCCGGTTATGGGCTTCGGGGCCGGGTGAGTCAGAGCTCTCTGCTCTGAATCACGTTTCTGTGAGCTGGGCCCTCCCGCTGAAGACAGGAGTCTCTGTGGAAGATGGGGAGGCCTCCCTGACTCCGCTCTCAGTTCCTGGGGGACTAAGGGGGCTGTGGACACTGCGCACTTCAGAACGTGTGTCCCAAGCCACATCCTCTTCTTAAACAGGGTAAATAGCCACCCTTTCTGCAAGACTTTACTGCTTCACCACTGACAAAAATCAAAATGACTCCGATACACCAACTTCCAGCTCAGCTCCTCATCACCCCTTATTGCTTCCCATGCTCACTGCCCTGATTCAGTGGAAAACAAAACCCTCTGCACATAGCCGAAGAGGCAGCATTTGCTTTTAATATCCACTGCATGGTACATTTTCCTTCCTTCCTTCCTTCCTTCCTTCCTTCCTTCCTTCCTTCCTTCCTTCCTTCCTTCCTTCCTTCCTTCCTTCCTTCCTTCCTTCCTTCCTTCCTTCCTTCCTTCCTTCCTTCCTTCCCTCCTGCCTTCCCTCCTGCCTTCCCTCCTACCTTCCTTCCTGCCTTCCTTCCTTCCTTCCCTCCTTCCTTCCTTCCTTCCTTCCCTCCTTCCTTCCTTTATTCCTTCCTTCCTTTCCTCCTTCCTTCTTTCCCTCCTTCCCTCCTTCCTTCCTTTCTTCCTTCCTTCTTTCCCTCTTTCCCTCCTTCCCTCCTTCCTTTCTTCCTTTCTTCCTTCCTTCCTTCCTTCCTTCCTTCCTTCCTTCCTTCCTTCCTTCCTTCCTTCCTTCCTTCCTTCCTTCCTCCCTCCCTGCTTTCCTTCCTTCCTTCCTTCCTTCCTTCCTTCCTTCCTTCCTTCCTTCCTTCCTTCCTTCCTTCCTTCCTTCCTTCCTTCCTTCCCTCCCTCCCTCCCTCCTTCCTCCCTCCTTTCCTCCCTCCTTTCCTTCCTTCCTTCCTTCCTTCCTTCCTTCCTTCCTTCCTTCCTTCCTTCCTTCCTTCCTTCCTTTCCCATTTCTTCCTTTCCCCTTCCTTCCTCCATTACTTCCTTTCCATCTCCCTCCTTCCTTTTTCCCTTCTATCTTTTCTTCCTCTCTCCCTCTTCCTTTTTTCCTTCCCTCTACACCATTCTCCCTTTTCCCTTTTGTACCCTTTTCCTCCCTTCTTAGTACATTTTCTTTTTCTTTCTTTTTTTTTTCAGCACATTTTCATAGATTTCAGTGAGTTGTTATCAAAGCCACTTAAATTCTGCATCTTGGGTAAGAGCTGACTTACTGGTGAGGCAAAGAGAGTTGGGGAGAAGCTATGGAGAGAAAGAGGCCAGACTCTTCTCAAAGTCTCTGTGGGTTTCCCCTGTTCCCCTATTTCAGTACCAGGTCCCACTGCTCACACTGAACTGGGATCCTCTGTGGGCGAGTGTGCGATTTTCTGAGCAGATTTCACAGCAGGGCAGGGGTGCCCATCTGCTCCAGAACTAATTGGCATCCTATCAAGAACATCTTGGCTGAAGGTGACTAAGAATTGCTTGTCTCTCCTGGGAGGAAGGCCGGAAACTCCTTGGTCTCAGGGACTGTGCTAAGCTGCCTTCAGCTGTCTGGCACCGGAACATCTCATCACACATGGGAGATGTTCATTCAATGTGTGTTCAGTTTGCATGTGAAAAATAACCCTGCATATTTCCTATCTCGGTTCCCTGTGCTCTGTAAAATGGTGAGGAAAAAAAAATACAATGCGTCCTTTGATCTGAAAGACTCCTGTGTGAGCCCACAGAGAGGTGTATTTCCATCCCTGGATCATGCCTGAGGCCCTACGAGGCAGGCTTGGGAACATGGGTAGGGGCGAGGACAGCTGCTGTGCAAAGAAGGAGGCAGGCCCACAGGGAGGGGAGGACCCCTGAAGACCTTTGTTTCCTAGAAGCTGTGTGTGTGGTTCCTTTTCCTAATGTCCAACCAAACCACCCACTTTTAGGTGTCACTGAAGTGCTCTTGTTGCTTCCTTTTGCAGTGTTCCTGGGAATGCTTAGGGTTAAAGCTCACGTGTTGAACAAGGATAGGAAATTTGAACAATTTGCTAGACAATCAATACCCTATTGATATTTCTTCAACTTAGAGTTCCCCTTCCGAAAAACACTGTTACCCTCCAGAAACATTTGGCCTTTATTTCTACCAACGTGATTAATGTGTGTGTGGGGGGGTGGGGGGGTGGGGGGGGTGGGCAATGAATGCCACAGATAGCAAAAGCAGTAGAATCTGACTCAATTACTTTTAAAAAAAATTCTTATTGTTCTCTTTTCTTCTGAGAAGGGAAAACCTCTGCTGATGAATGCCACAATGTTCCCAAAGAAAAGACATTGCCAAAGAAAAGGAGGAGCTGCATATTTTTTATTATCTCTGAGTTGAAAATGCCTAAACCATTTACAGCCTAGGGGACCATACAAAGAGGTGTATCTCTTTGACAAGTATGATTAAGTCAGACTCATAAGAAAATTTATGTTGTGAAAGTCAGTTTTAATGGGCTGAAGAAACAGTATAGTAGGAAAGGTACTAGCATTGCACGTGACTGAACTGGGGACCCTTATGGTCCCCTGAGCACTGCCAGAAGTGATCCCTGAATGCAGAGCAAGGAGTAAGTTAGTCCTGAGCATCAATATGTGAGGCTCAAACTCTCTGCCCTCCCACCCCCCAACCTTGGATGATTGTAATATATCGCCTCTTGTATTCATCTCTATTTCCATTATGCCCTCTCTCCCATCCTCTCTCTCTGGAAGGTCACTACAACCCAGGAGAAGAGAAATTGGCTCTTCTTCAGGAACTGTTTTTCATTATCTTTGTTGAGGTATATTTGCATACCACGAAATTTTCCTGCTATGAATGAATATTGACTCAGTTTATGCAACTATAGAATCATCATTTTAATGTGTTGTTAGAATATTTGTATTGCACCCCCTGCACCCCCCTGCCCCCCCAATTCACTCATGCCCATTTGTAGTCGGTTTCCATTCCTACTCAATCTTGGGAAAAACTGTTCTATTTCTCTCAAGAGTTTAAAGAAATTTCATACAATGAAGCCATGTAAGATACAGGCTTTTATGTCTGCCTTCTTCCTCTTAGCATGTCATGAGGCCCATCCATGTAGTTGCATTTTCAAGTTGTTATTTTTATTGCTAATCATATTCCATTGTATTGATACATGTACTTTATCTGTTTAATCAATAGATAAACACTTGGGTTGCTTTAACTTTAGGACTCTTTGTGAATCGTGCTGCTTTGAATGTTTGTATTCAATTCTTTGTGTGACATATGCTTTCATTTCTCTTGAGTAGTTAGTTATTTTAGAGTATAATTGCTAAAAAACACCAGACTATTTCCCCAAATAACTGCAATGTTTTACATTTCCACTTGCATCGTGTAAAGGTTTTGGGTTTTGCAAATTATAGCCAACACTTGGTGTTGCTAGATTTTTAGATTAGTCATTCAAATGGGTATGTTGAATTATATAATTATGATTTAGTTTTCATTTCTGTAATAACTAATCATGCTTCACATCTTTGTATGAGCTTAATAACTTTTCTTCTTTTTGAAGTATTTATTTGAATCTTTTGCCCATTTTGTAGCTGCTCTGTTTTTTACTGAGTTATAAATTCATTATTATAGTCTAGACAAATTTTATCTGGTAGATACTGCATGTCATTTTATTTTGTAAAAGATATTTTTAGGAGAAAAAAATTGTGGTAGCTTGGTTTGTGAATATTTATCTTCCAACTTGTGTTTTTAGGGTCATTTATAAAAAATATCAAAGGTGGTGATTTTTTTCATAAGAGTTTTCATAATTTTAGCTTTAAAGTCTTGAGTTCTGTTTGTATCAGCTTTTGACAGGAGATAGGTGTGTATCTTCAATTTCATTTTCATGTCAGTATTTAGTTATTTCAGTCCAGTTTCCTCTCCTACTCCCATATCTTTCCCCTGGTAAATTGTCTTAGGAACATGAAAAATTGTCTAATAATAAGGGTTAATTTGAAATTAGATGGCTAATTTTCAATTAGGTTGAAAATTTTATGTTGTTCTTCATAAAATTTATTTAGATTATTATATGTATTTTAGGATCATCTTATTAGAAAGGATATCTTTTTAGAAAGTCACCTGGAATTTGATAGGGATTGTGTTAAAACTGTATACCAATTTTGGGGATAAGTTTCCAAAATTGTATCTTCAATACTTAAACATTATATGTCACTCCAGGTGTTTAGAAATGCTTTAATTTCTATAAGTCATTTTGTTTCGCTTTTAGATCTTGAACATTACTTTTTTGTGATTATTGCATACGCTTTTATAATATTTGGAGTAAAATTTTGTTTTTGTATTTATATTATAGAAGCATAATTAATTTTTATATTGATCTTATATTCTCTAACCTTGATAGATTAATTTGTTTTCCTAGTAATTTAAAGAATATATATCTTCATATGGAATAACAAACGTCCAAGGATAGCTAAAACAATTCTTGGGAAAAAGATGATGGGAGGCATCACCCTCCCCAACCTCAAACTTTACTACAAAGCAGTAACAATTAAAACAGCATGGTACTGGAACAAAGGCAGAGCCGTAGACCAATGGAACAGGGTGGAATATCCCTACACACAACCCCAAATGTATGACCATCTAATCTTTGATAAGGGAGCAAGAGATGTGAAGTGGAGCAAGGAAAGCCTCTTTAACAAATGGTGCTGGCACAACTGGACAACCACATGCAAAAAAATGGGTTTAGACCTTGACCTGACACCATGCACAAAAGTCAGATCAAAATGGATTAAAGACCTCAACATTAGACCACAAACCATAAGGTACATTGAAGACAAGGTCGGCAAAACCCTCCACGATATTGAAGATAAAGGTATCTTCAAAGGTGACACGGAACTAAGCAATCTAGTAAAAACAGAGATCAACAAATGGGACTACATTAAACTAAAAAGCTTCTGCACCGCAAGAGATACAGTGACCAGAATCCAAAGACTATCCACAGAATGGGAAAGGATATTTACACAATACCCATCAGATAAGGGGTTGATATCAATGGTATATAAAGCACTGGTTGAACTCTACAAAAAGAAAACATCCAACCCCATCAAAAAATGGGGCGAAGAAATGAACAGAAACTTTACCAAGGAAGAAATACGAATGGCCAAAAGGCACATGAAAAAGTGCTCTGCATCACTAATCATCAGAGAGATGCAGATCAAAACAACCATGAGATACCACCTCACACCACAGAGACTAGCACACATCCAAAAGAACAAAAGCAACTGCTGTTGGAGAGGATGTGGGGAGAAAGGGACCCTTCTTCACTGCTGGTGGGAATGCCGACTGGTTCAGCCCTTCTGGAAAACAATTTGGACGACTCTCAAAAAATTAGATATTGAATTCCCATTTGACCCAGCAATACCACTGCTGGGAATATATCCCAGAGAGGCAAAAAAGTACAATCGAAACAACATCTGCACATGTATGTTCATCGCAGCACTGTTTACAATAGCCAGAATCTGGAAAAAACCCGAATGCCCCAGAACGGATGACTGGTTGAGGAAACTTTGGTACATCTATACAATGGAATACTATGCAGCTGTTAGAAAAAAGGAGGTCAAGAATTTTGTAGTTAAGTGGATGGGCATGAAAAGTTTCATGCTGAGTGAAATGAGTCAGAAAGAGAGAGACAGACATAGAAAGATTGCACTCATCTAGGGTATATAGAATAACAGAGTGGGAGACTAACACCCAAGAACTGTAGAAATAAGTACCAGGAGGTTGACTCCATGGCTTCGAGGCTGGCCTCACGTTCCGGGGAAAGGTCAACTCAGAGAAGCGATCACCAACTACATTGTAGTCGAAGGCCATGTGGGGGAAGGGAGTTGCGGGCTGAATGAGGGCTAGAGACTGAGCACAGCGGCCACTCAACACCTTTATTGCAAACCACAACAGCTAATTAGAGAGAGAGAACAGAAGGGAATGCCTTGCCACAGTGGCAGGGTGGGGTGGGGGGGAGATGGGATTGGGGAGGGTGGGAGGGACACTGGGTTTACGGGTGGTGGAGAATGGGCACTGGTGAAGGGATGGGTTCCCAAACTTTGTATGAGGGAAGTATAAGCACAAAAGTGTATAAATCTGTAACTGTACCCTCACGGTGATTCTCTAATTAAAAATAAATAAATTTAAAAAAAAAAAAAGTATGACACACAACCCAAGATCACATGTGTGCAAAATGTCACTTCAATAAAAATATGTGTTAAAAAAAAAAAGAATATATATCTTCTTAGAATTTTCTAAGTACAGATTTATGTTGTCTGCAGAAAACTTTTTATTTCCAGTCTGTATGCCTTCAGTTTCTTATTACATTGTCAAGAAATATTTGTATAGGGCTGGAGTGATAGCACAGCGGGTAGGGCGTTTGCCTTGCACTCGGCCGACCCGGGTTCAAATCCCAGCATCCCATATGGTCCCCTGAGCACCGCCAGGAGTAATTCCTGAGTGCAGAACCAGGAGTAACCCCTGCGCATCTCCGGGTGTGACCCCCCCCAAACAAAAAGCAAAAAAAAAAAAAAGAAATATTTGTATACAGTGTGGAACGAAAGTGATGAGAGAGAATTTTTTGGGGGGGAGGGGTCACATCTGGTGATTACTCAGGGGTTACTCCTGGTTCTACACTCAGGAATTACTCCTGGCAGTGCTCAGGGGACCATCTGGGATGCTGAGAATTGAACCCAGGTAGGCCTGGTGCAAGGCAAATGCCCTACGTGCTGTGCTATTACTCCAGACCCAAGAGAGAATATTTTTAAAATATCTTTAATCTTTCAACCTTTTTGCATTTTGGAAACTAAAGTGTCTCTTATAAACAGATTTTGCTTAGCTCTTGCTTTTTATCCAATATAACAGTCTCTACTTAATTAGAATATATAATTTTAGTCTATATTTATTTGTTTTCTTTATGTGTTGTCTTTATTTTTTTTTATGTGTTGTCTTTAAAAATATGTTTCTCCTTTATTACCACATTTTTGTGTTAAAATGATGTTTCTAATAATTTTGTTTTCATTGTTGATATTTAAAAATATTATATGTAGTATATTTTTAGTTTTTGTTGTTGTTCAGTAGTATATAATATCTTGCTTTATTGTATGTCCATTTATTCCTTCATCTATTTTTTAAAAATATTATTTGTGATTTTTTAAACCAGACCCAGCTATGCTTATGCCTTCTGGCTCTGCACTCAGGAGTCACTCCTGGTGGGGATTGGAAGGACCGTATGTAGTGCTTAGGGAGTAAACTCGGGGCAACTCACATAAGGCAGATACCTTTTGTGTTGTACTATCTCTCCAGCATCTATCTATTATTCTTATATAACAATATACATACACTAGAAAGATAATCACTCACATATGTCATAAATTGACTGAATTATTATTTCATGTGATGCTTCTCAAAGAAATAAGAGTAAACAATAGCAAAAAGTACATCTGTTATATGTATCAATTCTAATGCTGATTGATTGCTGTGGATTTAAGTAGGGACAATCTAAGATGACAATAAGCAACAGAAATTGTGAATCACAATTCATCATCATCATCATCATCATCATCATCATCATCATCATCATCATCATCATCATACCATTGATCGCTGAATTTCTCGAGCGGTCTCAGTAACGTCTCCATTCGTCCTAGCCCTGAGATTTTAGAAGCCTCTTTTTACTCATCCTTTCCAAGGGTGCCCCATTGGAGGCTCTTTCAGGGTCAGAGTCAAGCTCCCGGAAGCGCGTGGCTGCAAAGCGGCCAAGCGACATCTTATAGCCTAGTTCTCCCTCTGGGAGAAGCTGGCAAGCTACTGAGAGTTTCCTGCCTACTATGGGAGAACCTTGAAAACTCCCCATTCATCTGCCAAAACTAGCAACCATGATGGGTCTCATTCTACCTCTCAGAGAACCTGGCAAGGTACCGAGAGCATCCTGCCCTCACAGTGAACCTGACAAGCTCTCCATGGCGTATTCGATATGCCAAATACAGTAACAATGATGGGTCTCATTCCCCTTACCTGGAAAGAGCCTCCAATGTGGCACTGCTGGGAAGAATGAGTAAAGAGAGGCTGCTAAAATCTCAGCGCTACGACGAATGGAGATGTTACTGGCACCTGCTCGAGCAAATCAATGATCAACAGGATGACAGTGATACAGTGACAGTGATATTTATGATCTTTTCTAGTTTTAGTTTTATGCACATAATAATTAATTCATGGCACCACTGAGAGTCAGGATAATTCTGAGACCAAATTGTCAGAATTAACAGAGTTGACCATGATGGTGGGACTGGTTAAAGCATAAAACAAGCTCTGTCTACTACCGAGTATATAGGAGAGCATGTGCCAGGCCACAAACTATTTGGCAAGCAGTTTTCATTTTATAAAAAACACAGTTCACCCATCTATTTCTGAATAACAGTGGCTATTTTTGAATAATTCATCTCTAAATGAGAAGAATTAAAAACCACAGGGTATGTGTTTTAGTTTTTAAAATCAGGGCCACTCTTAGTGATGCTCACTGAGGCAGGTCCTCTACTCCTCTACCCCTTGAGCAATATCCCGGGTCCCAAGAATGCAGTTCTTAAGGGTATGAGGACTTCTCTGCCTGTTATCTACCAAGGGCCAATCAAAAAATATCAAGATCACAGTCCATTTTAGTGCTGAGTAATCTGATTAGTGGAAAGTTAATCAATAGTATTGAGTTCAAATTCAAGGAGTCACAAGTGTTGAAGCCCGAAATGACAATCACCACCACCACCAACAACAAAATGGGCAAGTGCTGTTTTAGAATAAGAATTGGACCAGAATATTAAATGACAAATAGCCCACATACCCAGAAGTCCTGGCTCTGTCTGGTACCTTCCATAGCTGCAGTCTGTACAGATTCTTTTTTATTGTCTGAAAGAGTCTATTTCCAAACTCTTAAAATACCACTCATTCTCCAAGAACCAGCTTCCAGACACCTCCCCTATGAACATTTCTCAGATGGTAGTAATTTCTCTCTCTTTAGTAAATTAAAGCTAGGGCTTTCACAATGTTGCTTTCTTCCATTATCTAAAAGGCAAAATACAACTCACTTACGTATAAATTACAGATGTGAAATCATGGTGCTTATCCTCCTTCCTCCTGTGTTGCTTTTCTTAATCCCTTTCAAGTATTAGGTGCTTAAAATAAATAGAATTCATAGATTTATAGACTGATCTGTGCAACTTTTAAAGAACTGAGTTAGACGGTCTCAATTCTTTAAAAATTTTGCAGCCCTGCCTGGAAGACAGGAATTTCATTATGGTAGGGGGTGAAGAGCTGCCTCGTGGCCCCTTTCCAAGAACCCTGGAAAAGAAGGATCTCAGTTTTCATTTATGCACATACTTTATTAGGTATTCATGAAGACACATCTGGGAACTGCTTCATCTCTTTCCCTTGACTATTCATTTTTTCCAAAGACTCGCATTAGTGTTCTCAGTCTCCTGGCTGCCCAGATGTTTTCCAGATGAGTAATAGAACACCTTACAAAGAATGATCCCTAGATTTTAGATCATCAAGTTTCATCTCACATTGTCACATTTGATTAATTGTAAAACTTAGCCAGTTGTTAATGAGGTCTGTGAGGTGGGTAGAAGATGTGGAGTGCTAAGAATGAATGGAGAATGAGTGGCAGGTTTTTCTATGAGTCCAGCACGGGGCCATGTGAGTGAGTTATACGGTGATGTGTTTCTATCTTGCTTCCCTCTGATTCAGTTGGATAACGGTGGCTCCTATACAGCAAACTGACTGAAGAAGGTCTAGAATTAAATTTCCTCTTGAAAGCAATCACAAGGACTATATAGCTTGCAATATAATTTTACCTGACAGTGCTATTTTAGTCTATGAAGACAAAATAAACAGAATATAAAATTACTATTTTTGCCATTTTTATATTCACCTGACAGTGCTATTTTAGTCTATGAGGACAAACTAAAGAGAATATAAAGTTACTATTTTTGCCACTTTTATATTCACAGTTCTGGATCATTGAACATATTTACATTGTTATGCTACCCTAGAATCTCTCTATAGAATTCTTTTCATTTAGCAAAAGGAAAATGAACCTAAAAATACAAACCTATCTATTTTTATAAGAGTTGTTTTTTTTAATTTTTTTTACTTCTTGGGTCACACCTGGCAATGCACAGGGGTTACTCCTGGCTCTGCACTCATGAATTACTCCTGGTGGTACTCAGGGGACCATATGGGATGCTGGCAGTACTTGGGGTATATGGAATGCCTGGGATTGAACCCAGGTTATTGCTCCAGTGTCCTCTCTTTCTTTTCTTTATTTTACTTTTCTTTTGTTCTGTTCTGTCCTGTCCGTTCCCATTCTGGAAAGAAAAAGGGTGGACAGAGGGCATATTTACATATTTACATACCCCAAGTACTGCCAGGAGCAATTCTTGAGTGCAGAGCCAGGAGTAACCCTTGAGCATCGCCAGGTGTGAAACAATAAACAAAAAGAAATAAAGAGAAAGAGAAAGAGAGAGAGAGAGAGAGAGAAGAAAAGGAAAAGGAAAAAAAGGACTAGACTAGAGAGTAGACAATACATTTTCATAGTCAGATTGTGTTTTAAAAATACTTGTATTTCAATTTACTCCAAACCAAAAACTTCTTCAAAAACACATAAATTGGGGCTGGAGCAATAGCACATCAGGTAGGGCATATTTACATTACATTAATAGGAAAACTTGCAATTTCTCAACATTAATATAACTTTAGTTAAATTTTCTGTAGCTAGTATCCATCAGTATTTCATGTGCTAAGATATAATACTTTTGTAATTCAATCTGCATGCAGTTATTTAAAAATTTCCATATCTGTGATTTATTGTCTGACATTAATTTGGGAAATTTTTCATTCAATATTGTTTGTTTCAAGTAATTATTCTTTTTTCCTTTTTTGTTTTTTATCTTTCTTCATATTCAGTTATTCCCATCATGATAATACCTTTTGCAGTTATCAACAGTCCTTGTATAGTATCTTCTTTACTCTTGCTCCTTTTTAGTCTTTCTCACTGATTTTTATAAGTTGGAAGTTTCATTTGGTACATCCTGTAATTCAGAAATTCTTCTCTCATCTGTATTTAATACAGTAACAAACCCATCAAAGGCATTCTTCATTGTTGTCACAGTGTTTTTGATCTCTAGCTGTTTGCATTCGGTTCTTTCTTAGGATATCTATCTCCCTGCTTGTATTTCTCTCCCTCCTTTTGCATTTGTCATCTATTCATGCAATTTTTTTTGCCTCTATCTAAAAGAACTCTCAGCAAATTGATCATAGTTGTTTGAAATTTCTGGTCTAATCATTTCAATACTACTGCTATATCTGCCTCTGCTATTTGTTCTGTCTCTGCTATTTGTTCTGTCTCCTTAAATTATGTTTTTTGACTTTTAGACTACCTTGCAATTTTATAAAAAGAAAAATTATATATGTTGAAGGTGTACAGCATGATATTGTGACATACAGTGGAAGGATTACTCAATTCAAGCAAATATCTCTCTTCTTACCCAACAGCCTCTTAGGTTAATTTTTTTTCTTTATAGAGGGTCTGATACACTGGATTTTTAAAAAATGCAGTAAATGGCCCTTGAGTTTTGGTGAGTTGTGAGGGGTGGGGGGAAGCTCTGTGACTACTCAGTTTGCAGTTGAGTCTCTGGACTAGAATTCCAGCTCAGTTTTTTTATTTGATTCCCTCCTGACTTAGGTGGTCCAGCATGGTTAGAACAGGCAAAAGTTGCTTATCACAATTAGGGTCTACCAGATTAGTCTTGTTAGCTAGTTTCTTGTAGAATTCTTATTTTGGCTTCCTTCCTTCCACCCTGCAACCACCAGAAGAATCAGGGTTTTTTATTATTTTTTCCTTTTCTGATATTCTTCATGAGACTTCGTCCGGTGCCTGGAGGTAACTTTCACAATGTTATGGAAGCTTTTTCTCATGGGGTTCCTGGAGTGACACTGAGATTTGTCCTGGTGACCTTTTGATGAGTGCAGTCCAGGTTTTTATCTCCATACATGGGTACCCATGTGGTTTGGACTCTGCTCAGCATCCCCTGCTCTCTGCGTTCTCTTGTCTTTGCAGTCTTGGGGGGCTGTAATTGGGTCTTTGTTGTCTTTCTCATGGATTTAAACCGAATTATTGATTTTTCTGTTGGTCCTGCTTTTTATTAGTGGACAAGATAGAGTGGCACATTGTAAGCTACTTATATGGAGCAGCTGGAGCTCTACCCATGCACATTAGCTGTCACTGTCACTGTCATCCCGTTGCTCATCGATTTGCTCGAGCGGGCACCAGTAACGTCTCTCGTTGAGAGACTTATTGTTACTGTTTTTGGCATATCCAATACACATGGGTAGCTTGCCAGGCTCTGCCTCTCGGGCTCGATACTCTCAGTAGCTTGCCGGGCTCTTCTAGAGGGGCCGAGAAATTGAACTCGGGTCAGCCGCATGAAAGGCAAACGCCCAACCGCTGTGCTATCGCTCCAGCCCCACATTAGCTGTATTTGATGAAAATTTCTTTTGAATCATAAACACAAATCACTTAGGAAGTTAAGAATTTAGGGGCTGAAGTGATAGTACAGAGTTTAAGGTGCTTGCCTGCATGCAATCGAAGCTGATTTGATCCCTGGCACCACCAGGAGTGATCCCTGAGCCCATAACTAGTATAATCTTCCCTGAACCAAGTAGAGTGTGGCTTCCTCCCACAAAGAGACTATACAAGAAAATTCAAAAGGAAAATTATTATTCAGAATAGACCTGTTAGTGGGTGAAGGAGACCTCTCTACTTGGCCTTGAGCTCCGACCTTCTATTTCTCTGACTTATCAAGATCTGCTTCCAGGAAAGGTTAGAGAACTCTCATTCATACAGATGTGAAAGCTCGCTAAGAGATGTCTTTCAAAGGCCTTTTGGTTATTATTTTAGGAAGCAAGTTTGTTACCAACGTTAAGCCGAAGGAATAAAGATCTAGTATGGGCTTTAAGCATTATCATAGAATAGACCTAGGCTGAGCACTGGCTCATGTTTGGGATCGTGTTCTAGGCAGCATAGATGGAACCTTGTACAAAATAGACTAAACTCCGATCACAAATATATTAATTCACTGTTGGTCAATGTTTTCTGATTCAGCTTCTATGGAAAACAATATGGAGACTTCTCAAAAAATAAAACTCCCAAATCACCAAAATTCCGATTTTGGTATTTTCTCAAGAGCACAAACATTTAAATTTTGTGCACACCTATGTTCATTGCAGCATGATTTATAAAGCCAAGATATAAAGACAACCCACATGTCCAATAAAAGATGACTGTGCAAAGAAGTTGTGTATATACAGAGAAATATACACACAAATACTATGCAGGTATAAGAAAAAGTAAAATCTTACCCTTTGCTACAACATTGGGTGGGAGCGATAGCACAGTGGGTAGGGCATTTGCCTTGCATGTGGCTGATCCAGGTTTGATTCCTCCATCCCTCTCGGAGAGCCCGGCAAGCTACCAAGAGTATCCCCCTCGCGTGACAGAACCTGGCAAGCTACCTGTGGCATATTTGATACACCAAAAACAGTAACAACAAGTCTCACAATGGAGACGTTACTGGTGCCTGCTCGAGCAAATTGATGAACAATGGGATGACAATGCTACAGTGCTTGCTATAACATTAGTTAGAAGTTGTTAAGTTAAGCAAACTAAGTCAGAGAGAGAAGGGAAAATGTAGTAAATCACATTCATATGTGGTATATAGAGAAACAAAGCCAAGGTTTTGATTGTATCTAATAACAAACCCTTGAATTTTGACTATGGAAGTGAGGTCTCCAAACAGTGGGTGGGTGCCACACTAGCAGCAGGAGGAAGAAGTAAACTGGAAGTGGCAAGGACAGGGGTGAAGGCTCTTCTGCACTTGGTGACTGTGGAAGTGCTATCACTCTGTACACCCAGAACTGTGAACACTGATACTATTGGAACCATGTTGCCCCAAACTACAATAAAAAACAAGAACACCAAATTCTTCCAGTCTTGGAAGAATTAGCATTCTGGTGTGGAGACTAATGTTCACTGTCACTGTATCCCTGTTGTCCCATTGTTCATAGATTTGCTTGAGCGGGTGCCAGTAATGTCTCTATTTGTCCCTGTTACATTCAGGGTCAGGGGAATGAGGCCCATTATTGTTACTGTTTTTGGCATATCGAATACGCCATGAGGAGCTTGCCAGGCTCTTCCGTGAGAGATTCTGCCTAACGTTAGTTAACATGAATCAGTAAATGTGTGCCTAGATATAGTACACAGTTTTTGATCTGTTGAAAACTGAAGGAAGCAAGATATATAGGGCTTGCTGTTTCTGTTTGTGTAATCAGGAGAGAAAATTTAATATATGGCATACCAATACATGTGTTAGACAGAGGGAGAGAAAATTTGAGAGCCTTGATAAAAAACACATTTCATATCCTCTCACCTCAAGGTTTTTTCTGTATGCCTATATCAGACAGGCGTGAGAAATACATTTTACAGCAGCCTTATATCATTATTGTGAAAGCACCAGTTGAAACTGTGGATATAAAATCAAGGAGAGCTGGACTTCTTTAGAGTTCCTGATGTGTCCCGGGAGAAGTTCAAGCACAAGCAGCTGAGAACGTCCTTTCTCCACTGTACAAATTTCCAGCTTATAAATAATAAGAACGGAGGTCATGTGTCTCAGTGATCTTCCAGATCACATGAGGTTAAAGCTTGATTTGAATGGGATCGCTTGTTCCCCACAGATTTCAGATTTTCTTATTCTCAGTTCGTGGTTGAAAACAGCCAGGACCCCGCACATGAAACCATTTCCTCCTTACGCCCTTGAGGTCAAACAAACTGTTCTGGGAGGTCTCTTTGAAACCATTGGAATGAAGACAGTTTTAAAACCATGAGCTCATGTTTTCCACCAATAAGACGTCTGATGCATCGTCACATTATTAAAAGAGTAATCACCTCTAGACACGAGCTAGAGTTTTTTAAAACTTAGAATAGTTTTGAAAGAAAACTATTAGTTAATCTTACTTATGTTTTGCAGCAGAGTTACTGTGATTTTTATACTGAAAATGATAGAGGGATACACATATGTATTAGTTACAGATTCATGTTTACAGTTTTTTTGTCTTGAATTATACCTTAAAGATATATGAAAAGAAGGAAGACCAGGTATTAGAACATAATTTTTAAAATTGCAAAATATAAGTCAAGAGATTCCTGACTATATTTGCCTTCCGGGGTAAGACTGTATCTCCTAATAGCTAGGTCGTTCCTGTGAAGTCATTCTTTCATATCCCCATGTATTCCACCCCAGAGTTTCAAATCATCTGTTTGGGTCTCTAGGAAGAAAATTAAATATTTTAATGTCCTCAGTTGTTGATATTTTCCAATAGAAGAAGGATTATATTTAAATCCTTACTTGTATTTTCTTTGTGTTTATTTGGCATGGGCTGGAGCTATATAGCACAGCGGGTAGGGCATTTGCCTTGCATGCGGCCAACTCGGGTTTGATTTCTCTGCCCCTCTCAGAGAGGCTGGCAAGCTACGGAGAGTACCCCTCCCATACAGCAGAGCCTGGCAAGCTCCCCCTGGTAACCCTGGAATGCAAACATAGTGGCGTATTTGATATGCCAAAAACAGTAACAAGTCCCACTATGGAGTCGTTACTGGTGCCCACTCAAGCAAATCCATGAGCAATGGGATGACAGTGACAGTGATTATTTGGCATGAAATCAGGGGACTGAGATCAACTCAAAACACACAATCATTGGAACTGACTTTAGGTAAATGGAAGGGCCTCATTGTAAGTTCTTTCAAACAGTGTCAGATGGATAAAGCAGCTAAAATACCCAGCGATCCAAGTCAGCCTTCCCATCTATCCTAGCCCTAGACACCAGCTTCTATGCAATTTTTTTTTTCAAGCTGCCATAAACTTTATTCTTTCTTTTTTTTTTCTTTTTTTAATTTTTTTTTAATTTTTATAATTTATTTATTTTTAATTAGAGAATCACCGTGAGGGTACAGTTACAGATTTATACACTTTTGTGCTTATACTTCCCTCATACAAAGTTCGGGAACCCATCCTTCACCAGTGCCCATTCTCCACCACCCGTAAACCCGGCGTCCCTCCCACCCTCCCCAATCCCATCTCCCCCCCACCCCACCCTGCCACTGTGGCAGGGCATTCCCTTCTGTTCTCTCTCTCTAATTAGCTGTTGTGGTTTGCAATAAAGGTGTTGAGTGGCCGCTGTGCTCAGTCTCTAGCCCTCATTCAGCCCGCAACTCCCTTCCCCCACATGGCCTTCAACTACAATGTAGTTGGTGATCGCTTCTCTGAGTTGCCCTTTCCCCGGAGCGTGAGGCCAGCCGCGAAGCCATGGGGTCAACCTCCTGGTACTTATTTCTACAGTTCTTGGGTATTAGTCTCCCACTCTGATATTCTATATACCATAGATGAGTGCAGGGAATTCTATGCAATTTTTATCCGGAGCTGCCGTTCCAATCCTAGCAGCCACTGTTATTTTGTTTCCCAGTCATGTCCTTTTAACAGTGGGCATTTCAGTCAATAACAATTTGGGTAGTTTTTTAAAATCAGGTAACTAAGTATTCCTGAAAACAGTGATTAAGTAGGGAACAAGGAACATTTGAACCAAAATGCTAATCACCAGAATCTACAACATGTTGTAAAAGGAAAGATATAGACATTAAGAAGACATTAAAAATTAATTGAGATAATTCTATTAAGCTACAAACCACATAAAATTGGCATGAATGTATCTTGTTCAATAACTATATATTGCATTTTCGTGTACCTGAAATTACAAGGCGTAGGAATACAGTTCTGCTGCATCATTTGAATATAACTGAAAATAATCATCCCGGTCAAATAGCTATAAAATACTTAGCTACTAAGAATTTTTCTTTCTCTATAACTTAGGAGACTTGAAATAGTGATTTTTATTGATCCAAATGGCTGTAAAAGCTGAACGATGTTCCTATTTCCCTGTAGTGTGTATTATGGATAGTGAGGATTCTAAATCACCTCTCTGGCTTTAAGAAATCTGCTTTTTGAAATTTTTCTGCTTTTCTGCCGCTTTTGATGCAAAGCAAACTAGTGGGTGATGAGAAAAGAAGTTGGTAGAGGAGGTGTGGGAGCACTATTCATGGAGTACGTCTAGAGATCTCAAGTCTTCACATGCAGCCCTTCTCTGCTTGCTACCCAGTGTAGGAGTGGATAGTAGCTGCCCTGAGATATGTTCATATAATTTTTGAACATTTTAATTAAACTCATTAGTTTGATTTTGGGGCCAGACTTGCCAGTGCTCAGGACTTGCTTCTGCCTCAAGGATCATTCCTGGCACAGCTCAGGGAACCATCTGGGGTGCGAAGGATGTATTGAGTTGTCTGCGTGCTATCTCCCTGGCTCTGTCTTTGAACATTTGTAAACATACCTGACCTAACCCTATTGGTTTGTGTACTGATAAAAATCATCTCATACTCTGAGCTTATTTTCTATATGAATTTTCAACTTCCTACTTCACTGATTAGAGAGAAGTAATTCATTCTTTCTTTTCTCCTTTTCCCCTTGCTCACCTTCCATTCTTCCCTTTCTTCTGGTTTCCCTTCAGTTATTTTTGTTCCCTTCTCTTCTTTTCTGGTCTATCTGCCCTTTCTGTTTTTCTCTTCCTTCTCTGTATTTTCCAGTTTTGCCTCATCCTCTTCCCTCCTGTCAAGTGCTCCACCTGCAGACTCTAATTAGAAGTGTAATTGAACAACCTGATTAGATACAGAATATATTTTAAAAGCACTTCAATGAAAATCATGCTTCCTGAATAAATAAGTATCCTCCCAAACATCACATTCTATGTATATCATTTAGGATTCTTTACTTTTTCCTAGCTAAAACATGTGTTACCTCTCAAACCATAGAATTCATGAAAATGCAGTGCAATATTTTGTATATTCTATTTGGTTTTAACAATAGCACATGCTATATAAATATGTAAAAAATGAATACAAGAAAAATAGTAATGATGCATAATGAATCATGCAAGGGAAGAACTAACAAATGTTTGAAGATGACTTTATTTTCACTTATAAAGGCCATGTGTATATTTACATACACAAAAATATCTCCTTATGACAAGTTTGCATCTTTAGCAAAATTTGAAAGAAAAAATAAATATTTTACTGTTATTCATGATTGACCATGGTTAATATCTTTGTTTCTACCTCCTTGTCATCATTCGTATATCTTCTCTCTGTATCTCCATAGTTAGATTTATGTTAACTCAGTTTTATATGTTTCATTTAATTTTATGCAAAGAACATTTTTCCATATCATCGAGACCTTGCACATTTAAAATTTGCTGCACAAAATCTCCATGCACAGATATTACCCTATTTATTTCCTAGTCTCCTGTGGTTTTCATATAGGTAAATTTCTGTTTTTCACGTTTATGCATGAAGCAATGAGGAGTATCTTTGTGCACACATTACTTTTATTATTTTGGGCCATTCTTTTGAGAAGGGTCATCATTTTACAAACATAGGACACAAAGTGTGTATTCTAGTGATACTATATTATACCTGTGTGCTTTGTTAGGGCGCGGATCACGATCTCCTTTTAACGACGAAGAGACTCCAGAGACTGCAAACAGCAAGCAGGGTTTATTGTAAGACTGGCTAGCCAGGGTTGAGCCGCCCACTCGGACACGCAGGTCCAGCAGGTTGGGCAAGACCCCGAGCTTCTCCAAAGGAGATCTGATATAGGCCTTCACTGGCTGTTACAGCGGAGCCCGCACATTTCATAGCCAATAGATTTGTAACCACACATACTTTCCTAACCCATCTGTTTAAAAGTACATTACTCCTTAGCCTATAGTTTAAAGGTCAGCATTTGCATCAGTGCTTAGGAACGTCCTGGTTTTTAGGGCAGTTATGAGTCTTGTGAGAGGCATCTGGTTATCTGGTCTGACCACCACCCTTCTCGTGACTTGCAACTTCGGGGCACCTGTATCCGAGTTCCTTACTCAGGGGCAGAAAAACAAGTTATTTTGCAATGCGGGTTCCTGTAAAGAGGATCTGAGAAAAACAGTTAACTCCTGTAAGTTGGTCACATGCTTAGCTTAATCATGATCTGGAGTAATTTGGGAAGGCAACAATTCAATCAGCTTAATCAATGGCTGGATAACTAGCAGTACTCCTACATTTCACTGTCACTGTCATCCCATTGCTTATCAATTTGTTCGAGCAGGCACTAGTAACGTCTCTCATTGAGAGACTTATTGTTACTGTTTTTGGCATATCCAATACGCACTGGGTAGCTTGCCAGGCTCTGCCGCATGGGCTTGATACTCTCGGTAGCTTGCCGGGCTCTTCTAGAGGAGCGGAGGAATCGAACTTGGGTCAGCCGCATGAAAGGCGACCGCCCAACCACTGTGCTATTGCTCCAGCCCCACTCCTACATTGAAAAAAAAACACTCCTACATTTAAAAAAAAATTGGGAAGGCATGAGTGAAGCATCAGAGAGATTGGCATTTACCTGTCTCTGGTCAGATCTCATCATGGTGGAAGTGACAGGAAGGTCACGCAATGTGGAGAAACTTTAGCTGTGTGTCGTCTTTCAGTGTGTCAGAACATTCTGTGGCACTCACCATGCAGTTTCCAGAAATTGGTAAATTATTATGTGGATTAAGCATCGCCAGGTGTGGCCTAAAAACTTAAAACCAACCAGCCCAAAAAGTAATAAACAAAGGGCAGATATCGACAAAAAGGAAACTGAGTAGCCCCAGAAGGGCTCAGGACTCGGGATGCGGTCTGTGAGCAAGGGCAGGGAGGGGCAGGTCAGGAACTGAAAACAGAGTATGTGTCTGCTTCCAGGACCTCCAGCAGAAGCACTGCAGTCTCCGCAGGAGATTGGCGGTTTCCTTTCTGCAGGAATTAAAGGCCCATTTGCATTCAGGCTTTTATGAAATCCTCCAGCCGTAAAGGTCATCCTCACTTGAACAGTCAAAAGCCCTCCATAGCTACTCAAAGCATTTCACATATTTGCCAGCATTTTCTCATAAATATGGATGAACAGGCAAAACTGTTAAGGCACTCTGGGAAAAAGTTCATTGTGAGAGAGGTAAATAAGGAAAATTAACAATGGAAAAACTCACTGATGCAGGAAGCAGAGGAATGCAACACACACACACATGCATGCACACATGCATGCACAAACATACACAGGGATGCCTCAAAATATTTCATTAGCGACCTTACATATATCCTAGAAGAGATTTCTGTCCACAAGACAAGAGTATACTATAAAAACAAACCTCCAGAAGTCAAGAACAACTTCTCTGGAAAGAGTTGTTGAAAGTTGGAAAAAATCAGTAGAAATATTGGAAGGTAAAAGGTAAGAGGATCTTCCAGAAAAGTAGAGGAAGAAGACAAAAATGAGAACATACATGAAGAAAGATAAAAGGAAAACAAAGGAGCAACGCAGGAAAGCCAACATCCAAGGTGTGATTCTTTTTCATAATCAAATGATTGAAAAATGCAGTGTCCGGAATAAGAAAGTCCATGGAGCATCCAACATGGTGGATAATGGAGGAATCAATTCTAAGGCAGTATTATGAAATTTCCAGAAAGCACAGGTTAAAAAAGAAGATCCTTTGAGACAAAGAACTAGAGACTGTCCAGGAAAAATATCACACTTCTTGGTTTAAAAAAAATGGATGGTGGAACAAACAAACATAAAGATGTGAGAGTCACAATCAGTGACTTTAACCTATATGTTAAACTAGAGGTCCCTTTTAGGGAATCCCTGGATGAGAGCCAGGGTTGGCCTCGCATCCAGTTTGGAACAGGAAGCAGTGAGTTCCAAGGAATGTCTCCAAAGAGTAAGTGTCTCCATGGAATAGTGTCTGATGTGTTGGGAATTTAAAGAATGGATTGCAACAACAAGGCATATAAGTATATGTATTTGAAAGTAGCAACAAAATTAATGCTTGCTGAATCTGTAGGGAGGTATATGAGGTTTTTACTGTACTGGTCTTTGAATTTTCTGTTATCATATTATTCTGAATAAGACTTAGGGAAATCTATTTTTAAAGCATTTGGATGTACTAATCTTTAAATTAACCTGTCCCCTGCAGTTTCACAACCAGGTGTTCTTTATCCATTTTGTAGAAAAATTAAAACTTTTTGCAGAAAAGTAGATTTGGTATGTTGTAAAAAATTACAAAGATGCGCACGCAGGAGGGGGTGATGCGATGTGTGTCATGTTTTGTTGTTTGAAGGCTCAGGCTCTCGGGGCGGCTCTCTCTCTCTCTCTCTCTCTCTCTCTCTCTCTCTCTTTCTCTCTCTTGCTGATCACGTTCGGTGCTATCGAGCCACTGTGCACGGACGGGATCAGGATGGCTTCTCCTTGTGCTCTGCTTCTGTGTGTGCCGCTGTGCTCTCTTCTATCTGTCTCTCTATCTCTGTCTCTGTCTCTGTAGTCTCTCCGTTGGTGTCTTCCAACCTCTCTCTGTCTCTGCTTCTGTGTCTTCTCTCTGCTTCTGTGTCTTCCCTCTTGCTTCTGTCTTCTCCTGTGTCTACTGTCTTACCTCTGCCTCTTCTCCTTGCCTCTGCATCTTCTGTCTGGCCTCTGCCTTTCTGTGTCTTCTTCTGTCTGTGTCCTGCTGCCTCTGTGTCCTGCTACCTCTTCTTCTGTCTCTGCTGTCTCTTTCTCTTCCCCCACAGTTTTAGTTTATATAGCAATCACATAGGGCAGTGACACAAAGGTGGGTTGATATGAACAAATCACCAAAGAAGGGTAAGAACATTTCTCCAGATTAACAAAAATCTCATCTAAAGAGATTACTAGAAGATCCCCTCAAGAGTGGGGTCCAAACAAGGGTGTGTCCCTTTCTTCCTTCCTCAGCTAGCGATCCACTTAATTAGTTGCTACTTTTAATATTTCTAGCAATGTCATTCTGTATGAGCACAGTAAGAGATATATCAAACTTAAAGTTTGGTTCTTCCTGAGGCCATTCACTATGTTTTCTCAGTCAGGGTAGTCTTCCTAACCCCATCAGGGTCCTAGTCTTGTCATTACCTTTGGATCATGACAGCATTTGTCTATGACCATGTCCTCAACTTATAGTTGAGTATTGTGGCGCTTTGGCCTGGCCCATTTTGATGCCAGGGTAGCTCACAACTTGCCCTGGGTCCATTCTGTCCCTCATAGGAACCCTGCTTTTGGGGTGCTAGGAACTAATGGCAACTGAGTCAAGAAAGCAGATTCCCGGGAGTAAATATTATTGGAGTCAATCGGCTCCCAAGTTACAAAGCATAATATCAACTGTCTTCCTATGTCTAAGGTAAACTAAGTTCCCTATGTCAAGGCTGAAAGGACAAACCCAATGTTATCCTACAGTATGTATTTCTTGATGATACAGTCATAAACTCTGTACAGACCATTTAATTTCCCCTTGGATGTTGAAAGAATGCTCACCATGGTCAGGAAATTCAACTCCAATGAAGATGATAGCTGGTCAGTTGAACCTTATTTAAGAACATATCATTAAACTTCAGTGAGTACTGAGATACTCTGTCTTCAATATTACTCTATTTTCCTGCATTTTTGAAGCTTAGTTCCTGGATCCTAGGTAATATCATGGTGAATAAATACTTTTTGTTATGTCTTAATGAAGAGAGCCCATTACCAGAAGAATCTGATTATTGTGAGGAAAGAAACTATTTCCTCCACTATTTTATTTCTACAGCACTGATGGCATCAGAATGCTGGTCTTTCAAAGCCCAATTTGACTATACTTTTAAGACAGAGATTGACAAGCTGTAGTGTGTTCCAGGGAGATGAATCAGACTGATGAGGGATCAGCACAATGGAAAAATGATAAACAGATGAAAGGAATGGAAATATTTAGCTTGAAAAGAAAAGTCTCTTTGGCACCTGATAACATTATTCAATATAGTTAAGAAGGCATTATGAATAAGGGGTGTTAGGTAAAATCTGGCATAACTCAAAGGCACAAAATTCTGGTGATCAGTGGATATTATGGGGACATCAATTTCTAGTGAAAGAGATTTCTAATGATTAGTACAACTATATTTAATGCCTTGAGAAATAGTCTCTCCTCAACAGAAAAGAATTTTCAGAGCAAATGAGTGGAATTACAAAGGTAGTTCCAATAGCTACTAATAGAGAAGTGATTACCATTTTTGAATAATGTTCCAATGCCAGCTTCTGCCATGAAAGCGTCCTCATTTTATTTATGGTTCACAGTTTGTTTGGCTTTTCTCAGGTATTCATTGCTTGCTTCTCATTTGAGAAGGCTGGGGCTCAGTATTCAACCAGTTTGATCCAGGTCACACAGGAAGAGAGTATGGAATCAGCATAAGAACTTGGTCTAGACTGTACTCAAAAGTACAAGCTCTCCTCACCTTACCAATGTTTTCAAACCTGTAGATTTAATCTATTCCAGTGACATAAAATTCACTCAGTATTTTGGAACCAAACTTAGTTACGTAGGCTAACAGAGAATGGAACAGTATATCTGCGTGCTTCCTGCATAGGATAAAAAAGAAGTACTGCTTCCTGAAACACTGGGGAACCACATGACATGTACTTTTCACTGTGACTCAAGGCCAAAACCTTAACCTCATGAATTCCTAGGCCTCTTTGATTGGATTTACTTTGGTGACCCCTTTTACTAAAATAAGGTGCCACAAGATTCATAGGTTTAATGCGAACACAATGCTGCCAAGGTCAAAAGTCAGAATATGGTGTACCACCAAGACTAGATTTGAGTCACACCCAGTGATGCTCAGAGATAACTTCTGGCTCTGCACTCAGGAATTACTCCTGGCAGTGCTCAGGGGACCATATGGGATGCCAGGGATTGAATTCAGGTCAGCTGCATGCAAGGCAAACACCCTACCCACTGTACGGCCCCAATTATTATGGTTTCTTTCCTCTAAGGAGGTCTGTATTCCTGAACTCATGGCCTTTCTTACAAAGGACCCCTGGCTTCTGCATTAGAGCTCCGACTTCTCACTCTGAACCTCCTGTCTCCCTTTTACAAGGACCCTACTTATTACATGAGGTCAGCAATCTCCCCATCTCAAGGTCCCTAATTTAGTCATATATTTTTCCCCCAAAAAAGCTTCATATTGGCAGCTTCCAGAGATTAGGATGCTGATGTCTTTGGGGTTTGTATTCAGTCTGTCAGCTCAGGCTTGCTTTACAAATTCTGAATAGTTAATTTTTAAATCTCCCTTTCTGTCCACTACGTCCTCTGCATTTGACTTGCCATTTCCTTTGACTTTCCCTTATTCTGAATCTAGATTATTTCTGGGTTTCCCACCCTCTCCTTTCTTAAGTATAGTTATTTAGGATGTTTTCAGCTGCCCTTTTTCTTCCATCTGCTACTTTGATCTTGTCTTCAAGGATGTGACCAGGTCTGTTTGACTGAAGAGTGTGCTTGCCCTTAGCCAAAGCACACTATAGCTTCCCAGATTTGTTCTCCTTATAGGATCATCAAGGGCTGAAATAAATTTGCTTTGCTATAATTGTGGCAGTAGTGAGGCACAGAATGTGGAGAGCTTGAGCATGCAGTTACTCTCTAATGGAAGACCCCTCCGTAAGCAAAACATTATTTCTTTTAGAGAGGAAATAAGGATCTGTTTATTGAGTACCAGAGAGATAGCTCAAAGGATTGAATGTATAATTTGCATATGATAGATCAGAGTTCGGGCTGGAGCCATAGCACAGCGGGTAGGGTGTTTGCCTTGCACGCGGCCGACCCAGGATCGATTCCTCTGCTCCTCTCTGAGAGCCTGGCAGCTACCAAGAGTATCTCGCCCGCATGGCAGAGCCTGGCAAGCTACCCGTGGTGTATTCGGTATGCCAAAACCAGTAACTTGTCTTACAATGGAGACGTTACTGGTGCCTGCTTTAGCAAATCGATGAGCAATGGGATTACAGTGTTACAGTGATGCAGATCTGAGTTCGATTCTGAGCAGTCCTCTGTGCACCACTGAGAGTGACCCCCCCAAGTGCAAGGGCAGGAGTACAATCCCCACCACGTGTGTCCTGACCCCTCCCCAAAGTCTTCATATTATGTATTTAACATCTTACACTAGACCTCCTGTTTATTTTTTCAACTCTTTCTCTGATACATTTTCTAAAATTATTATACTATCATATTCTCTCATGGTTTACTTATATCCATTCTAAACCTTCAGTGACACCATTCACCCTAGAACACCATTCAAAACTTCCAGGACATCCCTGTATCTCAAGCCAGAATCACTTTGGTCGCCATAGTAACAGCCTTGACAAGTTGCCGTGCTCTGTCCTCTGAGGAAGGTGTACTCACTCCTCAGGGGTTGCTGCCTGTCAGGGTGGGAGTTCAGACTGTGTCCTGCAGAGCTTCTGGAGACCTTTGTCTTACTGTGGAGGATGGTTTCTGGCTGAGCTAATGACCTGCTGGAATACCTTGAAATCATAATGCTGTGTTTCGACTCAGCTCCCTGCATGATGGTTTTCTACTGCCCATGAGGGAATATTCCCCATTGAGGGCAAATGCTTTCACTGCAGCTAAGCAGCTGATCCTTTCTCACTGTTGTCCAAGAACATGTTTCCTGGATTTCCAGGATATGTGAGATTTCCTGAATATGTGAGAAATATTCTCCCTTCTTTCAGTTATGGCTTCTTATTTTCTGTGGATGGCAGATAAATCGAAGCAGATGGGTGGGGGGAGAGAACAATGACACGAGCGAAGTTCCAAGAAACAAATCTTTTTTGAGGAACATTATTGTACAGAAGAAAGTTGCAGATATGATGTTATGTCTCTGACATCCCTTTTTCTGTGCAGGACTAGAAAGATCACCTGTAAAATCCTGTCATCCCTGAAGGCTCGGCCTCATCTCTAAAAGCCCCGTTTCCACCATTTATAGTGTTTCTGGTTGACAGTCTCTGATATTTCTGGCTTGTCTGGGAATGTGTGATTTGATATGCAAAGAAAATTCCTTTTGAAAAATTCTTTCGAAATAATAGGTTTGCCAGGGGATGTCAGCAGTTGTGTCAATGTTTTTCAGACAGCTCATCTTTTTTTCTGAATGTGAAGTAATTTTTTTTTCTTTTTGGGCTACACCTGGTGATGCACAGGGGTTACTCCTGACTCTGCACTCAGGAATCACCCCTGACGGTGCTCAGGAGACCATATGGGATGTTGGGAATTGAACCCGGATCGGCTGCGTGCAAGGCAAACGCCCTACCCGCTGTGCTATCGCTTCAGCCCCCAGAATGTGAAGTAATTTTTTTAATTTTGTATTTCAGTTATAAAATTCCAGTTTGTATCAGATCTTGTTTTAGTCCCAAATGTTATTGAGGTACTATGATTTGCAATGCTGTTAAGGATAGATTTTAATGTATACAATATTTCAACACCGTACCCACCACCAGTGTCTTCTTCCCTACACCAATGTTCATATTGGGTTCATTGGCCTTCTCAACCAACCTCTGTAATTATCAGAATTATTAAAAACTTCTGGGGGGCATCTTTTAACTGCCTCAATCTGCCAAGGTATTATGGACATTCTGTGAACCTCAAATCCAGGGAAATATTCTTCACACACTGCAATCAACAATGATCTAAGTTGAAATTTCTGTTGCTTGAGATGAATTAAGTTTTTTAATTAGTATCATTATGAGTATTCTTCTATGTCCTTAGTGTGATGGCGGTTTGAGTGTGGGAGAGGATAATCTACCAAGCACTACCTGATGTTAAGAAGCATTGTAGTGCCTTTTAAATTTGATAAATGGCTGATCTGTGGTATTAGGACCCTGGGATGCTCCCAGTAGTGCAGGTTACTTGGTCTCACATTAAACTTATTGATTCACTAACTCTGCACAAAGGTCCTGGATAGATGCTTTTATTTTCAGAAAGTTTCAAGGTTTTATGGAGTCAGGAACTAGGGAGGTAGAGCAAAAATACATGAGAAATATATTTTGGTTATCGGAATCATGAAATACTTCAGTGTAATGATAATACGGCAGAATATTTTATACATTGTTCTGCATTTTAATTTTTATTGAATCACCATGAACTAAAGATATATTTATAATTGAGTTTCAGGCAAGTCAAATATT
This sequence comes from Sorex araneus, assembly GCF_027595985.1. Lineage (NCBI taxonomy): Eukaryota > Metazoa > Chordata > Mammalia > Eulipotyphla > Soricidae > Sorex > Sorex araneus. Next base: position 121,472,162 of record NC_073302.1, on the reverse strand, counting down.
GTTCCAACACCAATTCCTTCAGTGTCTACCACCCTCCATCAATGTCCCCAGTTTTCCTCCCAACTCCCAGCCTACCTCACCTCCCGCATTATCCTAGTGTTCTCTTTCCTCACCTATCACCTTTACGCCACCCCCGCTTCCAAGGTTCCGCCTGCAGACCAGTTTTTCTGCTCTTGGTTTCTCTCTCCATTGGGCATTTGATATTCCCCATACATGATTTCTTTATATCCCACCTATGAGAGATTATTCTAAGACTTTTTCTCTCCCTTTGGCTAATTTTGCTCAACATGATACTCTCCAGATCCACACTCATTGCAGCAGAGAGCATGACTTTATGATAAAGTCTTTGAGTTGCCAAACCAGTGAGTGGGATGGCTTCTTGTCAACATTGGGGTGGGTCTGTCCCCTCCAAAGAGCACTGGAGAGGCCTGAGGATAGATAGATTGCTGTTCCCGAGCTCTCTGCAGAGCAAGTCTTTCTACAGTTGGAGCCTGGCCTCCAGCTCTCTATGGTCGAATCTCCCATCCCAGGCTTCTGCTTGGGATCGCTGTATCCCTTATATTTTGGGCTCAGGAAAATGATCCCCTCCCCTTGCTTACTCTTTGTCTTGCCAGATTTGCTCTTGGTGATTCATTTTGAAGAATGTTGCTTAAACAAACAAACAAACAAACAGTCTACCTCTTTAAATTCTGTGAAATCTGTATGCAGTATGCCATTGCTCACAGGCTGGCCCCACATTTTCTTTCTGATAAAAAGCAAGCTGTTAAAGTTAAATGCCAGTATTCTTGCAGTTTTTTTTAAAGGCAAATTCTCAAATGTGCCCTTGATTACAGCACTTATCACTGTATGATGACTATGCTTATGGATCGCTCTCCTTCACATGCAGTCTTTAGAAACCCGCAGTCCACAGTGGGAGTCATTAACCCTCTGCTTCTGTTAAAATTCAAGAAAAGCAGGATACAGAGCCAGAGAGATAGTACAGAAATTAAGGGCTGCCTTGTGTGTGGATGACTTGGTTTGATCCCCAGCACCCCATATGGTTCCCTGAGCCTGCCAGGAGTAATCTTTAAGCTCAGAGCTAAGAATACGCCCTGACCAGGTGTGTTCAAAACACAAATAAGCAATCAAAAAAGGTAAGCAAGTTGAATGTAGTAAAAATAATTCAGCTCCTCTTTGTGTTAGCCGCTTCTCTAGGATTCAGTAGTCATTGGTACCTGATTTTTCAATTAGACAGTGCAGTTGTAACCCATCTCTTGGAATATAGCTCTAAACATTTTAGGTTTAACATTGGTATGTCCATTCTTCTCTGCCACAAGGAGTTTAGGTTTATCGGATAATACCCATCACAGTGCTCCTGAAGCACCTCCATTCCTCTGTGTTTATTGGAATGTAGCTCTAAACATTTCAGGATAACATTGGTATGTCCTGTTTCCCTTGCCACAGGGAGCTTAGTTTTATCACAGTGCTTCTGAGGCACTTCCATTCCTCTGTGTTTATCTGTAAACTCTTCTCTGTGCTCTATTCCCCAACCAGTCTATTACCTTTCCCCCTAATCAGACTCTGTTAACTTATAAGGTCATATTCCTCAGAAATCTATGATTTTACATTTGTGAATGAAATGTGCTTTTTTTCCTTCTCTTATGTCCTTTTGCATATTTACTTTAAAGCAATGAGCTTTTTGTATAGACACAGGAAGACAGCTAATGCTATGCTTTTGTAACTTAGGAGTTAATTGATTTCGAATAATATTCATTCCTTGGCATCTGCTTTCTAGACTTAAGCCTCAGTTGCCCTTAGTTCCTAGCACCCAAAAAGCAGGGTCCCAACAAGGGACTGGGTAGACTCAGGGCAAGTTGTGAGCTACCCTGGCATCAAAATGAGCCAGGCCAAAGCACCACAATATTTAGCTATAAGTTAAGAGCATGGTCATGGAAAAATTCTGTCATGATTCAAAGAGTAACAACTAGACAAGGATTAGGAAAGACTAATCTGGCCTGAGACCTATAGTGAGATGGCTCCAGGAGAGCAATCCTACAATGTAATGTATCTCTTACTGTGACCATACAAAATGACTAATATTATGAATATTTATATGTTTGTTGCATTAAGGAGAGGAGAAACACACCCATATTTTGCCCTTAGGCCACTCGTCTTCCTGAATGAGAATCTGTCCTAGAAGCTTCCCCTGAGGGAAGGACCTTATATTGTTGATTATATGAGAACACCTATGTGTAATTGTTACCCCAACCCTTCATGCTTTGGGGGTTTAACTAAGGCTGTAAGAGGGGTTGGGGGAGGCAGAAGCAGAAGGAGAATCAGAGGAGAATGGAGATGAGATTGGAATAAACTGCAATTGATACCAACCAGCTGGGCCCTCGTTCCTTCCTTTTTCTCCCAATGCCATTGGCCACCCCGGGGTGGGGGGAAGCAGTGGAAACCATGAATGCAGGTGGTGAGTGAGAGTGCTGCTGCAGCTTTTATAGTTTTTAAATACACACCCATCATGTAAGATGATCTATTAGACCACACTCTTCTAGGTGAAAGGCACCAGATCTTCTGTATTATTCAGCCCTGCCTCACCCGTGGTAGCTCCCAATAGAAGACACCATAGAATGTCTTCTTTTATCTTCTCAAACCATTTGAGTTACTAGGATGGCCAAGACAGACTAGCATCTCCATGAATTGTGACACTGTCAGTCATTTATCCCTTAGATACCCTTAGTAATCATAAAAGAGCTCATGGCATCAGAGTAAAGGATTGGACATTCCTGCAAAAATCTACCCTGTGGTCTTCACTTCTCTTTCCTAGATGTCTATCATGCATTTTCTTCCTGGCTTCATGCTAAATAAAAAAAAATTCTTGCAAAGTAATAAGCAGACAGTGAAAAAAGCCTGGGAGACTAACTTGGCTTTATAGTAGCGCCAAGTGTTTTTAAGACGTTAGCAGTTCATGTTTTCTCTCCTTGCCCTCTGAAAGCATTCACCCTTATTAGCCTCCATCTTCTTTGAACCACTAGATCAAAGCACTGACAAATCCCTTCTCCTCATTTAATTTTTCATTCAAGGGATGCTATGTGCAGTGAATCTGTGGTTTAGGGTTCGAGCTCTGAGCTCCAGACTCAGAAAAATCAAAATTTGTGGGCTAAACTCTTGGGTTATGTGACGCTGTTCTCTTTCGACACAGAAATGTTAGTTTCTCCTTTCCATTGTAACTGTATTGGTCTTGTCTTCCTGGCTGATCATAAACCTGAAACACATATGGGCCATGATTTCTCCTAGAGCTCTTAGCAGGAGGCCTGGTCTTGTGATAAATGCAGATTGATAGTTGTAAGATAACATTGGTTTGTCCTTTGTCCCTTGCCACAGGGAGCTTAGGTTTATTGGGTTACACTATTTGCAGTGCTCCCGAGGCACTCCCATTCCTCTGTGTTTATCTTTGACCTCTCCTCTGTGTTTTGCTTCCCAACTCTTTAATCAATCAGACTTGTGACTTGTAAGGTCAGATCCTTCTAAGGACTCTTCATTTTGTATTTGTAATTAAATATTGCTTTTCTTTTTCCCTATGCTCTTTGCATAGTTTACTTAGGGCATTGTCCTTTTTGCATAGGCACAGGAAGACAGTTAATGCTATGCTTTTGTAACTTGGCCAGTTAATTGGCTCTAAACAATATTCACTCCTGGGCATCTGTTTTCTCAACTAAAGCCTCATTTGTCCTTAGTTCCTAGAACCCCCAAGGCAGGGTCCCGATGAAGGGACTGGATGGACACAGGGCAAGCTATATGAGTGACCCTGGTATCAAAATGGGATAGGCCAACCGCCATAATACTTAACTATAAGTTAAGAGCATGGTCATGGACAAATTCTGCCATGATACAAAGAGAAACAATTGGACAAGGACCCTACTAGGGTTAGGAAAGACTAATTTGGCCTGACCACTAAGTCTGGAATCTATAGCGAAATGTCCCCAGGAGAGCCACCCTATAAGATTAATATATCTCTTACTGTGTCCATACAAAATGACAAAAAAGATTATTAAGAAGTAAGTAAATGTAAGATGATTCTTTGTAGACTAAGGAAAGGAGAAGTATGTCCTTAGATAAAAAACAAAATGCCCCTGAGTGGATCTCCTAGCAGGAGATCTTTGTCTTAGAAGAGCTTCCCTTGGAAGAAAGGGCTTTCATATGTTGATTGTGCTACCCCACCTAGGTGTAGTTGCTACCCCCAGTGCTTGGAGGTTGCACTCCAGACTGAGGCTGCTGAACTGGGCTAGGAGAGATGAGCACGGGGGACTGAAGGAATGGGGTATGGGGAGAGGAGGAATAAAGGAGTGGATGAGACTGAAAGGAGGCAGAGGGGGACAAGATTGGAATAAACTGTGACTGGTCATCAACCAGCCTGGTGACCCTGTTCTCTCTTTCATGCATCTGTTGGTGGCTGCAGGCCTGGGTGGGGAAGCGTCTCATGGCCAATGAACACACGTGGTGAGAGAGAGCCCTTGCCGCTCTTTTATTTTGTGACTACTCATCAATAGTCAAGAGTGGTCTACTAGATGTAATTTTATCTCCCTTCTTAACTAAAGGAGACTCAGTAATATATTTGCTAGTAACCTATGAACTGTAATTAAATATCATAGTCACTTTTTTATCCCAGACTATTTTTTTACTTCTTGATATCAGAATATGTTGATCATTTTCTCTTTATCCCTGTAGGAAGAAACAAATTGATCTGGTAGCTTCTCAAATTGTCAAATGAAAAGGAATTCATTTCCAGGACAGATTTTTGACTATGGGCTGCATAGTTCTATGACACAATTCCAAGGTGTGGTGTGGGTGGGTGTGTTATCTCAGGTTTTTTGCTTGATTTGTGCAACCCTAACCCGAGTGTTGAACTGAGCCCTAAAATTGAACTTACTTTATCATCTTCTACAACACCACTAAGTTTTCTCTCTGTTCCACTTGGTCTGTCTGTGATGTCTGGCTTATTGGAAGACTATATACTATATTATACTATATACTATACTATAGTATGCTATGTATTATATTAATAGAAGATTATATACTCTTTAAGGCTTTTTGATTCACATCACTCAGTTGAAAAATGTCTTTCAAGATGCTGCCAGTTTTCCACTAGATTCCCCCCACCTCAAATCATTGTACTCATCAACATATAATGTCACATATATCAAGATAACTAACATCTCTATGGAAGTTGAGGAGGAGTAGAAGTTATTGGCACATGGTCTCAATCTGAAATGAGAGAAAATTTGTTCTAAAGAGTCTGTGGATGTCTTTTCTTTCCCTTTATAAACCAAGAGCACTAAAGGTTCAATATCAGCTGACTGTTACCCAAGTATCCAAGCCTGTCATCATGTCTCCATTATGTTGGCTTTCTTGATCAGCAGGGCAGAATATGAAGATTCAGTTTTCAGGGATCTTAAGAAATCCATTTGCAGGGGCTAGAGCAATAGTACAGCACGTAGGGCATTTGCCTTGCACGTGGCCTACCTGGGTTTGATCCCCAGCATCCCATATGGTCCCCCAAGCACCACCAGGAGTAATTCCTGAGTGCAGTGGCAGCAGTGACCCCTGTGCATCACCAGGTCTGACCCAAAAAGCACCCCCCAAAAAAAATCCATTTGCCTTAAGATTTTTTATTAGCCAGTCTCTTTCACTTAAAATAAACACCTTGTGTTATTTAATATTCCTGTAGATAATTAAAGAGGTTTAAAACCATTGGGGTTGAGAATCAGAATAATGGTTAACTCTAGAGGGAGGTATTTCTGGAGTGGGCAGGGAATTGCCTGACTACTAACTAGAATGCCCTCCTCTCCCTCTAATGTTCTGACTGTGAGAGATTTGTGGAGCTTTATAGTTATGACTTACACTTATTTATGTATGTTTATAATTTTTCAAAATAAAGTTTATTTAAAACAGTTCTTCGAAGACAGCCTTGGAAAGCACTGAGATATTTATAACTTAGTTAAAACAAGGATGTGAGTTTATTTCACAAAGAGAGTTAGCACTGTGCCAAGACTCTCGGATATGGGGAGGAAGACTTGTAGGTGGCAGAGGAGATGAAAGGGCCAACTTGTTTTTTATGGAATGTCTGCCTTCCTACCCTAGTTCTTTCGGGTACATAGTACAAGCACCAGTGAATCTCATACTTTCCTGTCAGTCCCATTGTATTCTCCTCAAGGTGTAAGTGAGATAAGCAGGTTGGAGGAAAAATTGGAATGAAGAAGGGCCTTCCTTGGTTGACCGCCAGATACGGTAGTAAAAGAAAATGCTTTGACTTCTCATTCCTGCTCTCTGTTGCAGTGTTGAAGTACGACCAGATCTTAGCACAGATGGAGTCTGTGTCTAGTTATTTCGTTACAGTTGGGCCTTGTTATTTATCTTAGCTTGAGGGTTTTCCCCGCTCAAAGTTCTGGAGTAGAAATGGCCTGACCCCTTCAACAGGTCATCAGATTTAAAGTTGGACACCATCACTATGAGAGTTGGTCATTAAAATACCACACACCCCTCCCACATTTACGAGACACTTTTCTTATTTTTTTTAAGTTAAAGTAATACTAATTTATAGCCAGATATAATAGGTTTCAGGTGAGTAGTCTTTTAGGTCAACATCTGTATGTACCACATTTTGTCTTCACCAGAAATCTGGTTTCCATTTATCACCCTTTGACCCAATTTGCCCACTTTTACAAATCTAGCTCATTTAATACTCCTAGCAGCTCTCAGAGGTAGTTTGCCCACCTTACTTTATAGGGTGGGCAACCTATTCAAGGTTGTACTTTTATCCCCCTTAGATTTTTTTATTAAATGAAAGAACCATGATTCATAGTATCCTCACTACTGATGTTTCAGTAAAGCCATGTTGCTTCATCACACCCACCTCCAGACTACGAGTGTCTTTTCACCATTGTCTCTCGGTTCCTTCTTAGCAAATTCGGTGTTCTCGGGGCAGATTCTCAGGCCATTGTTTATTCACTTACTACGGCCATTATTTTTTTACCTTATCTTGTATCTTTCTGCTCAACATTTGAGAAAGGTCATTTGCAGTCTGTCCTTTCCCCCCTTCATCAGTACTGTACTCCTCAGCTCTGTCCAAGTTGCAGTGAACTGCAAGATTTTGTATCTCTGTGTTGGGGTGGGGTTGGGGGACACTCCTGCATTGTGCTCTGAAAGCCCCGGGAGCTCATTCCCAGTGATTCTCAGCCAAGTGACTGTCAGCTGTTCAGATCCTACAGTGCTGGGGATCATCAGGACCATCCTAGTGGTCACTGTCACTGTCATCCAGTTGCTCATCGATTTGTTCGAGCGGGCACCAGTAACGTCTCTTATTGAGAGACTTATTGTTACTCTTTTTGGTATATCCAATATGCATGGGTAGTTTGCCAGACTCTGCCGTGCGGGCTTGATACTCTCGGTAGCTTGCCGGCCTCTCTGAGAGGGGCAGAGGAATCGAACATGGGTTGGTCGCGTGAAAGGCAAACACCCAACCGCTGTGCTATCGCTCCAGCTCATCCTAGTGGTACTCTGGGTTTTCCGGTGCAGGGTGCCATAAGGTGCTACAGACCAAACCAGAGTCAGACACATGTAAGACATGTGCCCAAGGCCCTGTGCTATCTCTGTGACTCCAATTTCATCTATTATTATTTTTTTATGTGTTTGGAGGCCATACCTGACAGTGCTCAGGGCTTACTACTGGTTTTGTGCTCAGAGATTACTCCAGGTAGCTAGGGGGACCATATGGGATTCAGGGAATTGACCCCAGACTGGCCACTTGCAAGAAAAAATGCTCTAACCCCCCTTACTATCACTCTGCCCCCCAGTTTCGTGTTTTCTTATAGCCAAGCAATGTTCCATTATGTATAAAACCACTATTTCTTTATCTACTCATTTATTTGTGAGCCCTTGGATTGTTTCCAGATCATGGCTATTGTGAATATTGTGGGAATGAGCCTAGAAATTCAAGGTTATTCTATGCCTATCTGTCTCTATCTCTCTTCTGTTTTCCTTGTTATTAAAGATATTTTAAGTCAGGGATCAAAATAGAAAGCCAAGTGTTCGATGTGATTATATATGCTGGTGCAATGAAGCAAAGATATAGGGAAGAGAGTCCATGCTAAGGGGTGTCCTGGAGACATCCTTCTGATTGGAGGGGCTGCTCAGCTAATTCTTCATATTTCTTTGAAGAGAGCATCCCAGGAATGATGAGGGGGCCTTGAGCGTCAGGTGCCATTCACAATCTCCTAATTACTGATGTTTCCAGATTTATTTATTTATTTATTTATTTATTTATTTTATTTTATTTTATTTTATTTTTGGGTCACACCCGACACTGAACAGGGGTTACGCCTGGGTCATGCACTCAGGAATTACTCCTGGCAGTGCTTGAGGGACTATATGGGATGCTGGGAATCAAACCTGGGTTGGCCGCGTGCAAAGCAAACACCCTAACATCTATGCTATTGCTCCAGCCCACCAGATTTTTTATACCAACACTCCTTGAACACTCATTGATTCAGCACCCTATGGACAATGACAAAATTTCAAACTTGAGATCTGAAGAGAACCTAATGATAGATCAGACTCTGAGTCAGACCTTTTCTCTTTCTTTCTTTTTTATATTCAGTCACTGTGGAGTTACAGATTTGTTCATGATTGGGTTTCAGGCGTACACTGTTTTAACACCAATCCCTTCACCAGTATCCACTTCCTTCCACCAGCAGTGGCCCTCATACCCAACACTTCACCATCTTTCAGCACCACCTGCTCATCCTCCTTGAATGTGTCCTTCCACTATAGTCGTTGTTCCCTCCCTGTCTTAGCCCCCAACCCCCTCAGGTGGCCTGTTTCCTACTGGATATCAGTTCTCATGTTCTTTGTTTCCACTGGCTTTGGGTGTTCATGATTCCACCACTTTATATCCTGCATATGAGCGAGATCATTCTGTGTCAGTGTCTCTGAATCAGACTTTTTCTAAGAACTTTCCTTATACATGTTCTTCATAGCAACTCTTGATTATCCTTTTTTTTATTTGAAGAAATGGAAACTGAACAAGTGATTTGTCAAGGTCATAGAAATATGAGTGAAGGAACTGGGATTTGATCCATTTTAATTTCGATACCTGATCTCATCAACTCAGTTTGACACCTCTAACAGATCATCTCAGGCAAGCTCTTTGCTTCTTAGAGGCAAAAAATCGCATCTAGAAAGTTAAGTTCCTCTGAGGGGGTTTAGAAAGCTACTGGCAAAGTAGCTTTCTAAAGGGCTCAAATTGACATGAAGAAATACTTTGTTAGGGAAAGAAGCAGTTTGAAATATTCCCCTCTTGGTCTGACCTTGTTGACTGATTTCCCAGCATTTCATGGCTTCCCCTGTCTGTACATTGTATGATCCTCTTTTCCCTGGATACTGAGTGGGTAGTGGGTTTCCACTGTAAATTCCTGGAGTTTCAGATCAGGAACTTAACCTTTTCTTTTTCTCTTTGTTTTCCTGATTGAAGAATGACATTAAAATCTTTAATTCAAAGTGTGAGCTTCCCATGGACAAATTAATATTACAAAAAGTTGTCGATGCGATATGATGCTATACCTAGAGAAACCTAAAAGCTCTAATAAGAAACTCTTAGAAACAATTGACCTATACAGTAAAGTCGCAGGCTATAAAATCAATACCCAAAAATCCATGGCCTTCCTATATGCAAACAATGAGACAGAGGAAAGGGACATGAAAAAAGCAATCCCATTCACAATTGTGCCCCAGAAAATCAAATATCTTGGAATCAGCTTAACTAAAGAAGCAAAGGACCTCTACAAAGAAAACTATAAAACTCTACTCCATGAAATAAAAGAAGACATGAAGAAATGGAAACATATCCCCTGCTCATGGATAGGGAGAATAAACATTGTCAAAATGGCAATACTCCCAAAAGCATTATACAGATTTAACGCGATCCCTATAGGGATACCTATGGCATTCTTCAAAGAAGCGGAGCAAGCAATCCTGAAATTTATATGGAACAATAAACGCCCACGGATAGCTAAAACAATTCTTGGGAAAAAGATGATGGGAGGCATCACCCTCCCCAACCTTAAACTGTACTACAAAGCGGTAACAATTAAAACAGCATGGTACTGGAACAAAGGCAGAGCTGCAGACCAATGGAACAGGGTGGAATATCCCCACACACAACCTCAAATGTATGATCATCTAATCTTTGATAAAGGAGCAAGAGATGTGAAGTGGAGCAAGGAAAGTCTCTAACAAATGGTGCTGGCACAACTGGACAACCACATGCAAAAAAATGGGCTTAGAACTCAACCTGACACCATGCACAAAAGTCAGATCAAAATGGATTAAAGACCTCAACATCAGACCACAAACCATAAGGTACATTGAAGACAAGGTCGGCAAAACCCTCTACGATATTGAAGATAAAGGTATCTTCAAAGATGACACGGAACTAAACAATCTAGTAAAAACAGAAATCAACAAATGGGACTACATTAAACTAAAAAGCTTCTGCACCGCAAAAGATACAGTGACCAGAATACAAAGACTATCTACAGAATGGGAAAGGATATTTACACAATACCCATCGGATAAGGGGTTAATATCAATGGTATATAAAGCACTGGTTGAACTCTACAAGAAGAAAACATCCAACCCCATCAAAAAATGGGGCTAAGAAATGAACAGAAACTTTACCAAGGAAGAGATACGAATGGCCAAAAGGCATATGAAAAAGTGCTCTACATCACTAATCGTCAGAGAGATGCAGATCAAAACAACCATGAGATACCACCTCACACCACAGAGACTAGCACACATCCAAAAGAACAAAAGCAACCGCTGTTGGAGAGGATGTGGGGAGAAAGGGACCCTTCTACACTGCTGGTGGGAATGCCGGCTAGTTCAGCCCTTCTGGAAAACAGTATGGACGATTCTCAAAAAACTAGAGGTTGAGCTCCCATTTGGCCCAGCAATACCACTGCTGGGAATATATTCCAGAAAAGCCAAAAAGTATAGTCGAAGTGACATATGCACTTATATGTTCACCGCAGCACTGTTTACAATAGCCAGAATCTGGAAAAAACCCGAGTGCCCTAGAACAGATGACTGGTTGAAGAAACTCTGGTACATCTATACAATGGAATACTATGCAGCTGTTAGAAAAAATGAGGTCATGACGTTTGCATATAAGTGGATCAACATGGAAAGTATCATGCTAAGTAAAATGAGTCAGAAAGAGAGAGACAGACATAGAAAGATTGCACTCATCTGTGGAATATAGAATAATAGACTATAAGACTAACGCCCAAGAATAGTAGAAATAAGTACCAGGATATTGTTTCCATGGCTTGGAGGCTGGTCTCTCATTCTGGGTAACTCAGGGAAGGGACCACCAAGTAAAATGTGGTTGGAGGTCATGTGGGGGAAGGGTGAGGCGGGCGGAATACAGACTAGAGACTGAACACAATGGCCACTCAACACCTCTATTGCAAACCACAACACCTAATCAGAGAGAGAGAACAAAAGGGAATTCCCTGCCATAGTGGCAGGGTGGGGTGGGGGGAGACGGAGCAAGAGATGTGAAGTGGAGCAAGGAAAGTCTCTTTAACAACGGGACTGGGGAGGGGGGGAGGGATGTTGGGTTTACGGGTGGTGGAGAATGGGCACTGGTGAAAGGATGGGTCATTGAACTTTGTATGGGGGAAGCATGAGCACAAAGATGTATGGATCTGTAACTGTACCCTCACGATGACTCTCTAATAAAAAATAAACTAATAAAAAATTTAAAAAAAAAAGAAAATATAAAAAATATATATATATATCATTATTTATAAATTAAAGTCGCAGATGCATTAGAAATGAAGAATAGAGCAGGAAATAATCCCTAATCCAAGTTTGAGGAAAGCTGTCATATATAAATTATTTTAGCATTCGGTATTTGTATGCATATTTATGTATTTGATATTTAGTATTTATACAAGGAAGACACATTAATAAAGTTAATAATAAAAGTAAAAAAAAAAGTTGTCGATGGAATATGGAGTATGGTGTGAGTTTCATAACAGAGCATCTGGGAAACATTGGAATTTTTATGATTCATTGATACAGTGATAAGAAGGGATTATCATGAGGAATATAATTTTTGCTGTTATAATTTTCTAAGTGTTTCAGGGATCATCATGAGGAATATAATTTTTGCTGTTATAATTTTCTTCAAAATAGAAATTATAACCAAATCATGGATCTGGAGTGATAGAAGAGTGGGTAAAGCCCTTGCTTTGAATGCAGCTGACCCTGGTTCGATTCCCAGAGTCAAATGTAGTCTCCCCTGATCTTGTCAGGAGCCATCCCTAAGTGCAGAGCCAGAAGTGAGCCCTGAACTCATCCAGGTATGGCCCCAAGCCCTAAAACACTGTCACTGTCATCCCGTTGTTCACAGATTTGCTCGAGCAGGCACCAGCAACATCTTCATTGTAAGACTTGTTGTTTTTGGCATATCAAATACACCAGGGGTAGCTTTCCAGGCTCTGCCGTGCGGGCAAGATACTCTCAGTAGCTTGCCAGGCTCTCTGAGAGGGGCGAAGGAATCGAACCCAGATCTGCCGTGTGCAAGGCAAACGCCCTACCCGCTGTGCTTTCACTCCAAAACAAACAAGCAAAAATACATCCAAATAAATCTTTGTATTATTTGTTTTACAGACTGGATTTTTTCACCTGCCACATGGAGACTTCTTCATTGAGCCCATCCAAAAGCATTCACTAACCGAGGAAGGCTACTACCCACACATCGTTTACAGGAGGAAGAGCTGGAGAGATCCTGAGGTGGAGGAGCCCTCCTGTGGATTAAAGGGTATTGTGACTTTAGTCTCTTCACCTGACTGAAGATTTCAGTTGCTCGATTGTAACTTGACCTGCATTGCTTTGAACGTGTTACCTCCTGTCCATTCCGTTGCTAGAAAGATTGTGGGATTCTGTACTATAAAGCACCTCACTTCTCTGTATTCAAGTCTCTTTATATTCCTATTCAGAAAGAAAAGGAAAACGTCTCTTTGGTTCTTTGCCACATGAATTGATGGTTCTGTTGAGTTTCATAGTGGTTAATTTGTTTTTAAACATTCTTGCCTGTCTTAGAGGAAAATGGCTTAAATTAAAACAATGATTTGAAGCATCAGCAATGTCATTCATTAGTGTAGAGGATTACCAGATAGCTCATTATGTCTGCATACAGATGACTGATTTAAATGCTTGATGGTGCTGATGATGATATGTGATGAGACACTGAAAAATAAATGAGCACATTCTTATCAGGTGAATTCAGCTCATCTGTGTTTGCCTGTGTTTGACTATTTGTAGTTGACTGAGGTATGGTCTCTGCACCCATGCCCTAAGAATGAGCTGAATTGCTCCTTTCTGCCTTGTACCAAAAAAGTTTCAGGTCAATGTAAGAGACAAACAGACCTGAACTATTTCCTTATAATTCCCACATTCTCTTTAACATGGAAAAGATAATAGACCATACCCTTCGGGCCAAGGGAAATTGAGACATTTTTAAAAATATTGTATACCTTTATACTTTTTTAAGAGGAAATTAATAAATAAATCATGGTTAGGGGAACAGTTAACCAAAGGTATTTCTAATATCACTGATCTGTCCTAAGGATCTGAAAACCTCAAAGAGAAAATAGATGATGAAGGAAGGAGAGAGGGCAGATTTTGATAAGGGCTGAAGAGAACTCATTTTGAGTTTCTCAGCTAGGAGAATGAAAGGTCAAAAGGGCAAGTAATTTTTCTACAGACTATCTAAGCTCTTGATAGATGGTAACTTTCCTGGGACTTTTGTCCACAATATTAGAGTTTGTGGGCAATTAGAAACTGTATATTCTAATATGATGCTCTACATAAAAATGGACAGATGCTTAAAATTCCTTAACTATTTTGACTTTTACTCTAAATTAAATAAATGTAAATCTTGCAAGCACCAAGAGAACCAAAGAGACACACTCTGATGCTAATAGAATTGCTAGGTAGAAAAAAAATGCTAGGTAGTAATCCAGATAGTCTGACTTTTCAATGAGTGTGAAGGCTTTGTCATAGATCCACTGACCTAGATAACTGGCACTTCCAATTACACATTGGCTGGTGGATGACTCTTTGTTATTGAAACATATCACTAAGTCATCATGTATGATTATCATGAAAATATCACTGTGAGATGGATGAAATTGTTCCTTGTCCACCCATTTTGAACTTTCTCCCCCCTTATAATTCTTCTGTTGAAGCAGAATTAAATAAATAGGAATGGCATGGATTCATCATAACAGAAGAAGGCGTGGCTAGGAAATGAGTGGGATTTCCAAACGGCATGGATAGGTCCCACACAATACCACAACAGTAGTGCCTATCATCTCACTTCATGATTGTTCTTGTAGATGAACCTCAACACTCACTACACCCACATACACCTTCTAAAGATACTCTCTTATGCTTGCTTACAACCTCAGCATATTGGAATTGAACAACTCCACTGGAAGGAATTTTGGATGTGACGAATGTACCTCCTTCTTTCACCAAAGAAACTCAGAGAATGGATACTTTCAAAAGTGTTTATCTACTTGGTGTTTGAATTATAGTCAAGTCAAGAAGCTGAAGTTCTGTTATACCTCAGACTTTATATTGTGTCTCATTTGTTCTTGAAATCCTCCTTAAATATCAATCTTGGTTGATTAACTATGTCCCAAACTTCAGAGGAACAACTCCTTTACCAAACAGGGGTGTTTGGTACAAGGGAGAAATTAAACAACTCACTGACATGAATTAAGAGTGATTTGTATCCAAGAAGATAGAACAAAACAGACTAGCTTCTAGACTATGGAATATTGATAGAAAAAAGAAAGAATGTGCATTTTCCTATATAATAAAGAAATACTAGCCTCTCTCTTTGGAATAAGTGTGATTCAGTGCTTAATAGGTAGAGATTCCAGAGTAATTTAGTATTCTTAAAGGTTGCATGATGTTTGGAATTTGAAAGTCTGTCTATATTCAAATGAACTTGGTCTTGCTGAGCCAGATAATTGCAGTGTTTTTATACCACATTAATCTGCAGAAACGATGGAATTTACTGACAGTAGGTATGCCATTAACCAGAATTAAGGTATAATTCTTGCTTAGGTCAGTTTGTATTGCAAGATTGATTACTTTGATTATAATTGTGATTATATACATGTAAAAATCACCTTTACTTTCTACTTTTAAAGCAGTATTTTACATTTTTTTTTTTGCTTTTTGGGTCACAGCTGGTGATACACAAGGGTTACTCCTGGCTCATGCACTCAGGAATTACTCCTGATGGTGCTTGGGGGACCATATGGGATGCTGGGAATTGAACCCAGGTTCGACATATGCAAAGCAAATGCCTTACCCGCTGTGCTATCACTCCAGCCGCTACATTTTTACTTCTAAGGTACTCAATCCTTAAAATGTTCAAAGCAGGAGAATCCACAGTAATTAAAAACTTGTGCTTAAAAACTGCCATAGTCTGGGGGCCGCACTTGTGCGGCCTCTCTGCAGCTGCACGAGCATGACTCCAGAGGCCAGCTAAACTACTTTTAGTACCAGCAGCCCCTTGCAGAATGTCTCCAGATTGAGAATTAAGCTGCAGCCCCATGCCTGCCCAGGAGGGGAAAGGTTTTTCTCTCTCTAGCCTTTTCCTTGCGGGGGGGCGGGGGGAGAGGGCGTGACGATTGCCATATTATGAGGACCACAGATGAGAGTTACAAGCTTGCAATGATCCAATATCTGGAAGAAATCTTCCTGGTCTTTGTTGCTAAAATACAAAAATCCAAAACCGCAGCCACGCGACCTCATATCTTTCACAACAGGTCTGACTCTAGTAGGGAACTCCTAACAATAATAGTGAGGTTTTTGTTGAAATATTGAGTGTAACCAAAGTAAAGAGAAAGTAAAGTGAAATTTATCAGTTGCAGGTGGGGGGCGGGATGGGAGGTATACTGTTTTTTTTTTTTTTGGTGGTGGAATATGGGCACTGGTGAAGGGATTGTTGTTTCAGCATTGTATAACTGAGACTTAAGCCTGAAAGCATTGTAATTTTCCACATGGTGATTCAGTTAAAAAAAAAAAACTGCCATAGTGCTTCAGGAGAGAATATACATCCATTATTTTCCCCCATAACTCTTTTTCTCACACTTAAAGGTGTTCATGAATTTCATAAATCCTTTATCCACAATAGTTCAATGTAATTAAGTTTTTTTCACCCCAGGGCTTAATGATATCCCAGTTTGTTACTAATTTGATCAATTTGAAGGAAAATTTCTTCACCTGTGTCTTGGCTTGTGTTTGCATTTCTGAATCTAATCTACTGAGACTTACCAAAAGTCTTGTTTTATTCTAAGTTTTTGGAATCTATGTTACATAGAGGATACTTGGCTGGAGCAATAGCACAGCGGGTAGGGCGTTTGCCTTGCACATGGCCAACCTGGGTTCGATTTCCAGCATTGCATATGGTCCCCTGAGCACCACCAGGAGTAATTCCTGAGTGAAGAGCCAGGAGTAACCCCTGTGCATCGCCAGGTGTGACCCAAAAAGCAATAAATAAATAAATAAATAAATAAATAAATAAATAAATAAAGGATAACTACAACCTACCTAAATTAGGTCTAGAGAAAAATTTAAGACATTTATTGATAATATCACTTTACTCCAATGCCAAGCTCCTTTCACTTAGGATTTTTTTTTTTTTGGGGAAACATGGTCATAGTGGGACTGGAGTTGTATTAGATGAATGTGTGTGTGTGGGAGCTGTAGTATCAGGGTTCCAGGGGATGGGGGGTAACATGGTCAGGTAAACCAGTTAACCATTTATATATAGGGTGTTTGGGAGAATGGGTTTCCAGTAGGTAAGGTTAGGGTTTGGGATTTCTTGCATCAGTAATCGCACAAGAAATATAGGGTTTTTTTTCCTGACATGCATTTTTGTTCAAAATTTATTTGTTCACTTAACAAATATCATTTGGGTGTTTTCTTTGTGTGGGTGTGACTATGAATAGATTGTAAGTCTTGTTCTGAAGAACTGACAACCTGGGTATAGCACAGGGGCAGGAAGGATACATTCTGGCTTTGTCTTAAGGTATGGTAAGATCATGAAGAGAAATGGAATCTTATGGTGTTTCTTGAACTCCCACATTATGTTTGTGCCAAGACATGTAGATAAAATTCATTCATTTTCTCTGGTCTAGAGAACTTTATTATGTGAATCTTTCCCTTCATCCAACTTCCTGAGTGGATTTGAATAACATGTTTGTGTTATTATAGAAGTTATGTTGCAAAGACCAATATATATTGTATTTTGTTTCATATGACAAAGGTTCACAATATTTTCAAGACTGTACACTGAGGGACAGATATAGAAGGACTACACTCTGTTGTGGAGTATAAAATAACATAACGTGAGACTGACACCCAAGGACAGTAGATACAAGGGCCAGGAAGATTGCTCCATAGTTGGAAGCCTGCCACATGAGAGGGTAGGGGGTTGGGGGGAGAAGACAGCTGGAATAGAGAAGGGAATATTAAGAAAATGAGGGTTGGAGAGTCCTGGGAGATGTGTGCTGCAAGTAGATAAAGAAGCAAGCATGATAACCTCTCAGCATTTGCTTTGCAAGCCATAATGCCCAAAAGTAGAGAGAGAGTATGGGGAATATTATCTGCCATGGAGGCAGTGAAAGGGTGGGAAAGTGGGGGTATACTGGGGATATTGGTGGTGGGGAATGTGCACTGGTGGAGGGATGAATGTTTGATCATTGTGTAATTGTAACTCAAACATGAAAGCTTGTAACTTTTTATTGAATCTCAAGATGATTCAATAAAATAAAAATATAAAAAGACTGTACACTTAGTAGCAAGACAGGATCAATATTTCATAGCATATTTTATATATATAAATATGTGTGTAACTTTATCAGATAAAGCAAAATTGCTTTACAACACTGATGTTTGATAGCAGTGAATGATAATTCTTATATTTCCGTATACTTTCTTAGTTTTTGGTATTCACACTGTACAAATACTGTCTTGTAGAGCTGATGTGGTATGTTATGATGCTTAATGTTAAAGTTATGCATATCCTTTGTGAATTTGGACTTTTATTTTAAGGTCTAAGCTCAGGGCAGTGTTTCTCAAACTTTTTCCAACTATGGCCCCCTTCTGTGACTTTGTTCCTTCTCCTTCTCCTTCTTCTCCTCTTTCTCCTACTCTTTTTCTCCACCTTCTTTATGCTTTAAGCCTTCGGTACTTAATACTGTGAAAAATTTCAGAATATTCAATCAACCATATTTGCAAGACACTAACCTTCAGTGGATTTTAAAATTTTTCAGTAATGTTAGTTTATGAACATTGTATAGGTCCAAGATTCAACATCTATCTATATTACATTCAGTTTACCAATAAGTCGAATTCCATCCCTCATCCAATTAAAACCCTTTATCCAATTTCCCCCCACCCTCAACTCCTTCCCTTCTGAGGCTCGTTATCTAAGTCATTTGTAAATTTTGGAGTTGCTTTTTAAATGGCATGCGGAGAATGTATTAAATGTTGACAAATGTTAAATATAATAACATTAGTAATGGCTTATGAGAATTAATTGGCACTTTGGGTAACTAATCTGATATAATTCCTGGGATTATAGGAGTTATAGCTTTGTTTTGAATTTGTTCAGATCTATTTAGCTGAAGGTTCTCCCCTTACCCCTCTCCCCCCACTACTAACCCTTTTCCTCTCTCTTCATCGCTGTTCTTGTTGCAATGATGAGGGGTCACATCTCAGCTGTGGTACTCTTTGAACATTTATGTTCTGATCACTGTTTGCTGGCAGTTGCTGTGATGCTCACACATTCCTCTGGGTGTCACACATCTGACCATTCGTCAGAGCTTGCTTACTCTATTGTCGCATCAGTGGTTTCAGTCAGCAGAGAGCAGAGCCCAGCTTGGGACCACACTCAGCTCATGTAGATGCCACCAGACACTAGAAGGATGGATTTTTTTTTTTTTATGTAGAAGTACTGCTGTTTATTCAGTCACTAATTAAGCTGACAAGCCATTTTTTTCAGTCATGCTATCACCTAGGTCATGAAGATTATACATAAACTTTTTTTTTGCAATATTACAGTTATATTTTATTTTATTTGTTTTTTTAATTTTATTTTTTAATTAGTGAGTCACCATGATGGTACAGTTACAAATTTACCCATCTTCATCCTTGTGTTTCCCTCATACAATGTTCAAGAACCCATCCCTCCACCAGTGTCCATTCTCCACCACCAATGAACCCAGTATCCCTCCCACCCTCCACTCCCGTCCCCCACCCCCACCCCACCCTGCCTCTGTGGCAGGGCATTCCATTTTGTTCTCTCTCCTTTTGGGTGTTGTGGTTTGTGATAGGGGTATTGAGCGGCCATTATGTTCAGTCTCTAGTCTACTTTCAGCACGCTTCTCTCTTCTCGTGTGGGGTCCCCAACCACATTTTACTTGGTGTTCCCTGCTCTATCCGGGCTGTCTTTCCCCCAGCATGTGAGGCCAGCTTCCAAGCCACGGAGCCAACCTCCTGGTATTATATACTGCTATTCTTGGGTGTTAGTCTCCTACTCTGACATAAACTATTTTTTTTAAAGTCAGAAAGAATGATATGAAGTTACAATTGATGTGGTAGAAATACAAAAGATCATAACATGTTCATACAAATCTGACACGATCATAAACTACTTTTTTAAAGTGACTGTGAGATAGTTAAAAGATGTTCATGATGGGATTTCAGTCATACAATGTTCCAACACCCATCACTCCACCAGTGTACATTTCCCATCACGAATGACCTCAGTTTCCCTTCCACCCCACCCAAACCCCCAGCCTGTCTCTATGGCAGGTACTTTTTTTTCTTTTCTCTCTCTCTTTCTCTCTCTCTCTGTCTCTCTCTCTCTCCATGAACATCTTAATCCACAAAGAGCATAAAATTCACCATCAGTTTTTCTAAAAGAAAAGGAAAAAGCCCAACTAAATCTATTAAACCTTTCTAAATACTAAAACTAATGTTTTCCATAGATTTTTTTTCCCCTTGGGTATAACCTGCCTGATAATTGTTTCGAGTTTCTTGATTACCTGATTGGTTCTTGATTAGAGCAGTGCTATGATGGTTTGTGCTTTGCTTTACTATTAGGTGGAGAAAATTTTAATTGTTGCTCATACTGCTTTTTTATTTTACTGGAATATTGGTTTTGATTATCTGTTTTTAAAATGATGGGAGAAGTGGTAGAATATTTTAAAACCTTTGCTATTGAGAAGGATGAGAAAATAGTTGAAGACAATTTGCAGAAACAATGCCCAAGAAGAAAAAGTAGTAATTGGTTGGTTTTGTATACTTATAAATTCTAAGACCACTACTATAGGAACCTGGGACACAAGTCACCTGGTCTTCGAAGTTGCTCTATTGTTTGGAAGTACCCGAGTCAACAACAACTCTTCATTTAGCACACTTTACAGTGTAATTCCTTTCT
This sequence comes from Sorex araneus, assembly GCF_027595985.1. Lineage (NCBI taxonomy): Eukaryota > Metazoa > Chordata > Mammalia > Eulipotyphla > Soricidae > Sorex > Sorex araneus. The sequence continues at coordinate 121,451,581 of NC_073302.1, read as the reverse complement.
TTGCATTTTCTCAGCACTTGACAATGAGGACTTATTCCTTCATGTCAAGTGCATAGGTTTCCAGGCACTAACAGAAACGCTTCCCTAGGAAACATGCTATCTCCTCCTTTATCTCCTCCAGGAAGTTGTGTGTAAAGCACATGCTGTCTGAGAGACCAGGACTGCAATGAAGTGTGGGTGAAATTTTGGAGTCAGCATCTGGGGGAATATATTCTAGGCTAGGGAAGGACTTGGGTCAGTATGAGCAAAATATCCGTTTCATCAAAAGGAAGATTCCCTTGGAGGGCAGAATGTCCCAGTTACCTATTTAAGCTCTGTGACACTTCCCTTACTCTATCAGGAAATATACTTGGTGTCTTGATGTGTAGTAGCTTTTTTATTTTTTGCTTTTTGGGTCACACCCAGCAATGTATAGGGGTTACTCCTGGCTCTGCACTCAGGAATTACCTCTGCCAGTGCTCAGGGGACCATATGGGACCATAAGGGATGATACGAATCGAACCTGGGTAGCTCGCTTGCAAGGCAAACACCCTACTAGCTGTGCTATTGCTCCAGCCCCAATGTGTAGTAGTTTTTGGATTTGCTTGACCATTCATATCAGTTGGTGGAGACAATATTATCCTTTTCTGACTTACTTCCTGCTGCCGTTTCCTTCTGCTGCTTGCAGAGAGCCAAGTGAGCCGTCTAGTCCATCTCACTTAGGTTGCTCACTGACCTGAACATGATTTAGATGTCATCCCTAAAAATGGGGACCCATTGGGGCCAGAGAGAGCATAATGGGTAAGGTGCTTGCTTTGCTTGCACCTGACCCAGATTACATCGCATGGCATTCCATATAGTCCCTCAAGCCCCTCCAGGTGTATCCCTGAGCACAGAACCCTGAGTACCAAACCTAACCTCACCCCATCCCCCCCAAAAAAAGGTTGGGGCACACAAAACTCAACCTCTGTCTCCAAAGCTAGAAACTTGCATTGCAAAATCCAATGTTTTTTTCTACCTTTAGCTAGCTCAGTGACCAAGTCACATCACCAGACCCTGCTGAATGAATTATTTCCTAAGTGATCTGACTTCCCACTGTGCATTTCTGTGCTTCTGCCCCTGAGCCCCTTTACTTGCTTTCATGCAAAACCTCCTGACGTAGGCTTTTTGCCCTTGATCATTCCCATTTGATCAGAGGAGTTTGTCTAAAACAGAAGCCAGACTCTGTCTCTCCCAAACTGTGTCCCCGGGATAGGAACTGCTATTCTGTAGGAACTGCTCTTTTGGGTGTGATTCTTGCCAGTTTCTTCAGCTTCCTTTCTTTTTTTATCCCAAATATAGCCATGCTATCCTGATAGTATTCACTCCTTGAAAGAAGCCTTTCTTTTCATCACTTCTAGCTCTTGCACTTAAGCTCCTTTTAGCTGAAACCTGTTCTTCCTAAATGTTTTGCTGAGTAGCTTCTATTCATTTTTGGTGCTTATGTAAGGCTTCCTTTAGAAGACTTCGCCTTGCCCTAAGTCTGCAGTAGAAGCTTCTCCTGTAAGTCTCAGCACCCGCTCCTTCCACTTCCACAGTCTTGTCCTCTAGGCTGGCACTTCTCAATCTAAGGTCATGTGACCCCTTGTGATTCCCAGGATATTTCATGGGTAAATGGGCTAGGGGGGTCACACCATGAGTTTAGCGGTCACCACAGGAAGGAAACAAGGTTTAAGGGATTATGGTAGAAGAAAATATTGAGAAACACTGGTCTAGACCATGCATGTCATGTCACCATAGTCATGTATGTGTTTCCAAGACCTGGGAGAGTTTCTGACTAGGGTAAGAACTTAAAAAAAAAGTCTGTATCATTATTGATTAGACTATCATTGGGATGTATTTTGGTAGCTTATAAGTACTCAAATACGTGGAGCCAGATTAATCCCTAAGAGCATCCCACCTTTCCTGAAAAGAGCAATGAGTGCGTTTGAAGCAATGATTAAAAATATCATTTAAAGAGAATTATGCAACAGCCAAAAATCATCATCATCATCATCATCATCATCATCATCATCATCATCATCATGATCATCATCATCCCGCTGATTGTTGAATTTCTCGAGCGGTCTCAGTAACATCTCCATTCATCCTCGCCCTGATATTTTAGAAGCCTCTCTTTACTTGTACTTCCCAAAGATGCCACATTGCAGGCTCTTTCAGGGTCAGGGGAATAAGACCCAGCATTGTTACTGGTTTTGGCAAAGGGAGAACCTGACAAAGAGCCAAAAAATTTTTTTAAAAAGGTGTAATGATTGGGACTTAGGGCCTGAGGGTACAGCTGAAAATAACTTTAGATTTTTACCTTGGAATAAAGAAGAGGATATATGGATGCATTAGAAGGATGAATTGGATGGATGAAAGATGGATGGAATAAAGTGACATTAACTTACTCAACAAGCTCTTACACTGTGCCAGGTACCATTCTAAGAACTGAAAACGCAATGGTGACCATCTCTACCAGGCCAGACTGTGGAGGTGATGGCCTCAAAGAGCTGGCAGGTAGATGCAGGTGTGCTCTTTCAGGCTGAGGTAAAGCATGGCTGATGTGACATCTTGGAAGAGGAGAGGCCAGATGAGAAGTAAATTAATAGCCACACTGGCCACCGAGTCTGGTCTCCGTGTCTGAAGCCTGAAAGCTTTTCTGCTCTCTGCAACAGTGGGAAGACCAACCTTAGCCAGTCTAGTGGGTAGATTTCGGCTGTCTTCCCAATCTTCTTTCAAGCGCTGAATCGTTCACAGTACCCCTGCCCTGCTCCAGGAACTGTCCTCAAGGCTGAGTGTCCTTTCTTGATCTCCCTGCATTTTGTTGTGGCCCCTGGTTGCCCTCCCCCTTTCTTCATACCACTCTCTTTTCTTCTCTCCTACTTCAGTGATGTTTCTTGTAGTGGACTCACTGTTCCAGATTTTGACACTCAGTGCTCCATCTGCCCTGAGCCTTCCTCACCATTTCCACCCCCGGTTTCAAGAATCATTCTCTTATGGTATTTACGTCTCTGTTTAAAACCGCTCAATCCAAGAAGCCTTCTCTGACTACTAAAAAGTTTCCCTTTATTATATTGCAAAGAGTTTATCCTGCTTTTCACAGCATTTGTCGTCACCTGATGTTATTTTTACTTATTTATTTATTTATTTATTTATTTATTTATTTATTTATTTATTTTCTATCTTCAATCTTCCACCAACTAAAACATAAGCTCTGGGGTTGAAGAGATAGTATAGCATATAGGGTGCTTGCTTCACATACGTTCAACCCAGATTAGATCTCTGGCATCCCATATGGCCCCCTGGCCCCATACCAAACCTCAGCTGAGTATATATGGCCTCAAAGCCAAAATTAAGTAAAATATATAAAATAAAACCTCTATAAGGGAGATACTTCTTGGATTTAGTTCTCTTGCTATATTACCACTGCCTGGGACAGAACCTGTATCTATAAATGTCAGTGTGTGAATAATTGCATGAGTGATAGCTTCATTAGTGATTATCCTGTTGGACTTGCATTATCCTTCCATCATGATGCTCATCTTTCATGCCTAAGTACCAAGAATACTTTTTTCGTAGATAATAAACCTAGTGTTGGACACATTCAGTCTGTTTGTTGCATGAACGACTGGTATGAATTTGCAGTGGGGACCTGTAGTTATGTTTGGACATTTATCCTACCTGTGCTGGTGGTCCTGGCATTCCAAGTATGCTCTAAGCCATGGAGGCAAGGAAAAATGTGTTCTTGTGGCAACAATTAATATTACTATGTGTTTGTCCTACAGATTGATTAAAGCATATATTTGGGAAAACAAACATTCCCACCCCTATACAATCTCTTTACTGTGCAGCAGCTGGAAATTATATAAATAACTGTGAAATAGTTAAATGACTATAAAATAGTTTCTTCATAGGGAAGGAAGTTTATTTATTAGATTTGAAATCAAACGCTTGAGGAATTGATCAATGTTCTTTATATCCTAAATCCTCTCTTCCGAGGGCAGAAAAAAGGATGCCCTAGGTCGTTGATTCTAGGTCAGCCATCTAAAGACTAGAAAAATCTAGACTTTTGTTTACTTGGTTTTTGTCATTGAATTACATCCCTTTCCTCATCAAATATTAATTGGGTGCTTTCTATTAAGCCAGATATTAAGGAACACTGCTTTTCCCACACCAAGTTGAACCCTGTCCTTATGGACTTGCATTCTAGTGAGAAAAAAGCAGAGATGGTTTTTAGAAAAATGCTGTGAGAGAGTATAGTTTTTTTTTTCCCATAGGAACCTGGGAAAAACTTTATAAGTGAAGACAGTCTTGAGAGCCATTTTCCCTGAGATCCCTTCCATAGAATATCCATCCTTGAAGGGCAGAACTGTGCTTATCACATTCATATATGTAATGTATTCTGCCCCAAACGGTCACCTTTTTAGGTTACCTCTGTACCCTAGAGGGTGACTATATCGGGCAGAATTTTTAAGAGATAATTCAGGTTTTTTAAGAGATAATTTTTTAAAGAGATAAATCTTAAAAAATAATTTTTAAGAGATATTTTAAGAGATATTTTAAGAGCTAATTCAGAATTTTAGGAGATAATTCAGTTAAAATAAAATCATTAGGATAAGTTTGAATCCTGTAGGTCTGTATTCTTAAAATTAGGAATCTGAGTCAGACTGTTCAAAGGAAATAGCATGTGGAGACCCTTCCCTCACCATTAGCACAAGGAACCAGCCCTGCTGGCATTTTGATCTTGGACGCCTAGCTCCCAGACAGTGAGAAAATAAACTTGCATTGCTTAAACCCTCTAGGCTGTGGTCCCTTGCTGTGGCCAAGCTAGCTGATTGATGCAGCGTCTCTCTGCTAGCCTGCCCAGCCCTTGGTCCTCCGGTTCTCTTGGCAGATAGTTTTGTCGATTGAGCAGCAGGAGACTGGCCACAGGGCCTGCTGCATGAGTCACAGGCTCATGCGAGTTCTGCACTTCCGGTTGAGTTCCGGCAGTTGGTCATTAGCCTCTTGAAATTCCTTTTCTTCTTCTTTTCTCTTTTCCCTTCCCGCATCCTCTTTAAGAATAGTCACATGTCCTTTCCCATGGAGTCCCAAGGGTTTTTGGTATTTCACCACCATTGCTGTGGGGACAACCAGGGCTGTACCTAGAGGGGCTTGGGGGTGGTGGGTGGAGGTCAGGCCCTGCTGGGGATCTGGCCTTGGCCACGTGAGCCACATCCCCAGCTCTACAGTTCTGCATGATTTTCTCTTTGACTCTCTGCTTCCCTGCCAGGGCTATGATGCATGGAGCCCCTGGAATATCTGCTCACTGGGACTCCCTGCCTGCTCCTCCCTGCCTTCTCAGATGAGTTTTGCTTCCCTCTCTCCCCAGCCCCCTCCCCCTCACCGGGCTCACTTGCCCTTCTGACCCTGACTGGCCTGAGACCAGGTGGCACTGGGGGAAGAGCCTGTGCTCCATGACTGTCCCCACATTTAATGGGAGACAGAGCGCCCAGGTGGGGAGATGAGGATTGGGGTGTCCTCACTGAGGCTGCAGGGCCCTTTCCCACCCCCCACTGGTGTGTGTCAGGAGACTTGGAGGGGGTCCCCTCAACCTCCTCTCCTCGAGGGTCCTGGGGTCACCCTTTTACTGGGGCTGGGGGATGGGCTGCAGGACAGACACAGTTGCTTTGTTACTCTTGGCCAGGGTCCTGGTCTTAATTTTGTGCTTCATTCTATAAATCATGACTGGCCTTGGCTTTAAAGTTGCTTTGTTGGGAAAAGACTAAAAACTTACCCGACATATGTTAATGAAATATATTATATATAGTATGTATGTATGCATGTATGTTGCAGGCATTTCATATATACATTCAGGTATATTCTTCTTCATATATATGTAACTGACAAACATGGAAGGTATTTAGTTTTATTCGTGTATGCATAGGCACATGTGGTTTACATTTTTCTCCTTTGGAAGTTTAGAGAGAGGGGCACTGGAAGCCAGGAGAACCCAGTTCCAGCACCCACTCCATTGTTTGCTGAGTTGGCCAAGTGGCATGCACCCCAGCTTCCCTGTCCGCATCTGGGGAAGGAACAGGTTGGAAGTCCCATGTGGATTCTTTTTAGCAAATGGGCTATGGATATTTTTGAGTTTGTTGTTTGCAGTTTTGAAGAATTCAGAAACCAAGCCATGCCGATATTGCTCATTCATGCAAGTGTGGCTTAAGATCTGTCAAGCGGCTTTGGACTCACTTAAGGGGTGAAGATTGTGACCCCTGACTGCTCCAGAGTGCCCAGGGTCTGGCTCCTAGCTTCTTTCTCCTCTCAAGGCTTCTGCCTCCTTGAGAGCCATGCCCCGTCCCCCTCAGCCCTACCTGAAATGTCACAGCACAGGCCACTCCCTCTTTAGTCAGGATCCGTGGCCATCGAGGACCTGCCTCACCCGGGCCCTGCTCTGAGACAGTGGGACTTCAGGAATCAGTGGGTGTCTGCTGCGGCAGCTTGAGCAGCTCATACAAGGTGAGGAGGCAGCCCAGAAGCCTGGATCCAGGATCCCTACATCTGTGATGGGAGGAAAGGGGTGAGGATGCTGCAGCCAGGTGCGAAGGTCAGTTTACACACATGCACATGCACCCACTCAGCCATTGTCTTAGTTAGAAACACTCAGTGTGGGGCTGGAGAGATAGTCCAGTGGGTAAGGTACCGGTCTTCCATGTGGCCAGCCCCCGTTCCTTCCCGTTATCCCATATGGTCTCCTGAGTCCTGTCAAGAGTGATCCCTGAGTGCACAGCCAGGAGTAAGTACCCCAGGTCACCAGGTATGCCCCCCCCAAATCTAAACCTACCAGAAACCAATTGAAGGAACCAAAAATCACTCCATGTGTGTTTGAATGGTGGAAGATACTGGTGTGTATTCTAAGTCCAGGAGTTCATGGTTAACTAAACGCCACCTGAGGTTTATGGATATGAGTCTGCATTTGTATGTGGTGTTTGTTTTTGTGTATATTTATGTTTCTGTATGGTATATGATGTGCATATTTTGTAGTGTTTATGTTTTGTATGTTTATGTTTGGTGTGTGTATTTTGTGTTTATGTGCATTCATAGCTGTTTGTGTGGTATGTATATAGTTAAGTGGAATATTTATATTTGGCACATGTAGTACATGCATGTTTGTTCTTAGATGTGTGTATACTTGTGTACTTAAGTAGTCTATGCTTATGTGCTGTGTTTGTGTATAGTGTATAGTGCATACATGTGTCTATCAAGTCTATATGTATTTAAGTATAGACTTATAAGTGATATATTTATGTGGCATGTGTTTATTCAGAGTATGTTTGTGCTTAGCATATATGTGTATGTGTGGTGTGTGTTTATGTTTAGTTAGGTGTACTTCTATGTGACATGTGTTTCTATGATACATGTATATGTATGTGTGCTTAGTGTGGTATGTGTATATATTGTGCATTTATATATGGTGTGTGTGTATATGTATGATGCATATCTATGTGGGGTGTGAGTCTTTAGTGAGGTGTGTGCATATTTATGTACAGTGTCTGTTCGTGTTTGTTGTGTAACACAAGTTGATTGGCTGTTTGGGGTTCCAGGAGGCTGTTTGCCCAGCTGTGATGATTCAGTATTTCATGGAAGTTCTTTCCTTTCTCCTTCAGCAGCCCCTGCTGACAGCACAGCTTGAGCTCCCGATGGGCAGAGAGGTCCTCTGCTTACCGTCCGGGGCAGAGTCTTCCTTGCTGGGAAGCTCTGCTGAGAGGGGTGCAGCTCCCCATCTCTGAGCGCCGAGAGCGCACAGCTGGGGGGCGTGCCGGCCATCATCCTCCCTCCCGCTCCCCAGCAACTCTGTTAATGGGACATCCCCCCTTCTCAGGGATTTTCTGGAATAGAAGCTCATGCTCTCCAGCTCTTTCCTGCACTGGGGTCAGCACATGCCTGTGACTTCACCTAGGACCACTGTTGTCCCTGGCCAGGGCAGGGGTGAAGACTGAGCACCCAGCAAGGGGCAGGCTGCTGACCTCAGACAGAGCAGCGTCTGAAGTCAGTGTCTGAGGTCCACCCTCCGCCCTCGGCAATTGTCTCCTTGCGTGTGTCTCTGCTCCTGGGACTGTGAAGGTGAACAGCCGCAAAGCCCGTTTATATGCACACCTTCCGGCCAGACGGAAACCGGACTGTGATCCCAAGGCAGAGGGAGCCAGTGCTGGCCCAAGCATCCAAAGACAGTGCCTGGGGACAGCATGCGCAGTGATGGCTGTCCTGAGAGGGGTCTCCCACGGGAGAGCAGGACAGGACATGTTCTCCTGGGGATGAGGCTCTTATCCTGCCGCACACTGCACCCCACACACCTCGATGCAAAAGGAATTCTTGGGAGTCCTTTCTTCTGGATTTCAGGGACCCCTTTAGGATCCTGCTCTTTGTACTTCATGCTGGTGTCTTCTGGGGTCAAGGTGAAGCTTGAGGGCTGAGCTGGGGAAATGGGCTCCCAGCCTGTTTCATTTCCTCACCCATCTACTGGATACTCCTTACTGAGGCAGGCCCGGCTGGTGTCTGGGAGCTGTAGACTATTAGTTAGTAGGTTCTAAGTGCATATGCCAGAGACCCCTGAAAACTAGAAGGATCCCCAGTGACTTTAGCAAAGTCTTTTGGGGGAAAAATATGCCCTGGTTTATGTAATTTTTATTTAAGCTGGTGGATAAATATAGTTGTACATTTTTTGTTTTGTTTTGTTTTAATTTTAGATAGTTCCCTAAGGCCTCTTAGGGATTCTCAGTAATGGGGTACAGGTACGATCTGTTAAGTTGTTTCATTTTTTTGTCCTCACCCCAAAGTGCTCAGAGATTACTCCTGTTTCTGTACTCAGGAATCACTCCTGACAAGGCAGGGGGAGGGGCGCATAGGGAACGCCAGGGGTTGAGCCCAGGTTGGCCATATGCAAGGCAAGTGCCTTCCCCATTGTACTTTCACTCTGGCCATGAAAATCCTAGTGCTTTATAGGGAGCCCCATAACGAACCAGTTGCTTATTCAAATCTACTCTGGCTGTGGACGGGAGGTGCCCCATGCAGGCAATGCTGTCTACCTGAAACCCGAATCTGATCAGTGAATGCAGCTTCAATGAAAACAGGATTTTAAGATGCCCCAAACACAATGTGAAGTGAAGCAAGAGACAAATAAATGTGAATCAGTGCAGAAGAGATCGGACAAGGGTTACAATACTCGCCTGGCATTCTGGTTTAAGTTCCCAGCTCTGCATGTTTCCCAAAGCTCCACCAGGGATCATTCTTGACACAGAGCCATAATAGCCCCTGAACAGCCTTGGATGTGACTCCCCAAACTCAAAATATGCAACCAATACCCAGCAGAAGCGGGATGAGCCTGAAGCAACAGTGGCTAGAGAGAGGGGACGCTTTAATCTAGGAACTGTTATATTTGTCTCTTTATTTAACTTTATAGGTTCCATGACTTATAAAACAGCCAATAGCAGTTTAGGTCCTGGCTACTCTGGCCTTCTTTGAACTCCTGGAACTGTCTGGGTTCCCAGACTTGGTGCCTTTTTCCTAGAACACCCTTGAGTAGATGGTTCTTCCTTCTTCCTTTCTTGGCCTAAAAATGGCCTAAGAGTCCAACAGCCCCAGCTGGAGATACGGTTCAGTGGTGGAGCACATGTCTTGCCTGTGTGAGGCCCTAGGTTCGATCCCAGGCAGCACCCAGAAATGAAATAAATTGCACAGTGGAGAGCAGGCCAGTGTGGCTGGACAGGAAGGAGCTTGGGGGGAGTGAAGCGTTTCCGATTAAACCCTGAGTCAACAGTTAGTGATCTGTGCAAATGGAAGGCCTCAGAGAGTGCTGAGAACAAAATGTCAGAGACCCAGACCTCAGGTCAGACAGACCAGAAGCTTAGTGTTTGATTTGCTTTGGCTTTGCTGGCTCAAAGCAGAGCTGCTCTCTCTCTGTCAGGAAACTGCCCTGGACTTCCGTCTCCAGAGCAAAGCTGTCCGTTGGCTCTAAGGAGAAACAGCAGTGGCACTGACAGGCCTGACGTGCTCTTGGCTAACCGAGGCTTATGTGGAAATGCAGGGCAGGAGATCCATGGACACATCATGGATCCACAGAAACCTATGGCACATCATCACATCATCCCAAAACAGATCCTTGGGCTGTGAGACCAGACCTTGAACCCAAGTCCAGGGCCAGCCCTGGTCAGGAGACCGGCCCAGTCTTACTTCTCTGCTTCCCGTGCCTGTGCCTTAGAGAGCCCCGAGGTAGGCTCTCTAAGTAGATACACCCCATTAGGGTGTGAAGGCGCTTCCTGGAGGATGTGCAGGGCACCAGCAAACAGGAAGGTTTATGGTAAAGAGACCAACGTGTGACTTCTAGGTGACACTAGGCGGAGACGTGGCAGGTAGTCACTGAGTTCCTCTGCAGCCTTTCACCCAGGTCTCCTGCAATGAGCATTCAGTGTGGGAGAAATTTAGGTGTTGGCCAAGTCAAAGGGTTTAAGGGCTAGTACCCTCCTCTCTTAGACTGGAGCGATAGCACAGTGGGTAGAGCATTTGCCTTGCACACGGCCAACCCGGGTTCGATTCTTCCGTCCCTCTTGGAGAGCCCAGCAAGGTACCAAGAGTATCTCACCCACACGGAAGAACCTGGCAAGCTACTCGTGGCATATTCGATATGCCAAAAACAGTGACAATAAATCTCACAATGGAGATGTTACTGGTGCCCACTTGAGCAAATTGAAGAACAATGGGATGACAGTGCTACAGTGCTACCCTCCTCTCTCCCTGTCATTGCTACCTCTGCCGTAGAGAGGTTCCAACGGCACCTGTTCATTGACCACTGGGTGGCCATTGCTTAGGCCCTGGCATGCCTAGGGTCCTGGCATGATGACCCAGAGCAGGACTAAGCCCAAGCACCCATGAGTATGTGGTCAAGTGACTCAGCCTCTCTGGACTTCTGTTGTGTTGCCTCAGCTGTTAAGCTAAAGGGTTGCGTTAGCCAAGAATGTAGCAGTGGATCTTGAATGTGAGTGTGAGCAGAATCTTCTGGAGGGCTTGTGAAAGCACAAATCCTGGGGAGGGCTCCCCGCCTTGAGTTTTTGGTTCGAGAGATCTTGAACATAGCCCAAGGAATTTGCATTTCTTTCTCTCTTTCTCTCTTTCTTTCTTTCTCTCTTTCTTTCTTTCTTTCTTTCTTTCTTTCTTTCTTTCTTTCTTTCTTTCTTTCTTTCTTTCTTTCTTTCTTTCTTTCTTTCTTTCTTTCTTTCTTTCTTTCTTTCTTTCTTTCTTTCTTTCTTTCTTTCTTTCTTTCTTTCTTTCTTTCTGCTTTTTTGGTCATACCCAGTGATGCTCAGGTGTTACTCCTGGCTCTGCACTCAGGAATCACTCCTGGCGGTGCTCAGGGGACCATATGGGATGCTGAGAATCGAACCTGGGTCGGCTGAATGCAAGGCAAACACCCTACTCGCTGTGCTATCACTCCAGCCCCAGGAATTTGCATTTCTAACATTCCCAAGAAGGTGCTCCTGTGGCTGGTCCTGGAAATCTCCCAGAGAAGGTGCTTAGGAATTGAGTTACAGCCGTGATGGCAAACTTCACAAGGTGCTGGCTGCCCTTCTGATGTAAGGGGCATCACCACAGTTGCAATCCACCTGCTCCCCTGGTCTCTAAATGGTGCCTAAGTGCTGACTGTCTTTTCTGATCTATAAGATTCACCTTCAGATACTTGATCATCTCAGCTTGCTCCTCTCTGCTTTTCTCTCATCAACAAGCTCTGTCCACAGAGCTATTTGAAATAGTTTAGAGAGTTTCTGAAATCTGGGGTGGATATTGCTAAGTGAGGAAAATTTCAAATAATGTAAATGCCCCGTCTTTGGATTTAGATGAAACGATATGGCAGGGAAGGATGGGCTGGCTGTGTGCCAAGGGGCTTCCTTTAATGCTTGGTCTTAACTGAGCAGACAAAGAATGACTGTCTAGAGAACCAGGCAGCCACAGTGAAGGCACGAGAAAGAAAACAGGGCTGGAATTTAAAATCGAATGAATGTCCAAGCTAGTGAGACTTCAAAGATCATGCAATAGAATAGTGCTTCAAAGCTGGTTGTTTCTGCAGATATGTATTGGGGTCTATTTCTGGGGTGTTGATTTTCCACTTCACATCAGAAACACCCATGGAGCAAGCAAAGCTTAGTGGATCAGACATGTCGCAGTCAGGAGTGCTTGAGGCCACTGTAGAGTGGCTAAGCCAGGCAGGATGTTTGGAGGGTTTTAGGGCCTGGATTAGGTGACTCAAGGTATTTTAAGGGGGAAACACGGTTGGAATTGGCAAAGGTTCATGATACAATGGCTCAGTGAGTTGACTCGATAAACAAGTCTTTAAATGGGTCCCGATAAGCAAGCTGGTCATGTTGATAACTAACCTCCTTACAAAATTTGTAGCTTTATTCTCCAGGGAAAGTAACATCCAGGATTTACATGGTTTTTATTCTTGGGAAGAGATGGGACAGGGTGACCTGTGGGGTTTTTGCCCCTGCAGTGCCCTCTCGGTCATGATGCTATCCTGATCAATCCAGTGTGTCCTGATGACAAATCATGACATTTTTCTGATTTTTGTTCTGGATCTCTACGTCACTCTGCAGACGTGGTTGATTTCATACTATTGGCTCACAACCTAGAAGATGACCAGCTCTTAGACGCTCACTTGAGTGCAGCCCTATGCAGTCAGGAGAATGATAAGCCAGAGGCCACTGAGATCTCGGTTGTTGCCCTCGTCAGGTTGCCTCCCTGTCATAACACACTGGAATGGGGCAGGCAGCTATCCTGCATCTCCGCCCCTCCCACCTGATACATGGGATTTTTCAGAGCGTGTCAGGGAAGAGGAGAAAAGGCGAGAGCTTCCCGCAGAGACTCCGAATGGTCTCAGCTTGAAAGTCACCTGCCCCATCCAGCACAGCACATTGCTCCTGCCCCGAGTGCAGAGGAGCCTGGGAAACACACGAGGCACTCATAGCGCGTGGGCGAGTCTTACCGACCAAATCTTCACTCCCAAGTCTCGAGTGGAGAAAATTCAAGAGCTGTGAGGATAAATGACTTGGTCAGGGTTACGCAGATTCTAGTTGATGTGGCCAGCACTCGAACCCAGATCCGCGGGACACTAGGAATCTTGTGTCTCTCCTTCCCTGTTAGGGAAAGAGAAAGGTGGAGGGAAATGAGACAAAGGCCCTATTTTATGAAGTAAGAGAGATTTGTGCCAATTTGGAAGCAGAGTGGTGGGAACAGGGGACAGGAGATGAGACGCTGGAGGTTAAAAGGAAGACTGATGAAAATCTTAGGGAGATAAGACATAGCAAAAGCAAAAATCAAAAAAATCTTAGGGAGATAAAGCAAAGATAAAACAACCAAAATAGGTGTGAAAGTTTCTCTCCCTCTTACACAAAAGGGAGCATAAGAGACTAGTTCATAAATTACTGTATCACTATCATCCCATTGCTCATCGATTTGCTTGAGCAGGCACCGGTAACGTCTCCATTGTGAGATTGGTTGTTACTGTTTTTAGCATATCAAATATGCCACAGGTATCTTGCCAGGCTCTGCCATGTGTGTGAGATACTCTCGGTAGCTTGCCGGGCTCCCCGAGAGGGGCGGAGGAATCAAACCTGGGTCAGCTGCATGCAAGGCAAATGCCTTACCCTCTGTGCTATCACTCCAGTCCAGTTCATAAGTAATAATTAAAAATAGAATTGTTCTTCGCCTTCTAAAATCTTGTTATGAAGCCCAAGATTCTAATGATCAATGATGGTAATAAAGAGAGGAAAAGCACCAGGTAAGTCATATTATCTAATCATATGACTAGATAATCATTTCTCAACGAGGTTCACATGGCGCCGTGTGGGCTTCCAGGATGTCCAAGGGTGAAATGGCACTAGAAAGGACTAGGACACCCACAGGTAGGACAGAAGTCCACAGGAAAGAAACAAGGTTGGAAGGAAATCTTTGGTCAGGAAAGGTTGAGAAACACTGAGTGAAATGACGCCATCACATAGGGGAGCTTTGAGAGCCGGCTGCCACGGCTACAGCCCAATTTGATCAGGGTCTTGGGTTCTGAGCTCTCCTCCCATCTTGCTCCCCTTCACCAGACTCGTTGCTTTTCTCTGGCTTCCAAGTCTGGTTCTCTTTCCCCCTTGGTCCCACAGCTGCACTCAGAAATTTGCCCTTTATGACACTCCTGTCTAACACTGGGTAAGCCAATTTGCTTTCTACTTTGTTGGTCACTGCCTAACTCTGACTTAGAGGCACATCATTACCTGCCTTGAATTCCCCTGCTTTTAGAATTAATTCTGATGAATTCCTCTCAGTCACCTTTATATTCTTTTCTCCTATCCAGCTAATGATGGTCCCCAGGTTTGCCTAGCTAAAAAGGCCCTAAAAGAATCATGTTGATACATGTTCTAAAAAGAAAATAAATATTCAGATCAACCTTACTAGGATAAGAGTAAGACTTCTTGCATTCACATCTATATCAACCCCTAAACAACTCTATGATACTACATGGATTCCTTACTCTCCACATGCCTTCAAATGAAAAATGGGGATAGATATTATTTCTACCTCCTAAGATGCTATTGAACGTTAAAATGTGTTAATATATGTAACACTCAACAGAAGCAAGAATAGTATTACTCACAGGAATTTTTAATATACATGTCACACAATGCAGGGTTAATAGTAATGATGGTTTTATTATTTGTCTGTGGAAAAGTTTTCTATCATTGGTTCCCCATGATTCTAATAGCACATAATTACTGGTGGACCATTATGCTATTTTTGATTATAATAGCATTTTGTTAGACTCAATTATGAAATCTTCTCTTCTGAGTTTGATAAATATGTGACCACATTGTTAGGCCTTGCTGTTTCCAGCCCTTGCTGTGGGAAATACTGTGACTGAAGAGTGTTTTTATCTCAAGTTCTAAGGGCAAGTGTTGTTGAAGCAAGGAGGTGGAAATCTTGTCACACTGCCATCAGAATGAAAAGGAAAGACTTCACATACGGCTCCAGTTGCTTATTTGTATAAAGAAATCTCAACCTCAGATCACTGTGAGAGGAGATCACAGCGTTTGGGGTTAGCTCTTTGGCGGTGCTGAGGACCCTTGGAAGTAGAGTGGTGTTATTGAGTAACTGGTAAGCTGAGTTGCTGAGTTTTACTCTCAGCAAAGTTTTTGTTTTAAAATAAACAAAAAACGTTGTAGGTGATGAAGGGGCTAAGGGGTGGCCATGGACTCAACCCAATATAGTGGAGAGACATCCAGCTCAAAATGCAGAATGAAAATATTTACTCTAGCATGGACAGGAATGGCTCAGGGTGTGTGTCCCTGAGTTTCTTCTAACTGTGTGGTCCTAGCAGTTTCTTCTGACCTGGACTTATCTTCAAGTCACTTCCAGGCTTGAAGTCTTTAACCACATGGACATCCAGACTTAGAGACAGGGAAAATCTCATGTGGGGTCACCATTTGCTTCTATCACATTGGAGCTGTAGAAATGGAAAAAGGAAGGAATCCCTTGTTCTACCTGTTTATCTGAACACTCAATTTCAATTGATTGGAATTTTAAAACCTACTTTACCCATTCAATGTTAAAAAGTTAGAATAGGGGGATGGTTCATAAACCTTTACTAACTGAGTTTGCCTCTCTCAGATCTTGATTCTTCCCCAGGAAACCCTCTCGTGCCCTTTTCTTATACCTAACTTCTAGTAGAATCACTGGTTGTTTTTTTTTGCTTCTGTGGTATTTCATATGAATAGACTGATTCATTATGAACTCTTTTGTACTTGCCCTTCCCCTCCTTATCATTACATTGTTGAGGCAGTAATCCTTAACTCTGAGTATCATTAGAAAACATTATTTGCTGTGAAGAATTCTAGTATTTGAATATTACTGAGGAGTCCTTGGTAATTTTGTTTTTATTGAGCTCTGTCACTATTAATGCTATGAATGTTCTAGTATGTATTTCGGTAAAAATGTGTAAATTTTGAGAGGATATAAATGTATTTACATATGTGTGTGGGTATTTGGAATACACATACGTACACACATATACACATATACTCCCTTCATAACTAGGAGTGAAGGTGATAGCCCATACTGTGTACAGATTTAACTTTTGTTGATGTTGTTTGCATTTCAACTTTGTGTATATATGTTCCAGTATATCTCCATTCAACTTTTGTCTCCTAAATTTTAAAACCAGGATACTAGGATAAATATACATAACAGGGGACATGAAATTCCACTTTAGAGAAGCAACTTAGCATTCTTCCCAAAGCAGAACTAATATTATTGGTGCTCACCTCAACTGCTCCCTAACTGATGATACTTATTCTTAGCTATTAAGTCCCTAGTGATATAAACACAGATCAGATCCTTAGTTCTGGTTTTATTTTGACCACTGACAATCCTCTTGAACATCTGTTATTTATGGTTGTCATCAAAGGATTCAATTTCCATGACTTATTTATGAAATGAGGGAGGAAAGACTTGGGATATGTATTCCTGAACCTGGGGGAAGTAATATTTGTTAGAGATAGAAAATAAAGCCACTATTTTGGAATTAGCAATCAATTTTTGGAGGGGGACTTAAATAGAGCCAACTTAAGAAACTTAATACATGGATGCCAGAGAACTCTTTCCTTCTCATAGGAGAAATTAATTCCCTAATTCCATTGGATAGGAATTGTTCACAATTTTTTATACGTCTCTCCATACATTTCATTGTGAATATTTGCTTTCATTTCTCACAAATAATGCATTTTCTGGTAGAGCGTTTGGCAAATTCTTGTGATAAAGATTTTGGACTTGATGTTATGGATACAAATTAAGGTTTCCTTACAGATTGCCATCCTAAACATGTGACATCCAAATATTTGAATTTGATATGAAAGAAAGCTTTCACTCCTCCTTCCCCACCACAAGACTTTAACTTATTTATTTAAATTAGTATTTAAAGAACAGTTCTTGGTTTCATTGACTTTGGGCAAAGAACTTAAAAATTATTCCATCCATCAGTAAATTTTTTCTTTAAGATAACTAATAAAATCTCCTACTCCTTTCCATGCGGCATTTTATGTGTAAGCTAACATCAATTGTAATGAGTAAAAATCATAAAAGCCTCTTAATTTAATGTAATATCTTTTGTTTATCTTTGTTTCAACTTGCTTGGTCAGTGGTATTTCAACTTTGAAGATGCCTTTAGCTTCAATGTCATGGAGGATTCTGCCTACACTTTCCTTCATGTACCTTAAGCTAAGAAACTTCTGCACTTGAAATAGTGACCAAGATACAAAGACAACCCACAGAATGGGAAAAATTATTTACCCAGTACCCTTATGAAAGGAGTTAATATCAAAGGCACTGGTAGAACCTTACAAGAAAAAAAACATGCAACCCCATCCCAAAAAAATGGGGAGAGGAAATGAACAGAAACTTCCTCACAGAAGAAATTCAAATGGCCAAAAGGCACATAAAAAAGGCTCTACATCACTAATCGTGAGGGAAATGCAAATCAAAACAATAATGAGATATCATCTCACACCACAGAGACTGGCACACATCCAAAAGAACAAAAGAACAAGAGCAACCAGTGCTGGCGTGGATGCAGGAAGAAAGAGACTCTCATTCATTGTTGGTGGGAATGCTGTCTGGTCCAAAATGGTGAACAATATGGACATTCCTCAAAAAAACTAGAAATTGAGCTTCCATATGACCCAGTAATACTACTTCTGGGATTATACCTCGAGGCCCCCAAAACACACAGCACAAAAGTCATCTGCACATTTATGTTCATTGCAGCACTATTCACAATAGCCAGAATCTGTAAGCAATGTGAGTGCCCAAGAACAGATGACTGGATAAAGAATGAAATACTATGCAGCTGTTAGGAAAAATGAAGTTATAAAATCTGCTTATAAATGGATAAACATGGAGAGTATCATGCCGAGTGAAATGAGTCAGAAGGAAAGGGACAGACATAGAACAGCTGCACTAATTTGTGGGAATCAACATCACATCACATGAGACTAATACCCAAGGACAGTCGAAACAAGGGCCAAGAGGACTTTGGTTGATGGTTGGAAGCCTGCTCTAAATGGTGGTGGTGGGGGGCAACTAAGATAGAGAAGATATCACTATGACAAAGATATTGGGCAGGAAGAATTGTTAAATTCTTACTTGCAGATTTAAGATTATGCACAATCAATTTCATGATGATTTGTAAGTTGGAGAATGCCTGGATAATGATAAAGATATCAAGATTTGGGCCACATTTGTATGTTATGGTACTAAATAAAACAAAAGGATTAGGACCATGAGGTTATTCACAGTGATCAATGTCTGGTAGTTGGTGCAAAAGGTTAGATGGAAAAGAAAATGCTTCTGAAAACTAATGTAGTAGTTAAAGTTAGATTCCATGTGCTTAAATCTCTGTTCTACCACTTATACTCTATCTGATATCTAATTGGGAACTCTCTGTGAAATGGAGGTAATTCCAGCACTTACTTCCTTCAAGCTATTGTGTAGAATAAACAAGTTAGAATAGGCAAAGTACTGCTAATGGGATCTGGTACAGCTCCTATTATGAGTTCATAGCTACTATTGTAGTTCAGCGTTTCTTTTTTTTTCTTTTTAAGCATTCAACTATTGTGCCGAACAAGAAGGTAAAAATCTGAGTTCCTTTTATAAAATGTGGAACTACTGTGGCGGTTGTGATGAGATATCTGAGCTTTTCTACCTGAAAAGAAATAGCTAGAGAGATAGGTCAGTGAACAGAGTGCATAATTAGTATGCAGGAGACCCGTGTCTGGTCCCCAGTACCATGCGGCCCCCAAATACCATGGAGAGAAGCACATGGGCACTGCTGGGTGTGGAACACAAAGGAAAAAATAAATAATAGACAAAAGTAATGCTGAAAGTGGTAAGATAAAGAATTTAAGATCCAAAGTTTACTTGCTGGGTGCAGTGGAGAGGATGCCAGGTGTGTCTCTTCCCCTTCCCCAACTAGATAGACCCGCCCTTGCCCCTGACAAGGAAAAATAAGCCACATCAACGCGAAGATGCCAAGCCATATGACACCTTTTATATTCTTCCCTTTCCAACAACACATATCACTTGTGTCAAGCAAAACAAACAAACAAACAAAAGAAAACAAAAGAAAACTCTTGGGTCAGAGCAAATAGGATGTTTGCCCTGCTAGCTTGATTAGGGCTGACCCAGGTTCAATCCCCAGCATCCCCTCAGTCCCCTGAGCACCACCAGGAGTGATCCCTCAGCGCAGAGTGAGGAGGAAGCTCTGAGCATAGCTCAGTGTGGCCCCACCTCCTCCCACCCCCCAAAAAAATAATCTTCAGGTGTGAATTTCTTTTTGAATGATCTCTCTCTAGACTAATTTTCCCACCTCCAAATGTAGAGTTGCGTTAGCTCTCCAAGGTCGAACTACACCCATGTCCCTAGATTTGTCCTTTCCAGACTAATAAAATAAGGGTCCTGTTTGCTCTCCACTGTTCTCTGGGACAGGGTGTTGTCTACTAAGCCAGTTATTTGAATACTTTTACAACGTGGAGTTGAGAGAAAAGTGAATATGAAGGGAAGTCTGACATGAGTGGGGGTGGATTGCGTGGATTCTTTAATGACGACTTTCAGAGGGATTCTATGCGTTTAGGAGACTAATCCTTGTCAGAATGATTCATTATTGCATGGAAATTATTGGAGTTATTTTAAACTAATTATGGTTGGTGGCTGAAGTACATTTCTTTGTTCATGTCAAAATATCATTTTCAATGAATAAAACAAAGCACAGCACTAAAAAAAATTATGGTAAGCATGTGCCAGGTTTTCATTACTGTGGTAAAGAGGGAGTTAACAGGATAACAAAGTTGATTCATAGGAGAACATTTTTAAAAATTGAATGTGCAATTAGACAGTAAAGGGAAAACAGAAAAGACCGCTGCAGAGAAAGATTGTCATGAGGTTGTTAATAAGTTATATAACCATAATATTGCATTTATCTTCTCTTCTGGGGGAAGTATTTTAGTTTATAATTTTTTAATTTTTTTGTATTTTTTTCTTTTTGGGTCACACCTGGCTATGCACAGGGGTTACTCCTGGCTTTGTACTCATGAATTACTCCTGGCGGTGCTTGGGGGACCATATGGGATGCTGGGAATCAAACCCAGGTCAGCCTTGTGCAAGGCAAATGCCCTACTCGCTGTACTATAGCTCCAGCCCCAAGTTTATAATTTTTTTTGGTAAATTAAAATCTTATCTTTACAGATCTGGAAAATAAATGCTCCTGTCCTTATTACTGACAAATATGAAGTTAAACAAAATTTCATTCCTGGTTGACATGGTTGTGCAATCCACATAGACCAAAGTTATTTTTTGACCACTTTTCTGAATTCTGGATAATTTTTTCATAGTCCCCTATGTGTTCATAAAGCTTCCTATTTTGAACCTCAAATAAACTAATTAGTCTCCTTGGTCCATTTCCAGAAGATCAGCATACATAAGCTATCCTGCCCTCCTGCATGGCCGGCAAAGCTTTAGCGTGGGAAGCAAATGACTCTGGAAGCCAGAGAACATACTTTTGTGCAGAGTTTATGAAGACTCTAAATGGCTTGTCAGTAACCATCAATATTCCATAGTTCCCCTCCCCCAGTGCCTGTTATTTTAATGACTCATATGCCCATTTAGCCTAATGCTAGAGAAACAAAATTAAGAAAACCTTCTCCACCTAGGTTTCACCCACAGAACTTACTATAGTGATGTACACTCTCCCTTCAAGGTTCCCCCCAAATCACAAATTTTTTCACTCTTGAGCAAGTGTACATCCTTGCTGCCACTGACAGGAGCCACACGTGTCAGAGAATAGATGCTTACCAGTGTCCCAGGCTGGTTCTGTAGAACTTCATCCCACTTTGTTGCCTAATAGTGAGCTTGTCATACTGTGTAAAATGAAATTTAAATCATTTAAGATACAGGCAAGGCCAAAGTTTCGTATTCAATTTGTATGGTTACAGTTCTGTGAAAAGGGGACAAATTTTTCATCAGTCTGCAATCTATAACCACCCATCTGTAGCCTATGAATCTATGAAAGTCTTACTGTGCAGAGGAAAAGAAAAAAGAAAAAAATTCTGGAGCTCTGGGAACAAACCACCACTATGGTAGTAGATCTTTTTGGCTTGCAATAGCATCCCACTCATCTGAGCTGAGCATTGACCAAGAGGAAAGACAAAGAGGTTCATGAGATACGTCAGAAAATAGAACAGGCTCTCCGCCCAGATAAGATCCGGAGCTGCCATGCTCGAAATGGACCCTCTGCTCCTAAAGACTATGATCCGAGAGGTCTTCTAACCCATTTTGGCACCCAGAGCGGCTTCTTACAGAAATGCATCTAGACTGTGAACTGAGCTAAAATATCAGAAATACAAAACCAAAAGCTTATAGAGTCTTCATTCTCAGCAATAGAAAGCAAATTATTAAATGATGCCTTTTCAGCAGGCTTGATTGTTGGGGGAAAATTCCAAATAATAATAGTGAGTTCTCTACTGAAATATTGAATGTATTCAAAGTATAGAGAGAATAAAGTGAAGATCATTAGCTACTCAGGTTGGGGGGTGGGAGGGAGATATATTAGGGTTCTTGGTGATGAAACATGTGCACTGGTGAAGGGACGGGGGTTTAATCATTATATGACTGATACTTAAACCTGAAAGCTTTGTATTTTTTTCACGGTGATTAAATAAAATAAAATAAAAAAAGAAAATAGAACATATTAGGTAGCCTTACCAGTAATATATTTCTAAAGACTAAACGTGATTTATTGTCTTCGTCACCATGCATTTCTATGTTATTCACTTACTCTGCTGGACCCTGAATCCTTAGTCTCTCATGACATCCATGGCTTCTTGATGAGAAGGAAGCCAAGTGGTCCTCTGATACAGTCTGAACTCTGCCCAAGCCGTGCCAGTAGATGCCAGAAAGCCAGAAGTCAAGTCCTCACAGAGCTAATAATTACAGTGACCTGACACTGTTGTTCCCCCTGAGATGAGAAACAGTTCTTCTTGTTAAAGACCCAGAGTCTGGCCTGCTCCTCTAACAGTCTCAGACAAGCCCCAAGGACGTCAGGGGCCGCCTGTGAGTGTCAGCATTGAAATAATGGAGGACAGTAAAGTCCTCTAACTGGTACATGATAATAGCTACAAAAGCAGTTTATTATTTACTGCTTTTTTTTCCTTTTTGGGTCACACCCAGCAGTGCACAGGGGTAACTCCTGGCTCTGCACTCAGAAATTACTCCTGGTGGTTCTCGGGGAACCATATGGGATGCTGGGAATCGAACCCGGGTTGGCCGCGTGCAAGGCAAACGCCCTATCCGCTGTGCTATCACTCCAGCCCCTATTTACTGCTGTTTTATCCATGGGAAAGAATATATAGGGCCGGAGCAATAGTACAGTGTGTAGGGAACTTGCCTACTTGGATGCACATGCCCACTCGGATTCAATCCCTGATGCCCCATATGACCCCTAGATCCTACAGGAATGGAATAATCCCTGAGCTCAGAACCAGGAGTAAGTCTTGAGAACCACCAGGTGTGGTCCCCAAACTAAACATATATGTATATGACAATGAGGGCATTGCAAAAGCTTCAGGGATTGAGCTGCTTGCTGTCTTGCCATCCCAGGTGAGTCTTGAATATAGCTGACCTCCCTGTGTCTACTCTGGAACAGGAGGCAGCGACCCTTCTGCAGGCTGAGTCCCAGGAGCCTCTGCACCCGACCTGCACCATATTCAGGCCCTCCCCACCCCCCCGCCACAGCTCCTGAAGTACCTTAGGTGTCTAAGGCATATACAGCCGCATGACAGAGCTAGTCAACAAATTAGAAACGGCTCACATATTCTTCCTGTCTTTCTGTGAGGATGGGCAGAGAAGACAGACAGTCCACTCCAGATTAATCCCCCAGTGTCTTCTGGAGATGTAACTACAAAGATTCGCCCCCCACACACAACTAGAAAACCAATGGAGAAAACACGTAGAAGGTCCACCAAGCTCAATGAGCGAAACAATATCAGTGAAGATATAAAAAAAAAAAGTAGTAGTTGGAGCCGGGTCAGTAGTACAGGGGGGAGGGCACTTGCTTTGCTCAAGACCAACTCAGGTTCAATCCCTGGAATCCCATATGGTCCCCTGAGGACCGCCAAGAGTAATTCCTGAGTGCAGAGCCAGGAGTAGCTCCTGAACATCGCTCTGTGTGACCCAAAAAAGGGGAAAAATCATTAGTATATCCTCAGTGTCTTTAGTGACACCACGATGAGGATGTTCAATGAGTTCAAAGAATTGATAGCATCTGTAGTCAGTGGAATACAAGAAAGCATGGGAATCAAAATGGAAGAACTACCTTAGTCAGAAATGACGAGCATGGTAGGTGATATTAAAAAGTCAGTAGAAGTTCTGAACAGCAAAATAATAGATATAATAATAATAGATGCTGAACAGCATCTATTGCTGGAGCAATAGCACAGCAGGTAGAGTGCCTTGCACGTGGTCAACCTGGATTCAATTCCTCTGTCCCTCTCGGAGAGCCTGGCAAGCTACCAAAAGTATTCCGCCCGCACGGCAGGGCCTGGCAAGCTACCCGTGGTGTATTTTATATGCCAAAAACAGTAACAACAAGTCTCACAATGGAGATGTTACTGGTGTCCGCTCGAGTAAATCTATGAACAACGGGATGACAGTGCTACAGTGCTGAACAGAAGATCAAGGAGCTCCAAGATAAGAAGGCAGAAACCATTTGGAAACAGCCGGAAGTGGAAAATAGCCTAAAAAGAAATGAGCCGAGTACTAGATGACTAAGGATAAGTTTAAAAGGAACAATGTAAGAATCATCAGAGTCCCTGAGCAGGAAGGCCGATGTGATGAAGAAACCATAGTTAAAGAAACCATTGATAAGAACTTTCCAGAGCTGAATATTACAGGCACTGGTATCTAAGAGACCCAACGGGTCCCAGTGAAAATAGACTCAAGACTCATTCCAACCCGCAATGTGCAATTGCTCTCTTCTCTCTATACTTTCCAGCACTGTAGTTTCTTGCCTTTTGGAAAATAGCCTCACAGGTGTGAGGAGTTATCTTGTGGTTTTGATTTGCATTTTCTAACAATCAAGATGATGAGCATTTTTTTATGTGTTTGTTGGTCATCTATGTGTCTTCTTTGGAGAAATGTTTCCTCATATCTTCTGCCGTTTTTTAATCAGTTTGAGTATCTGGGTTCTTTGTTTTTAAGTGTTAATGATTTTTTTTACCCACTTTCTCTTTTTTCTCTCATTTTTCTTGTTTGCTCTTTTCTGATTTAAATTCTCTGGTCATAATGTCTTATGTTTGTGAGCAGCCATGATTACTCCTCTTTTGAAATTAGGTGAGCAATGTACAATCAATATTCCTTCTTGGGTTTCTAGCCAAATACCAGTTGTAATGTCCTTGCAGTTTTGAGGATCAAAGGCTCTGCGGAACATACAAGAGAAAAACTGGCCTAGCTTTGAATCTGTATTTTCAGAAAGCGTGTGTGAAAACTAATAAGGATGTTATTATGTAGGTTGGTGGCTTCTGTTTACTTAGTTTTGTTTTTGCTTTCCTAGAACTTGATTTACTCAGCAATGAGCTAATAGCACTCACTGCTGCTGCTGACAGGACACATCCATATATAATGAGTCTTGATAAAACAATATATGCTGAGAAAAGTAAGTATAGCTCCCTGATTGGTTCTTTTGATAATACTGATTGTTCCCTTTGTTGCATTTTCCGCTATCAATCAAACTTTGAGAACTGAGTGGGAAGCATCTCCTTAGTTCAGAAACATCATTCAGAATTGGAAGTGCCCAGATTATATAGCCAGTGTGAAAAATTAGGGTGTTTGACTAGCATTTATTGAAAATCAAGATGTAAATTCCTACAAAGATGTTGAATTTGTTTAAAATGATGCCACGCTGCATGGAGTCTGTCCAAATCTTCATGGTCTATTATGAACTGAGTTGTTGTTGGGTACAAGCCATGACCCAGCCAATGGTCCAAAGGCAGCTTGGGGAGGCCAGATGTTGGGTTGAGTGAGCCAGAGCCCCGGGGTCCAATGGGAGAACATTGCATTAGTTTATCTAATCTCGATTAAAGACAAGGAACTGAAGAGGCTCATGGGGATTAAAATTTGAACTGAGTGACTAAACTAATTTATCTTTGCCAGTTTATTTCATAAATTACCACAACTACTCACCCACTTTATGGATCTTAGTCCGGGTTTCACCTGTGTTGTTTGCCTTGTCAAGCTTCCCTTGTTCTTTTTCCCATTTCCGCTATCCTTAAAACCTAGAGTAATTGTTTTAGTCACACTTGACGGAATTCTTTTTTTTTTCTTTTTGGGTCACACCCAGCATTGCACAGGGGTTACTCCTGGCTCATGCACTCAGGAATTACTCCTGGCAGTGCTCGGGGGACCATATGTGATGCTGGGAATCAAACCCTGGTCGGCCCCGTGCAAGGCAAGCACCCTACTCGTTGTGCTATCAATCCAGCCCCACTTAACGGAATTTTTATGTCTCATGTTGCAAGATCACTCTAGCCCTGTAAGAGGTCAGTTTTCTACAGAGAAGAGGACTTTATGACTTCTTCTTCATAACCTATTTGCCCCTCCTATGTTCATGTATGTCAGACTGGAGTGATAGCACAGTGGGTAGGGCATTTGCCGTACATAAGGGTGACCCGGGTTCAATTCCTCCATCCCTCTCGGAGAGCCTGGCAAGCTACCCATGGCATATTCAATATGCCAAAAACAGTAACAACAAGTCTCACAATGGAGATGTTACTGTGGCCTGCTCGAGCAAATCTACATAGGTTTTTGCCTGTGCTTGTGGACCTCAATTTTTGTCCTCATCTGTATTTGAAGGCTGTATTTGAAGAGCACTTTAAAAAACCAACTTTCCGTGGTAATATGTGCACTGGGGGAATATATTGAGACCTGCTCTATTGCAGTGGTTTTCAACCTTATTAAACTTGCCAGCCAACTCCAGTGTGTAGACTGGCTATAGACAACCACCGTCAGTTAAGCAGCAGTAATTTTCCTACAGAGCAGCAGGACAGTTCTGTATGTTGTCACCATCGCTGGACCAGTGGTTCAAAACCATGGATCTGAGGTTACATTGCTGTGAAATGAGTGCATCTTTTGAGGATTTTTCTGTGTTACTTATTGGGCCACTTGTCAGTATTAATAGACAAAGTTTATTAGGTTTTTATAGTGTGCCAACTATTGATATACGTATTAGAGGCATCAATTTATCTGATGCTTGTAAATATTCCATTAGCTAAATTCCATTAAATTCCCAATTTACAGATGAGAAAACTGAGGCAGAGAAAAGTTAATGAAGTTATTTGAAGTCCCTCGGGAATTTCAAAACGCTGCATGTGGATACCATTCTGTGCCCAGTGTGGACATTGCAGGTCCTAGTTCTGTATGTACCCTCAGGACTGAATGCAGCATTAATGGGGTTATCATCTCTCTGAATTTGCAAACGCAAGCAACACTGTGGATGTTCTAAAAGAGGAGGCTGGAAGTGCAAAGAAGGGTGCAATGAGCATCTTCAATTATTGGCATTTTTACATTTTGCTTGAGTTATTGCTTGGATATCTACTGACATAATTGCCTGTCACAAAGAACGGCAGGAGAGAATGGCACTAGAGCATGCTGTGGGTTTGGAAAGGCACCAAAGTCTGTTTGTGCTTGTGGACCTCAGGCAGTGGAGTCTGGCTGGGCCAGCTGCAACTCAGCGTGAGCTTTAATTTAGAATTTCCTGAGCCACTTGTGGATCCAAGAAATTTCATGCAACTTTCGACATAATAATTGAAAAGGAAGCAGAAACACCAAGTCAGCTGTAGGAATTGTATGCTATCTAGCAACGGGGCCAGATTACCAAAGGTGGCCACCCCTGGGTCTTGGGGCTGGGGCTGGAGGAACCAGGAACAAAGTGCCTTGGAAAGTTCCTTATTCATGTGGATAGAGAATGCGGAAGTGCCTGGAAGGAGAAGTTTCGGGGTTCTGAGGATAATTGGAACAGGAAAGTCATTCATTACTCATTGGACTATGATTTGTATGATTTCTGAGCTGAGGATGTAGCCATCGTTTTCAGGACAGAACATCATTTTCAAAAATGATGGGGGTGGCTGCTGTCATGAGAGTGTCCAGTACTAGAGAGGACAGGGAGGGACAGCTATATCCTTTCTAACATGCTGCTATGGTAGCAATTCTTATGACTAGGTTTCATTCGGCTCTGCCTTCCTAGAGTTTTCAGGGTAGTTTTCCCACAATGTGTTAATGAGTCAATATTTCTGGTAGTTTCTAGTACCTCCTGAATTTGCTCCTGTCATATCAATTCCACACTTTCTTTTTTTTTAAATTTCTGCTATATTTTACTCGTATTCACACATGAGCTTTTCCATTACATATATATGTATATATGTGTGTATGTATATATATATACATATATATATCTATATATATATATGGCTGGAGTGATAGCACAGCAGGTAGGGCATTTGCCTTGCACACGGCTGACCTGGGTTCGATTCCTCTGCCCCTCTCGGAAAGCCCAGCAAGCTACAGAGAGTATCTTGCCTGCATGGCAGAGCCTGGCAAGCTACCCATGGCATATTCAATATGCCAAGAGCAGTAACAACAAGTCTTATACTTACTGGTGCCTGCTCGAGTAAATCGATGAGCAACGGGATGACAGTGATACAGTGACAGTGATATATAGTCATACTTCTCAGTGCTCAAGACTTATTCTTGGCTCTACACCAGAGATCATTCCTGCTGATATTCAAAGAACCATATGTAATTCCAGGGATCGAATCATGGTTGGCCATGTACAAGACAAGCACCCTACCAGCTATACTATCTTTCTAGGAGCTTCTCCCTATGGAATTCTCCTTGTCACTCTCTTCTGAATATTTTTCCTGACAATCCCATCTAAAATGCATTCTTCCTCTACACTGCCACTCCTTCCAGACTCCTGTGAGTTTTTCATAGCATATAAGACAACCTCTGATTTTTTGGGGGGTGGGGTCACACCTGGAGATGCTCAGGGGTTACTCCTGGCTCTGAACTCAGGAATTACCCCTGGCGGTGCTCAGGGGACCATATGAGATGATGGGAATCGAACCCGGGTCAGCTGAGTGCAAGGCAAATGCCTTACCTGCCGTGCTATCGCTCCAGCCCCAAGACAACCTCTAACTTAAAAGATTTAAATATTGTAGTTTAGGTCACATCTTTACAACATTGCTAACATTTATGAATTTTATATACACTATCACCTCACTGCACAGTCCCAAGACCCCCACTAATGTTTTTATGTTACTTTCACTCCACTTCTTCACCCTAGCCCTCACCTGAGATATTCTCAGTTCTGTAATTGAGGCCCAAAGATGTTTTTGTGATTTGATGCTGTCTGTTCCCTTGGAGGAGGTCTCTATATCATGGAATCACAGATGAGTAAGACTGTGTTTGCCCTTCCTTCCTTAACTTAGTGTCGTATCCTAGAGTTCCATCCACACTGCAGTGAACTACAAGATTTCATCTTTTCTGCTGGTTGCCTGGTATTTCTTTATGTATACGTAGCACAGCTTCTTTGTTTGCTTGCTTATTTGTTTGGAGGATAAACCTAGTGGTGCTTAGGACTTACTCCTGGATCTGTGTTCAGGGATCACTCTCCATAGTATTCAAGGGACCAGGTGCCAGGAATCAAACTTGGGTCAGCCATGTGTAAGGCAAGAATCTTACCTACTGTATTCTCTCTCTGGTCCCTAGTGCAACTTTCATATTTATTCATCTATCATCAGACATTTGGGTTGTTTCTATAGTCTAGCAACTATACTTAGTACTGCAATAAATATAGGCATGCATGTTCTTTTCCAAATGAATATATTGTGTTTTGGAGGATAGATGGCAAGCAGTGGAATTGCCAGGTCATGAAAGAGCTCTATCCTTCTTCCTTGACATGTCTCCATGCTGTTTTCCATAGAAGCTAAACCAGATGGCTTTGTCACCAACAGTTGAATGAGGCTTCATTTTGTAGTCCTTCTCCAACCATACGAGATGCTTCCAGTCGTTCCGATATAGTCTCTTTTCTCTGGTGTGAGATAATATCTCATTGTTGTTTTGATCTTGCATTTATGTAATCATTTTCACTTTTGGTTCATATTGAATCTTCACCATTAGAGGTAAAACCCCATCAGACCTGGCACCATGTCATTTTTGCCCATGGTTGTCTCATTTTCTAATGCTATTATACAAAATAATGGGCTAATGTGTCTCAAAAGGTTCATGGTCTTGAAAGACAGAGGGACAAACCTAAAAACTTCCAGGGTTGAGGACACAAAAGAGATGAGCAGAGCAAAACGTGGGATTCTATATTGAAGCCTAAAATGGATAAAGAACATTCACTGGATCTGGAAGAAACTTGATAAAGGTTAACATGACAGTATTAAGACAGAGGTCATCCCCTGATTTTGATAGTAATGAACTGATTTGGCAGAAGGCTGACATGCAGAGAAGCTGGATGAAGGAAGATATACACTAAATCTCTTGCCTCTATATTTGCAGATATTTTTAAATATGAAATTATTTTGTAAAGTTTTTAAAAAAAATCTCAAGACTGAAATTAACATAAAATGGTTCCAATTCACCATCTGACTGAAACCTAATCATAAACAGCTTTGTAATGGGCTATCTCATGGTGATTCAATAAAAAAAATTAAAACCTGTTCAAATAAATGTAAAACTACAGTGTCCTAAATTGTCCAAAAGAAAATTACATAGTTGTCAGTCAAACCAAGGTCTGGTTGCTCCTAACTTGAAAGGCTAGCACTCAAGAAGCAAAGGTTGATATAGATGTTTTATATATATATATATATTTAATATACATGTTTTTAATGTATAAAACAGATTTATTCAGGTGTCAGAAGCTTGAAAAAGTTACGGACTTGTCTTAAAAAATCATTTTGCTCAGGCTGGGGCTTAAAGTTTATTGAAGATTGGTGGAGAAATCAGCTAGAACTGAAAGGGGTAGAGACCTGGTGAGGTGGCATGTCCTCTTGACATCAGTAGTTGGATGAAATCACCAGGGCTTGCTGACCTGCTCTTTGTATGCAAGATGACAGCACCATGCAGCATCTGCTTTCATGCTCCATGTGACGCCATCAGGGATGGGACATCTGTTGTTTGTTCTTTTCCTTCTGTCTGCGATTGGCTCCTAGTAGAACACTAACTACACAGTTTACAGGAACATTTCCTAACATTAAGGGAAAAGCAGAAGCAAGGGGTGAGTAAAAGTCTGAAAAAATCCTTGGGAAAGCACGGTATAGTTTTTAGTGTTTGCCCACTTGCGTAGTGGGGTATATGTGCAGGTGATTTATTCTATTAGA
This sequence comes from Sorex araneus, assembly GCF_027595985.1. Lineage (NCBI taxonomy): Eukaryota > Metazoa > Chordata > Mammalia > Eulipotyphla > Soricidae > Sorex > Sorex araneus. The sequence goes on along the minus strand of NC_073302.1, from coordinate 121,421,087 downwards.
GGGAGGCTGGGCAACAATTCAAGAGGAAGGATTTTTTTTTTTGGTGCAGAAATATGGAGGAAAACTGGAAGTGGCTGACATGAAGAAAGAAGAGAAGGACATTCCAGGTAGAATGTTCAGCGAAACACACGGCTTTCTGATTGGAAAAGGCAAGACACAGTCTAAAAATCAAAATAAAGTTTTGGGGGAGGAAGTTTGTAAACTGATGAACAGAGAAAGAGAATTAGAGCTAGAGGAAGAGACTTAGGATTGGAGAATTTCGCAGACAGTGGATAAGAAAGAATGGGATAATTTCAAGAAGAAGGTTCCAGGAAGGAGGAATAACTGCTTGCACTTATTACAAATCGTAGATGCTTTGTTGGCTTTTATTGGCACAGGAAAAACAAGTTATACCAACATCATTGAGAAACTAAAGATTTTAGTTCATTGGCTCTTTGGAAACAGCATCAATATCACCTACTTCTCCAATGTCATGAGCACCATGAGAAAATGGAAACAGAAAAAGCGAAGGGGAGGAAGGGAGGGAGGGAGGGAGAGAAGGAAGGAAAGAAGGAAGGAAGGAAGGAAGGAAGGAAGGAAGGAAGGAAGGAAGGAAGGAAGGAAGGAAGGAAGGAAAGGAGGGAGGAAGGAAGGAAGGAAGGAGGGAAGAAAGTGGGAGGGAGGGAAGAAAGAGGGATGGAAGGAGGGAAGAAGGGAAGGAAGAAAGAAATGGGAGGGAAGAAGGGAAGGAAGAAAGGAGGGTGGGAAGGAAGGAAGGAAGGAAGGAAGGAAGGAAGGAAGGAAGGAAGGAAGGAAGGAAGGAAGGAAGGAAGGAAGGAAGGAAGGGAGGGAGGGAGGGAGGGAGGGAGGGAGGGAGGGAGGGAGGGAGGATAATTGGTTTATGAAGGAAATAGTTCCCACTTGGGAGAGTCTGTGCAGGTTGAGGTAAATCTTTAGCATGATTTTGTGCTGTGTGAGCTCATTTCCTTAAGTTCATTGTATGTTAGACACTTTATTGTGTATTAATAAAGGGTTCTGGGAAATTACTTCTTTGACTTACAGTCTACTCTCTGCCTCACACACCTTCAACTTTAAAAATACAAAAGAAAGATGAGGAAAAGTGCTCCATAGGAGAGCTCAGGTGGACACAAGTATATTTGACATGATAATTGAGGAGCCCAGTGCTAGGTTTTATGCTCATTGTCATTACTGCATTACCGTTTAATACTGTAGCCAAGAATATCCTGCTGTGGTGCTGAGCTGATTCAAGAACAATAGCTGCAAATTGCTTTATATAAATTCCTGTTATTGCCTTTACCATCTGTCTGCTCTCCCTTGTGATGGAGTGTGTAGGGGAGGCTGCTATTCCCATATTGTCTCAAATTGAACTTTGTATTTGTTGAGATTCCAGGAAGACAGAGTTTGAGTGTCCTTTCAATTACAGTCAATTACAGTTCTTCGATGGGATGGGGGATAGGAAACTTTAATTTGTCTCTTCTTAGCCTTCTGTGAGTACACAAAAAATCCACTGGATCCGATGCAGGAAACAGACATCTTTTAAAGGTTGGTGGTGGTAGCTGTGACTCTCTTTTAAGTTAAAATTAACAGAAAAAAAAAAGAAAACCACAGGGATGTTTCGGATGTTGAGACTTTAGGGGATTTAATTGTAAGACATTTCAGATGGCTTATGGCAGACTCTGGTATTATGTTGACAGCTACGTGGTTTCTGTCATCAAATTATATACTCTAAAATTGTGGCTCTGAGAAACTAGAGTTTTTCCTGTCCTGACTGTTCTAGCCTCGTCTGGGTGGAGATATTTGAAGTGAAGGATGTTGTTTTGCTTTGACATTTCAGAGGATGCTCACAATGAGGAAGTGAAGCCTGTCTGGATGGTCCCTATTGGAAGCACATGGTCCTCACTGGGTCTTTATCAAAGTGAGAGGCTAGAGGCATGGTGCAGGAGGCAAGATGTGCAGCTGACCCTGGAACTGCATGATCCCTTGTGCATCACTGAGTTCAGTCCTGGAGGCCCCCCGAACACCACCAGATCCGATCCCAGAGGCCCTCAGGCTTGATCTTCCTGGTGCTGAGTCCGTTCAAGCAGGATACTCAGAACTCACCAGGCTCTCTGGACCACGGGCATCATGATCCCTGATTTCAAACAGGAATTGAGGGTGTAGAAGTTATTTTTGGTTTTGCTCCAGCTGTGTGAGCGTGAGCGAATAGTTTCATGTGTGTAAGATGAAGATTTTTATCCAGATCATTGTATGTTCACAGACAGTTGTAAACCATAACGCAGTGAAGGCCTGGAGATGCAGAGAATGCTGAGCCACGTCTAGTTTGGGGTTTACATATAAAGTCGCTGTACCTATTTATGTTCTGGTTTTTGCTTTTTGGTGGGCTTGAACATAAGTCATCATGGATCTGGGATAAAGATCCAAGAATATGAAGCTGAGTCATGGTGGTACTTACATAGGTAATTTTATAAGATATTGATATGTTACTTTCTAGAGTAAGCATGCCATTTAATATCCATCAGCAGTATGATTAATCCAGTTACATCATTATTTGTAATTTCACTATTGTAAATTTTAGTGATACCTCATTTTGGGTATAACTTGCATTTTCTTGGGAGGTAAGGATGTGGAGTCTCTTTTCATATGATTTTTGAAAAATCTGTATGTTTTATTCAGTGAAATATTTGTTCATGTATTTTGACAAATTCTAATTGTATTTTTGGGGTGGACATGTGGAGCTTTGAGAATGCTTTATATATTTTTGATACTGGCCTTTTGTTAGTTATATAATCTGTAAATATTTTCTTCCAGTTCATAACTTCTACTTTCTTCCTTTTCACATACTTATCTTCTCTAAATAATAGTTTTAGGACTTATTCTCTTATTATCTAGTAAGGGAATAAGGCACTCGCCATACATGTGACCAACCTCAGTTCAAACCCCAAATCACCTGGGTCCGGCTTACTTTAAATTAAAATAAATAAAATTAAATACATTTAAATAAAATTAAATACATTTAAATAAAATTAAATATATTAAAAATGAATTAAATATCAGTATTTTATCCACTCATTTAAAGTGCATCATTTAGTGATTTTAATGTTTGTTCAGAGAGGTTCAGCCATCATCATATTCAATTCAAATACATTTCATTTCTTCAAAATGGAATTTTGTACTTTACATAGGCCTTTTTCACTTTTTAAAAATTGAATCACCATGAGATACACAATTGCAAAATTGTTCATTATTGGGTTTCAGTCATACAATGTTCTAACACCCGTCCCTTCACCAGTGTATCTCTATCCCACCACCAATGACCCCAGTACCCCTTCCACCCCTAGCCTGACTCTATGGTAGTTAGTTACCTACCTCTCTTTCTCTCTCTGCATCTCTCCTCTCTCTCTCTCACTATCCATCTATCTATCTATCTATCTATCTATCTATCTATCTATCTATCTCTCTCTCTCTCTCTCTCTCTCTCTCTCTCTCTCTCTCTCTGGCACTGTGGTTTGTAATACTGTTACTGTGTGCAAAATAAAAGCCATGCCCACTGCATTCTCTCTCCCACTCAATTAAGTCGTTTATTTTTTTCCTTTGCACACACACACACACACCTGAATAATTGTATGTGAAGTAATTGGATACTATTGAACCAACATTTTTTTCCATTGAACTGCTCCTGTACCTTTGTTAAAACTTAGGCATTTTTGTGAGGTTCTGCTTCTGCATTCTCTGTTCTGTTCCATTGCTCTTTCTACATATGCTGCCTAATTTAGGGTTTTAATTAAAATGCAAGTGTCCTGAGTAGAAAACAATTTCAGGTGAAAAGAAGCAGTTATACTAGTTATGCTTGTGTAAAGGGACTATTCCTGGGAAGAGCAAGTTTCACTCATTTCTTTTTTTTTTTAATTTTATTGAATCACCATGAGATAGTTACAAGCTTTCATGTTTGGGTTACAATCACACAATGATCAAACACCCATCCCTCCACCAGTGAACATTCCCCACCACCAATATCCCGGGTATACCCCCCCTTTCTCACCCTCCCCCTGCCTCCATGGCAGACAATATTTCTCATATTCTCTCTCTACTTTTGGGCATTATGGCATGCAACACTGACACTGAGAAGTCATCATGTTTGGTCCATTATCTACTTTTGGCACACATCTCCAATCCTGACTGATTCCTCCAGCCATCATGATTTAGTGATCCCTTCTCTATTCCATCTGCCTTCTCCCCTCCCCTCATGAAGCAGGCTTCTAGCTACGGGGCATCCTCCTGGCCTTTGTATCTACTGTCCTTGGGTGTCAGTCTCATGTTATGTTATTCTATACTCCACAAATGAGTGCAGTCCTTCTATGTCTGTTCCTCTGTTTCTGACTCATTTCACATAGCATGATCCTCTCCATGCCTATTTATTTATAAGCAAGTTTCATGACTTCATCTCTCTAACAGCTGCGTAGTATTTCATTGTGTATATGTACCAAAGTTTCTTTAACCAGTGATCTGTTCTAGGGCACTTAGGTTGTTTCCAGATTTTGGCTATTGTGAACAGTGCTGCAATGAACTTATAGGTACAGATGTCATTTCTACTGGTTTCACTCATTTATTTAAAGTTCTCTCTCCTTTAGTTGCAGGGTTTAATTTTTATAATCATATGCCAGGAACTAGAACAAGTCATCACTCAGGTACCAACTTGGGAATCAATGACCCCTGATCTCTTGGCAAAGGGACATATTTTAGGATTTGACAATTTGGATCTCGTTTTTCTTACCTTCTTTCCACTGTAAACAACTATAGTTACTCCTGACATTTTACTCTTTTGCTTGTATGATTCTTTTTCTTGCTGATGGTTGTATCTTCTCCAAGAAATTGAGAGAACATCTGTCGGGTCCCTGTACTTGCCTTTTCCTGGCTGGCTTCCTTCACTTAGCACCTCATCCTGTGTTTCATTCCTGGTATATATCAGATTTTAGAATATGCTTCTTTTTAAGATTAGTTAAAATGCCACTGTGTATATAAACAGCATTTTGCTTATCTATTCAGCAGTCAATCACTGTATCATTGTCATCCCGTGGCTCATTGATTTGCTTGAGCGGACACCAGTAAAGTCTCCATTATAAGACTTGTTACTGTTTTTGGAATATCAAATATGCCACTGGTAGCTTGCTAAGCTCTGCCTTGCGGGCAAGATACTCTCAGTAGTTTGCCGGGCTCTCCAAGAGGGGTGGAGGAATCAAACCTCAGTCGGCCGCTTGCAAGGCAAACGCCCTACCCGTTGTGCTATCACTCCAGCCAATAATTCTCGTATTCAGCAGTCAATAGACAAGAAATTCCATTTTTAAACAAATCTGTGATCTTTTTCCCTCTCCCCCAAACTAAAAAGTGGGCGTGGAGAGGGAGAAACAAAGGTGTTCTGAGAATGTCTTCTTTGTTGCCTGGTTCTAGAGATGGAGAATTAAAAGTGTGAGACAATGTGAGAACAAGGAGGGGGTAGACTGGCTGGTTAAAATCTTGGTTTTTGTGACATAGAGGAATCATATGAGGCTTCATGGAAAATGAGAGAGACTAAGGTTTTGACCTATGATGAACATCTTATCTTTAGCTGCAAATAGGATTGAGGGAAACAGAGTAACACTGTCACCAGTGTGTGCCAGGTTCTACGCTGGACATTCAATTCACAGCCTCATTTCCTGCAGTAGACAAAATAGCAAAGAACAGCTTCCTCTCCAGTGCAGTTAAATATAGCAAGAGCCACAATGTTTGTCCTGCAGGTAATTCTCAGTTTTCTGGTGACCAAGAAAAATAAAAAAGGAAAAAGAAAAAGAAACAAGTGAAATTGGTTTTTCAGCCCAATATATCCAGAATGTTATTTCTTCATGCAACTGGTATAAATTATTCAGCTGATGGATTATTTTCCTTGTAAAACTGCTAATTCCTTGAAATCCATAATTTTGTATTTACCACAATTTCAGTTTCTACTTGGCACATTTTAAATGGCACACGGCACCTCTGATCTTTGCTCCTCTGAGACCATAGGACTCTTTTCATCCCACAAAGTATGTTTGTCAGGCTAAGTTCATATCGCTTTTGACACTTTGCATGTCTGTCATTCTTTAATTTTTTCCTCTTTGGGTCACACCCAGCGTTGCACAGGGGTTACTTCTGCCTCATGCACTCAGGAATTACTCCTGGCAGTGCTCCGGGGACCATATGGGATGCTGGGAATTGAATCCCGGTTGGCCGTGTACAAGGCAAATGCCCTACCCGATGTGCTATCGCTCCAGTCCCATATTTTTCATTCTTAAATGGAAACATGATAGATCTTATTTTCAAAGTTCTTTACCAGCCACACACCTGCATCAGAGATTGACTGGCTTATTCCTTAGAGAAAATGATTTCTTATTTTCCTCTCTGACTTTGCCTTTCCCCCCCAGGCCTACTTTTCTTGCTTTGGAGAATCAGAAGTCAAATGAATAGACAAATTGGGTAGATTTATATTAATTATGTAGGTTTTCATATGATTGCAATTACTTGGGGAGCAATTTAGATGATTAAGGAGAATGGCCTTTGCTTATTCAGTTTTTAGGACAGACATCGGGGAGAGGGAGATAGCAAACGGGCTGTAGTATATACTTCACTGTGTACCGTGTGGTCCACTGAGCATCACCAGCAGTCGCCCCTTGAGCACGGAGCCAAAAGTAGCCCCTGATCACCCCCAGGTGTGATCCATCCCTCAAAAAAACATCATCATCATCATCATCAGGACAAACATCAGTCAACAAGAAAATTAGAAAACTCTTTAAATGTTATCATTGCAGTGCAAAAATTGTAAAGAGAACAAGAGCTAAGAATCTTTTCTTTCCTCTTGGAAATCAATTTTATTTCTCGCATTAAAACATAAAATTACTCTTGTATTAGCAAACATCCGAAGGTACAATTTATATAAACTCAAAGAACAGATGATTCTCTGCAGTAGAGTTATGCATTTTCATTCTCTTAACTCTGATGATGGTAAAATCTTTCCTCCTTGACAGCAGATACAGGGTCCAGCAGCTGAAGTCGTTTTCATTCAAAATGCAAACACTCTTCTTCCCTCATCGAACTAATGTGGCAGTTCAGTGACAAGATGACCAGCCAGTCCAAATGACAGATGTCCACCCCTTTCATCTAGCTCTCTCTTAAAGGACAAAGCATGTCTTCTATTAGGTACTAAAAAGCTAAGAATCTTAAATATTATTAAAGCTAATATTTCTAACTATAAATAGACTTTCATAACTCGAAAGGTAATTTAGAAGAATCAAAGAAATGACCTATGTTTCTTGTGGGCATTCTACTGCGAGGGCTGAGGATTGGCAGAGGGTAAATGTGATGAGGAGAATTTAGTTCCTGGGAAGGAGAATCAAGTGATTAAATTAGTGAGATGGCTTGTTAAGCCTTGAGTGAATGAATGGGACTCTCCAAGAAAAGTGGGAAAGGATGAATTGGTTATTTATGGGATTCAGGTCTCCATCAGAACTAGACCTGACCATCAGCTTGGGTGGCTTGGATTTAGGAACTGAGCAGTAATTATCTCTGCGAGTGACTTTCTTGCTCCTGCTAGGACTTTGCTGATAATTGCTCTTCTTGTCTTTGCGTCATTTGGCATCTGATCTCTTCACTATAACTCGAAGGGGTCTGAAGTGCCGGTCAGATGCTGTCTTGGTCTTTTACCAATGTTTTCCCATCAAACTGATCCATCCTAGGTGAAGGAGGCCCAGGATCATTTTGAAGCCTGTCATCAGGTTTGCAAAGAGGCCCCTGTCACCTTTGTCATTATATAATTATTAAGGACCAGCTCAGTATTTACAAATTAATGAGACTTAGCAGGGGCAAATGAGTCCTTAGGTGCTTATAGCCCCATGGAGTATTTGTCTTTGTTGTTGTCCCAAAGCCAATTCCAGAGAGATTTATGTTTGATGAATGAAAGAACTCAGGTTAAATTCACTATGATGTGAATAACTTTTTGTTGTTATTGTTTGTTTTTTTACCGATCTATACACTAGCCTGTCCCCCTAGAAATATTATGATGAGGTTGGCTCTGTATACTCACTTGGTAAATATTTATTGTGTATTTTTTAAAAAACAGGCTGTGTACCAAGTCTTGAGGTATGCAGATGGTTGAGACCCACTTAAAGAAAGCATCTCTTCCCAGGCAGATGGTGTCCAGAAAGACAGAAGGGCCAGCTCATCCAGACAGAACTTAAATGGAACAGCTTGGAGCTAAGAGAATCAACAGTGGCAAATCCATTTAGTTTGCTCTATTTCATAATAGATAAAACCTGACTTTGCTTCATAACCAGAACAGTATCATTTTGACCTTTACTAGAATCAAACAGAACAAACTGCAGCCACCCCATCCCCCTCCTTTTTGGCATTTATCACCAGAGAAAAGTGAGCCGTGACTCCAACTGATGTAATGTCCCCTAGGATTATGAGTTTTCTAACCCTATTATCTCCCAGAGGGCTAAGAAAAATGATGTACCATGCTTTTAGACTTTTCAGAAAAAAATATTTTTGCAACAACCTGGGGAATTATATACTTCATAGTATTTCTACTTCACAGATTTTTTTTGTAAAATAAATACCATTTTGTAACTATAATGAAAGTGACCTCAAAACGCTATAGGTTAGACTACTTACATCTTGCTTTCCTCATCTTGCTTCCATTACTGTAGACTTTAAAATCCTGGATATTGTTGAATTTTAAAAAAATGATTTCTTTGTAATGTAGAGGGTATAGTTGCCAAGAACATGAGCAAAATTTTCAGAGATTAAAAAATAGAAAATTAGGGGAAGGAATAGAGGACAGAAGGAAGATACCAGAACCAGAAGTTGACTAGATGTTGAAGACAATAGCTTCCCTGCATCTCTAGATTTTAGAAGGCCATAAAAGGGAAAAAGTTTCTGAGCTCACAGAGAGGCTAGAGGCAGAGAGCTGCATGAAGATGAAACACTGACAAAGTATCATTCTTTGTAGAGGGATAAAATAGAAACCAAGCAAACTCAACCAACAAAAATGTCCCACAGAGGAAAATTACAATAATATGAATCTGTTTTGTTCCAGATTCTGGTTGGAGGAAGGCCAAGGATACAGGTAGAAAATGAGGACATTCCAAAACCTATATTCATGTAATACTATATTTATAACAAATGGGCATATACGAAGTTTTATCTGAGTAGAGTTGAGTGCTCAGTACAGGGAAATGACTGTAAACACATCCATTCGATGTACTTTTGTGATAAACTCTTATGTAACCATGTGTAAGTGGTTATCTTCCTCACTGTCTTTGAAAACTAAGTCATGTGGGTAAATTGTTCTATGGTTGCTCAAAGAGGGGGTGGATGGTTTCTCAAGGTCTCTGATTTGGTTCTTTTCCTTTGCAGATTTCTTCTACGTGGGGGGTGAGGGCAGAGGGGTGATACCATCCAAGCTGTGCTCAGGAGGACTGAAGGCCAGTGCTAGTGATTCTTGTAATCTTGAATTTAGTAGTGATTCAGCTGGGCCTATGGTTGAGTGTGAGCCCAAGGATATGCTGCTGCTCATTCTTTCTGGTGCCAGGACCATAGGTGCCACCCCTCACACACAAGCTCTGTGTATGTGAGGCCTTGGGATGGATTCCCCCTGCACTGCTAGCCCCTGAGCTTATTGAGAGGGAGGGAGGGAGGGAGGGACGGAGGGAGGGACGGAGGGACAGAGGGAGGGAAGGAAAGGACAGTGCTTGCCATAGAGGTGGGTTGGGAGGGTGGAGTGGGGTGGGAGTGAAAGAGGGGACACTGGTGGTGGGAAATGTACACTGGTGAATGTTGAAACATGGTATGACTGAAACCAAATCATGAACAACTTTGTAATTGTGTATCTCACTGTGATTCAATTAAAAATATTTTTTTAAAAAAGAGATAAAGAAAAGTAGGTTTATTTCTTTCTCACAAAAATGAAAATGGGAGATAAAAATGTCCAAGAGCGATCTTGTCTCATCTTGTTTTGACTTGTCTTGTGTTGACTTGTGTTGACTTGTCTTTCTTTTCTCTTCCTTTCCTTTCCTTTCCTTTCCTTTCCTTTCCTTTCCTTTCCTTTCCTTTCCTTTCCTTTCCTTTCCTTTCCTTTCCTTTCCTTTCCTTTCCTTTCCTTTCCTTTCCTTTCCTTTCCTTCCCTTCCCTTCCCTTCCCTTCCCTTCCCTTTCTTTTCTCTTCTCTTTCTCTTCTCTTCTCTTCTCTTCTCTTCTCTTCTCTTCTCTTCTCTTCTCTTCTCTTCTCTTCTCTTCTCTTCTCTTCTCTTCTCTTCTCTTCTCTTCTCTTCTCTTCTCTTCTCTTCTCTTCTCTTCTCTTCTCTTCTCTTCTCTTTTATCACATACAGCAGTGCTCAGGGCTTACTCTTACTCCCTACTCTGTACTCAGGGATCACTCCTGACAGGGCTTGGGGGATCCTATGGGCTGCTGGGGATCCGACCCAAGAGCAAAGCCAACACCCTACCCGCTGTACTATCTCTCTGGCTCCAACGCTGGTGTTTCTCACTTGACAGAACATGCCCCACGTTTATTGGGATCTAGGATTCTCTGTGTTCTATCTCATTATTTATCTTCTTTGACATTTGACTCTCACTGTTTTATCTAACTCCATATTTGGGCCAGCAAAGATACAGGAAAAGAAGGAGCGCCTTAGTGTACTATGCCATTCCCCTATTGTCCTTTGTCAGAATTTGGTTGCAAAGAAAGTTGGGAAATTTTGTCTTTATTCTAGAAAGCCATCTGAGTAGTAAAAAAACTAGGAAGAAGAGTAAATATTGTTGGTAACTGGTATTCCAGCACATGTCAATTCATTACAAAGACAGCACCAATTGCCTTGACCATGGTCAATGTTTGATAGGCTGGTTTTAGGGACTTATCACAACCAAACCAAAAGAGACTGTGGCTGATAAAGAAAGGGCATTAGAAGAGTTCCCTCTTTATGCTGTCCACCACCTTAGAATAGAATATATCTCTTTGGAAAGCACTAGTTTCTTTTTTTTTAATCTGTCAACAGGTCCATGTAAGCCTTAAGAAAATATATTAAACAATTTGCATCATACTTTAAAACTCATACTGCATTTAGAAAACTCGGAATCTTCACAGCTTTACCTTCTGCAAAGTGTATAAGGATGTAAATATGGAGTTCCAGGGTAGGTATTTCCTTGTTTACAAAAAAAAAAACCCAAACAAACAAGCATGCGGATGCTCAAACCAGCCTTGGTAAGTGAGAGATGATCAGGCTGGTCCGTCGTCACCTATCTCCCCACAGATGGGAAAGTGCTAGTTTCCAAGAAATATTCTCCTATACTCTCTCAATGGATCTCCTTACAATAGGATTTTATAGTCCATTAAGATGTGAACCTTGATGAATACCAGGTAGATTCCTAAGAGGAAAGTATCAGCTATGTATACCCCGGTTATCTGTTTCATCCATAGCTTTTAGACTAGACTTTTCCTCTTCATTTCTGCACCGCTCATTGTGGAATGTGGACTCATAATCTGAAGAGCCTTTGCAACCATTTATTATAACTTCCTTCCAGAGCCAGTGTTCTTTAACAGACTTATTTTCCCAGAGGATGTGGGTTGGATTGCTAGGTAGTTATGGGAATGTTGAAAGCAGAGTTAAAGTTCAGGAAAGCTCAGGGAACATTGTAGTAAAAATTTCCCACTTGAAGAAGCACAATTATAGTTATATTAAAAATTATTATAGGGGGCTGGAGTGATAGCATAGCGGGTAGGGCGTTTGCCTTGCACACTGCTGACCCGGGTTCAAATCCCAGCATCCCATATGGTCCCCTGAGCACCGCCAGGAGTAATTCCTGAGTGCAGAGCCAGGAGTAACCCTTGTGCATCGCCAGGTGTGACCCAAAAACCAAAAAAAATTATTATATATAGTAATTTGAAAATGGGGGGGGTGGAGAGATAGTACCATTGTTGGCTTTGCATGTGTCCAATCCCAAATGGATCCTTAGCACTACAGATGGTCTGTTCATCAGGAGTGATCCCTGAGTATGAAGCCATGAGTAAGCCCTGAGAATCACCGGGTGTGACCCAAAATCAAAACCAAAATATAATCTAAAAAATTGTATTAATTTCTTGACCCCAGATTCTAGGGAGAAAGAAAGAAGTCAAGTGGTGGGGTGAGAAGAGATAGATGAGAAGCAACAGGTCTGGGTGGAGGCTTCGGGGTGGCAGGGGTTAAGGGGATTCAGGTCCTTGGTGGTGTTAGGAATGATAGAGCTAAAGATCCGAACCACAGGGTCAACAGCACTGAAATCATGAGACCCAATCTTTGACAACCAAACTTAAAAATATGCCTGTGAAGATGGCAGGCTGGCGGGGCGGGGGGTGAGGGGGTGGCAGTTCTGGGGAGATGGGGTGTGTTAGGATAGGGAACCTGCGAACACTGCTGGAGGGAAGCCGACACTGGTGGGGGGATCTGTGTGGGAACATGATATGTCTAAAACTCAACTATGAGTAACTTTGTAAATCTTGGTGCTTTAATAAAAATAGCACAGCGAGTAAGGCGTTTGCCTTGCACGTGACCAACTCGGGTTGATTCCTCCATCTGTCTCTGAGAGCCTGGCAAGCTACCAAGAGTATCCCACCCGTATGGCAGAGCCTGGCAAGCTACCTGTGGCGTATTCTATATGCCAAAAACAGTAACAACAAGTCTCACAATGGAGACGTTACTGGTACCCACTCGAGCAAATCGATGAACAATGGGACAAACAGTGCTACAGTGCTATTAATTATTCAGATTATATGTTAATTGTGGGGGCTATAACCTTCAGTGCTCTGAGACCATCAGGTCCACTCCCAATAATGCTCAGGGGCCTTGGCGTGCAGGGGACCATCCAAAGGCCTCACATACACAGCGCTTGTATTCTAATAGATAGTCTTTTAAAGGCTGGTGGAAATTCTGTACCATATATAAAAGTGTCACTCTGCACGACTTGATTTTTTTTAACACTTTCATAAATTGAGAGTTCAACATCAGGGACAGAGACTTTATTTATTATTTTTGTTTTTGTTTTAATTTATTTATTTATTTATTTATTTATTTATTTTTATCTATTAGATTTTTTCTTTTTTATTTTTTTATTTTTTTAAATAATTTATTTATTTTTAATTAGAGAATCACCGTGAGGGTACAGTTACAGATTTATACACTTTTGTGCTTATACTTCCCTCATACAAAGTTCGAAACCCATTCCTTCACCAGTGCCCATTCTCCACCACCCGTAAACCCAGCATCCCTCCCATCCTCCCCAATCCCATCTCCCCCCCAACCCACCCTGCCACTGTGGCAGGGCATTCCCTTCTGTTCTCTCTCTCTAATTAGCTGTTGTGGTTTGCAATAAAGGTGTTGAGTGGCCGCTGTGCTCAGTCTCTAGCCCTCATTCAGCCCGCAACTCCCTTCCCCCACATGGCCTTCGACTACAATGTAGTTGGTGATCGCTTCTCTGAGTTGCCCTTTCCCCGGAACGTGAGGCCAGCCTCGAAGCCATGGGGTCAACCTCCTGGTACTTATTTCTACAGTTCTAGGGTATTAGTCTCCCACTCTGATATTCTATATACCATAGATGAGTGCAGTCTTTCTATGTCTGTCTCTCTCTTTCTGACTCATTTCACTCAGCATGAAACTTTTCATGCCCATCCACTTAACTACAAAATTCTTGACTTCCTTTTTTCTAACAGCTGCATAGTATTCCATTGTATAGATGTACCAAAGTTTCCTCAACCAGTCATCCGTTTTGGGGCATTCGGGTTTTTTCCAGATTCTGGCTATTGTAAACAGTGCTGCAATGAAAATACATGTGCAGATGTTGTTTCGATTGTACTTTTTTGCCTCTCTGGGATATATTCCCAGCAGTGGTATTGCTGGGTCAAATGGGAATTCAATGTCTAATTTTTTGAGAATCGTCCAAATTGTTTTCCAGAAGGGCTGAACCAGTCGGCATTCCCACCAGCAGTGAAGAAGGGTCCCTTTCTCCCCACATCCTCTCCAACAGCGGTTGCTTTTGTTCTTTTGGATGTGTGCTAATCTCTGTGGTGTGAGGTGGTATCTCATGGTTGTTTTGATCTGCATCTCTCTGATGATTAGTGATGCAGAGCACATGAAAAAGTGCCTTTTGGCCATTCGTATTTCTTCCTTGGTAAAGTTTCTGTTCATTTCTTCGCCCCATTTTTTGATGGGGTTGGATGTTTTCTTCTTGTAGAGTTCAACCAGTGCTTTATATACCATTGATATCAACCCCTTATCTGATGGGTATTGTGTAAATATCCTTTCCCATTCTGTGGATAGTCTTTGTATTCTGGTCACTGTATCTCTTGCGGTGCAGAAGCTTTTTAGTTTAATGTAGTCCCATTTGTTGATCTCTGTTTTTACTAGATTGCTTAGTTCCGTGTCACCTTTGAAGATACCTTTATCTTCAATATCGTGGAGGGTTTCGCCGACCTTGTCTTCAATGTACCTTATGGTTTGTGGTCTAATGTTGAGGTCTTTAATCCATTTTGATCTGACTTTTGTGCATGGTGTCAGGTCAAGGTCTAAACCCATTTTTTTGCATGTGGTTGTCCAGTTGTGCCAGCACCATTTGTTAAAGAGGCTTTCCTTGCTCCACTTCACATCTCTTGCTCCCTTATCAAAGATTAGATGATCATACATTTGGGGTTGTGTGTAGGGATATTCCACCCTGTTCCATTGGTCTACGGCTCTGCCTTTGTTCCAGTACCATGCTGTTTTAATTGTTACTGTTTTGTAGTAAAGATTGAGGTTGGGGAGGGTGATGCCTCCCATCATCTTTTTCCCAAGAATTGTTTTAGCTATCCTTGGACGTTTGTTATTCCATATGAATTTTAGGATTGCTTGATCCATTTCTTTGAAGAATGTCATGGGTATACTTATAGGGATCGCATTGAATCTGTATAATGCTTTAGGGAGTATTGCCATTTTGACAACATTGATTGTCCCTATCCACGAGCAGGGTATATGTTTCCATTTCCTCATGTCCTCTTTGATTTCATGGAGTAGCGTTATGTAGTTTTCTTTGTAAAGGTCTTTTACTTCCTTGGTTAAGCTGATTCCGAGGTACTTGATTTTCTGGGGCACGATTGTGAATGGGATTGCTTTTTTCATGTCCCTTTCCTCTGCCTCATTGTTTGCATATATGAAGGCCATGGATTTTGGGGTATTGATTTTGTAGCCTGCAACTTTACTGTATAAGTCTATTGTTTCTAAGAGTTTCTTAGTAGAGGTTTTAGGCTTCTCTAGATATAGTATCATGTCGTCTGCAAATAGTGAGAGTTTGATTTCTTCCTTTCCTATTTGGATGCCCTTAATCTCTTTTTCTTGTCTAATAGCTATCGCAAGTACTTCCAGTACTATATTGAAGAGCAGTGGTGAGAGTGGGCATCCTTGTCTTGTGCCCGATCTCAGAGGAAAGGCCCTTAGTTTTTCCCCGTTGAGGATAATGCTTGCCGTAGGCTTGTGATAGATGGCTTTGACTATCTTAAGGAAAGTTCCTCCAAACCCCATTTTGGCGAGGGTTTTCATCATGAAAGGATGTTGGATTTTGTCAAATGCTTTCTCTGCATCTATGGATATGATCATATGGTTTTTGTCTTTACTTTTGTTGATATGCTGGATTATGTTGATTGATTTCCGAATGTTAAACCATCCTTGCATCCCTGGGATGAATCCCACTTGGTCGTGATGTATGATCTTTTTGATGAGTTGTTGGATCCTATTTGCTAGTATTTTGTTGAGGATCTTCGCATCGGTGTTCATCAGGGAAATTGGTCTGTAATTTTCTTTCTTAGTGGTGTCTTTGTTTGCTTTTGGTATTAGGGAGATATGTGCTTCATAGAAACTGTTTGGGAGAGTTCCTGTTTTTTCAATTTCCTGGAAAAGTTTGAGGAAAACAGGCAATAGGTCTTCTTTAAATGTTTGGAAGAATTCGCCAGTGAAACCATCTGGGCCTGGGCTTTTGTTTTTGGGGAGGTTTTTGATTACCGTTTCAATTTCCTTAACATTGATGGGTCTATTCAGGTATTCCAGGTCTTCTTTCTTCAGTGTTGGGAGATTGTAGGAATCAAGGAATCCATCCATTTCTTTTAGGTTCTCCTTTTTTGTGGCGTAGAGACCTTCAAAGTAGTCTCTAATGATCTTTTGAATCTCACTGGTTTCTGTTATGATGTCCCCCTTTTCATTTCTGATTCGATTTATTAGAGTTTTCTCTCTTTCTTTCTTTGTGAGTCTTGCTAGCGGTTTATCAATCTTATTTATTTTCTCAAAGAACCAACTCTTTGTTTCATTGATCTTTCGGATTTTTTTTTGGTTTCGATGTCATTAATTTCTGCTCTAATTTTTATTATTTCTTTCCTTCGGTCTGGTTTGGGGTCCTTTTTCTGGTCCTTTTCTAAGGTCTTGAGTCGTGAAGTCAAGCTCTCTATGTGGGTCCTTTCTTCCTTCCTGAGGAATGCTTGGAGAGCTATAAATTTTCCCCTTAACACGGCTTTAGCGGCGTCCCATAGGTTTTGGTAGCTCGTGTCTTCATTCTCATTTGTTTCTAAGTATCTTTTGATTTCTTCCTTGATTTCCTTCCTGACCCACTCATTGTTCAACATTGAATTGTTTAATTTCCAGGTGTTTGATTTGATTTTCCGTGTTTGTGAGTGGTTAGCTTCTATCTTCAGCGCATCGTGGTCTGAAAAGATGGTTGATACAATTTCTATTTTTCCGATTCTATTGAGGTATGTTCTGGGGCCCAGTACATGGTCTATTTTAGAAAATGTTCCATGTGCACTGGAAAAGAATGTGTATTCTTTCTTTTTGGGGTGTAAGGCCCTGTTTAGGTCTATTAGGCCTCTCTCTTCAATTTCTTCTTTCAGAGTCAGTGTTTCCTTGTTGAGTTTTGTTCTTGTGGATCTATCTAGAGGCGATAAGGCCATATTGAAGTCTCCGACTACAATTGTGCTGTTAGTGATGTCCTCTTTGAAGTCTGTTAGGAGTTGTTTTAAATATTTAGCCGGTCGTTTGTTAGGAGCATATACGTTTAAGAGTGTGATTTCTTCCTGTTGTACATATCCCTTGATAAACAGAAAATGACCTTCGCTGTCCCTTTTGATCTTTTTCATCCTGAAATCTATGTTGTCGGATACCAGGATGGCCACTCCAGCTTTTTTAAGGGGGTTGTTTGCTTGGAGGATTGTTTTCCATCCTTTGACTTTGAGTCTATGTTTACTCTGTTTGTTCAGGTGTGTTTCTTGCAGGCAACAGAATGTTGGGTTTAATTTCCGGATCCATTTAGCCACTCTGTGTCTCTTGATAGGTGCATTTAGGCCATTGACATTGAGAGAGATTATTGTGATATGGTTTTGTGTCATCTTTCTGTGGGATTTGTTGTTCTTATGGGGCTCCTCCTTGTCTTACAGTAGCCCCTTTAGACCTTCTTTCAAGATTGGTTTTGAGTCTATGAAGGACCTGAGCTGTTGTTTATCCGAGAAGTAGTGTATGGTTCCTTCGAGTTTGAGTGAGAGTTTAGCCGGATAAAGTATTCTTGGTGAGGCATTCATTTCGTTGAGTTTTTTCACTATGTCCCACCATTGTCTTCGGGCTCGGAGGGTTTCTTCTGACAGATCGGCCGTAAATCTGAGGGCTGCTCCTTTGTATGTGATTTCCTTCCTTGACCTTGATGCTTGCAGAATTGTGTCTCTATCCATGGTATCCGTCATTCTGACTATGATATGCCTTGGGGTCTTTTTATTCGGGTCTCTTTTTGCTGGTACTCTTCGGACTCCTTGTATCTGGATGCCTGCCTTGTCCAGCTCTGGGAATTTCTTAGCAATGATATCTTTGACTGTGTTTTTTTCATTGGGGTTGCTTCCCTGCGGTTCTGGTACTCCAATGATTCTTATGTTGTTCCTCTTGAAGTCATCTCCCAGGGCTCTGATTCACTCTATAGCCATTTTGAGGTCTTTGGCCATGATTTGTTGTTGTCTATAAGCTTTCTGAAGCTCATCTTCCAGATCACTGATTCTGTCTTCGGCTGTAGTCATTCTACTGTTGAGGGCATCTAGTGATATTTTTATTTCATCTACCGATTGCTTTATTTGTGAGACTTCCGTTCGAAGGTTTGAAATTTCTGCTCTCATTTCTGCTCTCATTTCTTCCTGTATTTTCTTGGTAGACCGTTCCAGCGCTTCATTCATCTCCTCTCTTAATTTATTGGATGTCTGTTCCATATTTGCTTGGAGTAGGTCGAGTCTCCTCCAGATTTCCTCTCTGAATTGTTTATCTGAGAGGTCGTAGATGTGAGAAGCCCCTGTTGAGGTTTCTGGTATCTTTTCTTCCCCCTCTCTTCTCGGAGGGGATTTTCGCTGCTTCTTCATATTGTTACGGAAGTATAGAGTTGGAGCTTTGTAATTATTTATTCCTTTTTCTTCTTGTGGAAAGAAGGTTTTCTGATCGTGCTAAACTTCCCTTATTAACTGACAGCTTTTATAGTGTCAGAGTAAGCTAATGGCTATTTTGCATGTTTGAGATCGCAAAAGTGAATTTTCAAAAAAATACAAGTTCCGAGTGAGCTGAGGTAACAATGAATAACTGCGGCCGCTGCTCTGAGAGGAGGCCACGCCCACTTTTAGACCATGCCCACTAACATACGGGACACGCCCCAAGTGTCTTCCTGCGAGGGCGGGCCACAGTTAGGGGGCCTGGGAGGAGCCGGGGCGCAGAGGACACGGGCTGGGGCTGCTGGAAGGTCTCGGGGAGTCCAGGCGGCGGGAAGCGGGGCGCGGGAGGGCGTGGCCGAGGGTCCGGGACGGTACCTGCGAGGGCGGGCCGCAGTTAGGGGGCCCGGGGAGGAGCCGGGGTGCAGAGGACACGGGCTGGGGCTGCTGGAAGGTCTCGGGGAGTCCAGGCGGCCTAATTTATTTATTTTTATTGAATCACCATGTGGAAAGTTACAAAGCTTTCAGTCTTAAGTCTCAGTTACACAATGCTCAAACACCCATCTTTTCACCAGTGCACATATTCCACTGCCAAGAACCACAGTAAACCTCCTCCCCACCCCCCACCTCCCTAGCCCCCCACCCCGCCTGTGTAGCTGATGTTTCACTTTACTTTCTCTTTACTTTAGTTACATTCAATATTTCAACAAAAAACTCACTATTATTATTTGGAGTTTCCCCCCCACCAAAGTCGGACCTGCTGGAAAGGAAGCATTTGATAATTTGTTTTCCATTGCTGAGAATAAAGAGATATGAGGTCATGTGGCCACAATAGTAGCCGCGAGGTTTGGGATTTCTGTATTTTAGTATTTTAGTAACTAAGTCCAGAGAAATTTCTGCCAGAAGTTGCATCATTGCTAGCTCATGCCTCTCTGCTATCAAGTGTCACTCTTGGTGATACTTGAGGACTGTATGCGGTGTCAGAGATCAAACTCAGGCTGGGTGCAAGCAAAGCAAGTGCCTTAACCTCTGTCATCTCCCCAGATGTGCCAGGATGAGGATGGAAATGGTGTGGCTTCAGATCTCTCACCAATGGGATTGCTTGTTGTCAGAAATACCCACGATAAATGAATTAGCAAACTCATAAAGGATTGGCTTATTTTATAAATTCTCAGTCTGGTCATTGGCTTTCTGGATCTTAAAGCATTCTTTTTACTCCATTTATATCATTATTTTGGGAAGGTTCACATGTGCAAAGTGGCCCATGTGTCCTCCCTCCTCTTTGACTTACTCTGCATGCAGGAAGAGCAGTTCATACAGGATCAGTCTTCCTTTGGAGATGAGAGGCGTTATCAATTTTTTTCAGCTCTTCCTACTTTTTTGTTCATGCAGCTAAATCAGGGGAGTGCTTGCTTTTGACATCTACTACTTAGTGACACTTAGACCTGTTTTAGCTTCACTTGTTTACTCTTAAAGACAGCTGTTTCCACTTTTCCAGTGGCCAGTTTTCAGAAATGGATAGTCTGTTACATAAGCACAAATAGCTTTGGTTCCTAGTGAATGAGGGACTTCTGATTTTTTTCCACATAAAATTGAGTTCCCCAGTGGACGTATTTAAGCCTGCCCAGAGCTGACCTGAAGAGACGGACGGCTCTGGCGCAGGGCCCTGTTGCTCAGAGAGATGAACATCAGCACAGACTTTCGGCCCAGGTCTGAAAGGCCAGAGTGTTCTGCCAAGAAGGGGCTCCCATCTCCACTGGAGCAAAAACTAGGACCCTAAGAGATGCTGAGTTGAGCACTGGAAAGCTGTGCCCTGTCCCCAGTGAAGTCCCCCTTGGGGGCAGCTTCTATATCCCAAGGATCACAACAGCGTTGAAATAATTTCTTTCCCTTGCTTTTCACATAATCCTTGTTGGAATAAAGGTTCTCATGAGTCAAATAGATTTTGGAAGTAGTTCCAGGTCTCCTTTCTGCAGGGCGGGGTGAGGAAGTGAGGGGGCGAGAATACTCCTCCGGGGTCAGGGGCGAGCAAACGCTCCATGAGACGGATGTTCAGGCTGAGCCCCCAGGGATGGAGAGTGAGCAGTCGTCACTCTTGAGGGCCAGAGGCAGAGAATTTCCAGGCCTTATCAGTCTTCAGATGTGCTACTTTTTTCCTGATGTCATCTCTCAAGCCACCAACTTGAGTTCTGGGACACCTCCAAAAACACCCTTTATCTGGATTGTAAAGACAAACAGGACAGTCTTCAGAAAGTTCACACTATCAGTTCACACGGGTTTCTTCAGGACAAATTGCCTTCAAGCATTGCTAAGACCATAGAACCCTGGAGCCAGCTGCATTCGGTTCCAACTTTTCTCCTGGAAAAGTTTAGTTTTTTGACTGGTCTTTCCATACCCCATACTGCCAGACAAGTGATGTCCACAGGCTCCCCATCTCCATCCCACCGGTCTGAATGAAGCTCTGGCCGACTCACTGAAGATGCTCCAATGCTGTTTAGTTGGGCAGATTTTGTAGCCTCAGTGAATCTCTTTTTTTTCCCCCTTTATTTATTTATTTATTTATTTATTCCTTTTTTAATATAATTTATTGATTTTTTAATTAGTGAGTCACAGTGAGGGTACAGTTACAGATTCACACATTTTCGTGCTTGTTTTTCCCTCATGCAATGTTCGAGAGCCCATCCCTCCACCAGTGTCCATTTTCCACCATTTATGAACCCAGTATCCCTCCCACCCCCCTATCCCATCCCCCCCACCCCACTCCACCTCTGTGGCAGAGCATTTCAGTTTGTTCTCTCTCTCTCATTTTGGGTGTTGTGGTTTGCAATAGGGGTATTGAGTGGCCATAATGTACAGTCTCTAGTCTACTTTCAGCATGCATATCCCTTTCTGCTCGGGATTTCCAATCACATTTTACTTGGTGTTCCCTCAGTGAATCTCTTTTTACATATTATTTATTGAAGGGGGAAACCTGTGTGTTTATTCTATTTTATTTTATTTTAGTAATAAAATCTCTATTATTAATCTATAGAGATTTTTGTTTCCTTGCTTTCATTTTTAAAAAAATTTTTTAATTAATATTTTATTGAATCACTGTAAGATAGAGCATTGCAAAACTGTTCATCATTGCATTTCAGTCATACAATGTCCCAAAACCCATCCCTCCACCAGTGTAATTTCCCAGCATCAGTGTCCCCAGTTCTCCTCCCACCCCTTCAAGCCACCCCTTCCCCCCGCCTGCCTCTATGGCAAGCACTTCTCTTCTCTCTCTTTCTTTTTCTTGCTCTCTCATATTGTACATATGGTGTAAAATGCAGATGCTGAAAGGTTATCATGGATATCCCTTTGCCTACTTTCAACATTGAGTTCTTGTCCAGAGTGATCATTTCCAACTAGGATTGTCATAATTGACCCTCCTCTATCTTAACTACCCTCAATCCCCACAACCTTGTGGTAATTCCCAACCATTGACCAGTCCTTCTGACCTGTTTTTTCTGGCCGTGGATATTAGTTTGTTACTTTTTTTAAAAAATATGTCCCACAAATAAATCCATTCTATGTCTGTCTCTCTCCTTCTGGGTCATTTCACTCAGCATGATATTCTCCAAGTCCATCCGCTTATAGGCAAATTTCATGATCTCATTTTTCCTAACAGCTGTATAGTATTCCATTGTGTTGATGTACCATAGTTTCTTTATTCATTTGTCTGTTCTCAGGCACTCAGGTTGTTTCCAGATTCTGGCTATTGCGAATAATGCATAGAATAGTGCTGCAATGAACATAGAAGTGCAGATGATGTTTCTGTTGTGTGTTTTTGGTCCCCGAGGGTATATTCCCAGAAGTGGTATTGTTGGGTAAAATGAGAGATCGATTTTTAGTTTTTTGAAGATGTACATATTGTTTTCCAAAAAGGCTGGACTAGTTGGCATTCCCACCAGCAATGAATGAGGTTTCTTTTCCCCCCCAAATCTGCACCAGCACTGGTTGTTCTTTGGATGTATGCCAGTCTCTGTGATATGAGATGGTATCTTATTGTTGTTTTGATTTGCATCTCCCTGATGATAAGTGATGTAGGCATTTTTAAGGTGCCTTTTGGCCATTTGAATTTCTTCTTTGTGGAAGTTTCTATTCATTTCTTCTCCCCATATTTGGATGGGGTAGGATTTTTTTTCTTGTAAAGTTCTACCAGGACCTTGTATATCTTTGATATTAACTCCTTATCATATGGGTATTGGGTGAATAGTTTTTCCAATTCCATAGACAGTCTTTGTATCTTGGTCACTGTTTTGAGGTGCAGAAGCTTTATAGTTTAATGTAGTTCCATTTGTTAATCTTTGCTTCCATTTGATTGGTCAGTGGTGTTTCATATCTGAAGATGCCTTGAACTTCACTGTCATGAAGGATTTTGCCTATGTTTTCTTCCATGTACCTTATGGATTCAGGTCTGTTTTGTTGAGGTCTTAAATCCGTTTTGACCTGACTTTTGTGCATGGCATTAGGTAGAGGTCAGAATTCATTTTCCTTTTACACGTAGCTGTCCAGTTTTCCCAGCACCACTGGTTAAAGAGTTAAAGAGGTTTTCCTTTCTCCCCTTCATATTTCTTGCTTACTTATCAAAGATTAGGTGATCATATATTTGACGGTCTGTGTCAGGTTGTTCAACTCTACTCCATTCCATTTTTCTGCAGGTCTGTCTTTATTCCAATAACATGCTGTTTTAATTACTACCGCTTTGTAGTACAGTTTGAGGTTAAGCAAGGTGATACCTCCAATCTTCTTTTTCCCAAGGATTGCTTTAGATATTCATGGGTTTTTTTTTCTATCTTTTGATGCCAAGGTTAGAAGTGGAAGCATACAAAGCATGTCTTTGACCCCCAAGCTACTTCCCTCATCTGCTCCCAAGTCCATAAGATTTTAGAACAAAATTGAAATTACATATTAAATAGAACTTTAGTTAGCCTGCATTCTACACATGAGTAGTTTTATCAGTAATAACTGTCTGAAATGTGGAATTTAGGAGTTCGCATGCTTTTTTTGTCATAGTTTTGTGTAATTTATATTCTTCCAAAGTACAAGGGCTTGTATATTCAGGAAATATACTACCTATTACTATCAAGAAAAGTACTTATGATCTAGAAAATGTTGTTTGCACTCTATTATTTCTATATAAACTATATTTTTAAACTGAGATGTAAGTTTAGCTTATCGATGCATTTATTAAAAGTGAAATAATAAATGATCAGAGAATCCCATAGAGTGTTTATCAGGGACCTTGGTGTCTGTCAGGGCTGACTGTCAGTGACCACGTGGTTGCTGATTTATTGTGTTTCAGGATCCTCCCACAAGAAGTTGGAGGGTTTGTGGGATTTGGAGTACTTGTCTCTCTTGTCTGGAAGCTACAACATGGCCTGTAAGAGACTGACTTGAGAGGATTCTCTTAGGGGAATCTGGATGTCAAACTCAGGAGGAATGTGTCTGATGCTTCCCCATGCACAAAAACTCAAGGACAGCACTGGGCATTTTTATAATGTGGACAGGTCTACATGTGCTTCCTGGGGTTGCAAGCAATCCTTTCCTCCATCCCATCCTCTCACACCGGTCCCACACAGATTCAAGTGCAATTTGCTCCTTGGTTTACACAGAGGGAATTAGAAGCAGACTGCAATTTACAAATGTCCTTATGACAGGAGAGATAGCGCAGCAAGTAGAGTGCTTACCTTGCATGCCGCCAACCCTGGTTTAACTCCCGGCATCCCATCAAGTTCCCCAAACCTCACCTGGAGTAATCCCTGATTGCAGAGACAGAAATAAACCCTGAACATTTCTGTGTGTGATCCCAAGCAAGCGAGAAAACAAAGAAAGCAACATTCCCATGATCTTTGAACACGGATGTGAGAAAGGCAAGTAGGGATAAAAAGAGTTAGAATTCGTCAATAAAATCTTTAAAGTGTTTTTCAGGAAAAGCACACTAGTCTGTTCCAAGTTAATAGAGGAGGATAGCAGGAAACTCTTCCATCACAGATGAAGAGTTAATCATGTCTCCAAATGATAAACCTTTCTGGGATTTCCCACTGAATAATTCCACAATCCTGGGCTTGGGGATGTGACTCAGAGCCAAGACACATGCTTTATTGTGTGTGAGAACCTAGGTTTGATTCCCAGCATGACAACACATCATAGTAGAAGATAATACAGTGAAAAATTACTTCACAAAGGACATAGGTAGGTGAATAAGGAGGGAAAGTTGCATCAATCTTTATGAATGGTGTTTACTTAAAAAAACCCATATTCATGGGGCTAGAGAGATTGCACCTCATGTAAGTTGCTTGTTTTGCATGTAGCTGACCTGATTTGATCCCTAGCAACCCATGAGATGCCCCAAGCACCACCACGAGTAATTCTTGAGGGCAGAGCCAAGAGTAATCTCTGAGCTTTGCTGGGTGTGATGCAAAAATAAAAACAAAGAACCTTTAATCATCCTCATTTTTTTCCCAAAAGTCTAATAAATGTGGTCAACTCTACCAAAGATTTCTGCAGGAATAAGGTATGCTTTTCATGATCCCAATTCCATGTCTAAGGCAGAACCTTATTCTAGATTGCTTCAAAGACTAGTATGAGACTAAACAGTGGAAATGGATGGGAAGAAGCATCGTCAGCTCACTGCACAACTTCCTGATGAAAAAAAAACACTCATGAGTCAGTGACTGCCCTTAGCACACCAAGTGTCCATGCAGAGACTGGGTGCCTATCACCAGAGGGAGTGACGGTGGACAGGAAATTTGCTACTTTTCTTCTGTGTCTCTTTTCTGCCAGAGGTCCAGGGTGCCTATCTGAAAGGTAAAAATGGTGAGGCTGTCTCGATAAACATCAAAGACAGAATCTGCATCAGCCCAGATGTCTGTCCTAGCTTCATCTCCTATAATTTCAAAATCTTTTATCAACTAAAGTATTTCTGAGCCCACAGAAACCTTTAGACTTGCCCACTTCTTGGGTGAAACTTCCCAGTGTGTGAAGTAGCATATTATTCTGTTTGGTTTTTAACAGACTTCTTTCAAGATCTAAGTTGGTGTTCCTTAGTTGGGGTACTCTGGGGTTTTGAGATTGATTCCTCTCAAATTTCTTAATGATTCTACAGCTTTCCCTAGGTTTTGCCTCCCAGGCTATAATCCTTATTTGTTAAATCTATGTACTAAATCTTTATGAACCCCTTTCATCCCTCCCCCACCCCTTAAAAATTGTACTGATTTTCACTAAATCTTTCTCAGCTCTTTTTGTACCTTCTTAAAATAAAAAAGGTATGAACTGCACTCATACAGCTTTGCTAACTCACATGTTCCCCCATTTTATGCATGTTTACTCTGTGGACACAGTATGGTATTTATTTTTCAAAAAATGCACCATTTCAAGGCATGATCCTGGATCTTCAACTAATTTCATGGGATGTGTGACTTTGAGAAGATTATTTAACCCAACACTTTGAGAATCACATTCTGCACTTTATAAACTGAAGACAGCAGTGTTTACCTTAATTCTTCATAGGAATCAAAGTTTGGCATTTTAAAGCCTAGTGCCCTGCCTTGAACACAGCAAGCACCGAATAACTCAGAAAAGAAGGGCAAGATAAAAGAAAGTTCCTGTTTTGATTATGATATATATGTATATATATACATATATATATTAGATGTAAGGGAAACAACATTTTTTGTGGGAATGTCATACCTGGTGATGCACAGGGGTTATTCCTGGCTCTGCACTCAGGAATTACTATTGGCGGTGCTCAGGGAACCATATGGGATGCTAGGAATTGAACCCGGGTTGGCTACACACAAGGCAATCACCCTACCTGCTGTGCTATCACTCCAGTCCCGGGAAAACAACTTTTTTTTTTTGCTTTTTGGGTCACACCCAGCGATGCTCAGGGGTTATTCCTGGCTTTGCACTCAGGAATTACTCCTGGCGGTGCTTGGGGAACCATATGGGATGCCGGGGATCGAACCCGGGTCGGCCGCGTGCAAGGCAAACGCCCTACCCGCTGTGCTATCACTCCAGCCCCAAAAACAACTTTTTAAAACTGTAAAATTATTCCAAATAAGTTCCTCTTACTTTCTTTTGATGGGGGTATTTGGGCACACATGCAACAGTGCTCAAAAATTACTCTTAGTAGTGCGTGATGGGGGTTGGAACATCTTTAGTTCTGGTGATCAAATGGGGTCAGCCATGTGGAAATAACTTAAACCTAGTATTAGCTCTCTGCCCCTGAAAGAAGTTCCTGTTTTAATATCCTTGCAAAATTCAGATTTCAATTTTCTTGGTCATATCCATTGAAACTGATCATTTCTTAGGTGTGCATATAAGAACATGGTCTTCAAGCATTAGTAAACATAAACCAAATTCCAGTTGTGCAACTTTACAAATTTAAGTGAGGAATATGTGAGAAATCTATAACTTAACCCATTATCTTCTGTTTTATATTTAGATAGTCTTGGCACCTCCCAGAAGCAAGAGTTACAACGGGAGAAATGGGAAAGGAATAACTTGCAGAGCAGAAGCCTTTCCCGGCGTTCCATAAGCAGAGAGAGATGGGTGGAGACCCTGGTGGTGGCTGACACGAAGATGGTTGAATATCATGGAAGTGAGAATGTGGAGTCCTATATCCTCACCATCATGAACATGGTATGGCAAACTGCCAGGGGAGGGCAGCTGGAGAATTATTGGCATTAGAAATGCCCCCCCACACACATACACCAATAATATTACCTTGTTTGTCCGTATACATGTGTGTTTGTATGTACAAATACATACATGGTACTCAGTAGATCATTTATTCCCTGTATAGCGAATAAGGAATGAGAATGGCAATTCAGCAAAACAGATGTTTTTTTCTTACAAAATATATATTGTATAATTTTTTTAAAGATCCTTACTGTTTCTAAAGGTTACTCTCACTGTCATCCTGTTGCTCATCAATTTGTTTGAGCAGGCACCAGTAACTTCTCCATTGTGAGACTTGTTACTGTTTTTGGCATATTGAATACGCCACAGGTGGCTTGCCAGGCTCTGCCATGAGAGCAAGATACTCTCAGTAGCTTGCCAGGCTCTCCAAGAGGGGTGGAGGAATTGAACCCAGGTTGGTCACGTGCAAGGTGAACACCCTACCAGCTGGGCTATCGCTCCAAGTGACTCAATTTTTTCAGTAAACTTTTTCTCACTGATTTTCTATGCAAATGCATAAATTGGGGCAGAGACCTGGTTCATAATGTTTTCGAGGCAGTTAAGCTAGAATTGGAAAGCCTTTGAAACTCTTAATACCAGACTTGCTATTTGCATGATCAATGTTTTCTGCATTCCTCGAGAGAGTGTTAGTCTTCATGAGGAGGAATGATGCTTGCCTGAGTAACTGTTAATTAAAAAGAAGAAGACTCTATGTCAGGGAAAATGTGAAAGAGAAGAAAGTCACCAATGAAACACATAACCATTCAATAGGGCAGAAAGATTGGTCCTAATGAGGATCAGATCATGACTTTATCTCATTTCACTCCACCAACCTGACCTATTAGAATCTCATAATTTTAAGTGCATCATAGTTGTGTCTTGCCCTTCTTTTTACTGTGTTATGGTTTTATGTGATACTAATGATCTTTCATTTCTTATCATAGGTCACTGGTTTGTTTCATAACCCAAGCATTGGCAATGCAGTTCACATAGTTGTAGTTCGGCTCATTCTGCTTGAAGAAGAAGAGGTGAGGCATATCCCCCACCCCAACCCGCCACTCCACCCTATTTCCATATTTTAGAATTTTTGATCAATTAGGGATTACAAGACAGATGTTTAGAAGTGCCATTGAGAGGAAAAATAATAATACTCTGTTATTCTCTTAAAACTCCATTCATCTCAAACAAGAGATGAAATTCAAAGATATACGTAGTTGGAATCAACTAGCGATTATTGTATCGAGTAAAATGCAAATCAAGCAAGCAATAGTGAGTAAGAATGTCCCAGAGGCCAGAGAGCTAGTACAGCAGGTAAGGTGCTTGCCTTGTATTCAGCCCTTGTATGTGTGGGTTCTGGAACACACAATTCACTTTCAGCTTCAAGGCCGTGTTCAGAGTGCACTTGACTGCTTGTCTTGCTACCACTTGAAAATCACTTATTCTCCCTTTTGTTTAACATTTTCTTATTTATTGCAGCCATTTTCAGAATGTGAGCTTCTTGAAGAGACACCCTGTTTCTTCCTTTTAGTGACATTCTCAGAACATAACCATGCCTGGGATATATACAAATACATAAATAGATGAATGGAGAAAACGACTCATTTTTATAAGTGAGTTAACCAATCTGATGAGATACACTTACAATCTATAGCGTTTAACCGATAGCCAAGACCTGTGGAGAGCAGCCCCATTCAACTTAATCAGCAAGAGAGCAGTCAGAAGGTCCCAAACAAGTTATTTCGCTTCTGGGCAGGAGGAATTGTCAGTCAGAATTTAAAACAGAGATGTCTGGAGACTGAATTCTTGTTATTCCTTTTCCCCTGTAACACTCCACTTCCCTTAGTCTCTTAGCACACAGTGTGACTATAAAAGAATGGCTAGGACTATATTATTTACCTTTGTAAAAAACCTTACATTAAGAAAGCTTCTGCCACACTTAGAACAGAAAATAAAAACTATGTATCCTTTTAATGTCTTAGATGGCTACAATACCATATGGGAATATTCATGTAATTAGCGTTTCCTTTTCTTTTTTAAAATAAGTTTTTATTATTGAATCACTGTGAGACCCTTGGAAAGCCGTTCATGATTAGGTTTCAGTCATACAGTGTTCCAACACTCATCCCTCCACCAGTGTATGTTTCCCAGCACTGATGTCCCCAGTTTCTCTCCCATCATCCCCCACCCCACAACCTGCTGCTATGACAGCATTTTCTCTCTCTCTCTCTCTCCCTCTCTCTCTCACACACACACAGACTTTCTCTCTCTCTCCCCTTCTCTCTATCCCCTTCTCTCCCTCCCTCCCTCCCTCCCTCCCTCCCTCTTTCCCTCCCTCCCTCCCTCCCTCTTTCCCTCCCTCTTTCCCTCCCTCTCTCCCTCCCTCCCTCCCTCCCTCCCTCCCTCCTTCCCTCTTTCCCTCCCTCCCTCTCTCCCTCTCTCTCCTCTTTTTGGGATTGTGGTTTGTAATACAGATACTGAAAGGTTATCATGATCCAGCAATACCACTTCTGGGAATTTACCCTGGTGGCCCAAAAACGCACAGCAGAAACATCATCTGCACTCCTATGTTTATTCCAGCTCTGTCCGCAATAGCCAGCATCTGGAAACAGCCCAAATGCCCAAGAACAGATGAATGGATAAAGAAAATGGTACATCTACACAATGGAATACTATGCAGCTGTTAGGAAAAATGAAGTCACGAAATTTGCCTGTAAATGATGAACATGCAGAGTATTATGCTGAGTGAAATGATTTAGAATGAGAGGGACAGATAAAGAATGACTGCATTCATTTGTGGTATATAAAGAAAATAGTATGAGGCTAATATCCAAGGCCAGCGAAAACAGGGACCAGGAAGACTGGTCAATGGTATGAATATATCACACGTTTTCTTTTTATTAGGGCTTAAACATGGTCAGCTTAGGTACTAAGATGCAGATTGGTGGGAAGTTTCAAATGGTCAATGTCTGGTTAGAAGTGACGTGTGTATAGCATAGCAAGTAACTCCAAAGATTATGGTTTTATTTTGTTGGTAAAACATGTATGAATTTTGTCTCTAATTTACCAGTCTTATTCCAGCTCTTGCTTTCTATTTCACCAGCTCTAGTCACATCAGCGTTGTGCATCTGTCTTTGAAGCAGCTCACCATGTTACCCATCTGCTCGCTAATGAGTTGACTACATGTTTAGCACATTCTCACTTGCTCTGTTTTAAATGAGAATAATACATTCAACTTTTTAAAAATTTTCTTTGGATAACCTAGAGGAAAATATTTAGCTCTGTAGAGTAGCTTAGAATATACACATACTTAGCTACAGGCTTGTGAACATTTAGGATTTTCATACATTAAAAAAAAGGGAGGTGGGTGTTCTGCAGTCTGAGAGGAATTCCAGATGGCACCTCACAGTGTGGTTTCTATGAATCCAGCCTTTGAACCTCACAATTCATTGTTCATAAGAAACAGGGTCACCGATTCAAAGGGAGCCCTTTGGTGGAATCCACTTTCTCTCTCTCTCATCATATAATACTGTTTTTTTATTTCTCTTACCCTCATTTTGCAAGTGCAAAGAGACACAAATGATTTTTCCCCTTCCAAAAGAAAGAAAAAATTATGACTTCCTCCCTCCCACTTGCCAGGTAAACTTTTATAGAACCCCCAATAACATGGTTCACAAGTTGGCAACAAAATTGCTAGCTCACTGCAAAGCTGTGATTCCCAATCTAATTTTCCCAACTCTGTACCACGAAGGCAGCTGACATAAACAGGAAAATACAGTGATAAGTGCTGGTAGGTGGCTGTCCCTCTATGTAAGGTGCCTTGAGTTCTCGTCTGATCCCACCACCATCCAGTAGATAACTCTCAGATAGTATTGCTCCTGGCTTCATTTTTATTTTTCTACAAATGTGAATTGAGGTGGACCTAAGTCAAAGTCACGCTAGTCACTGAGGACACAAACAAGAATAAAAGACCCATTTCATAATGCCCAGGCTGCTGCCCTGAAGCACAAAGAAGAAATTTGCAAATATTGTTGTTTATAAATACAAAGGGCGGGGGTGGGGGGTTAGAGGGTGGCTATAGTACCTGGGACAGCAAAGGATACTTGGGTAAATCAGCCTGGTTTTAAAGGATGAACTTGAAAAAGATCGTTCCAAGTGGAAAGACCTGAATGGCAGTAAATTTAGTAGTTAAGCTGGCACGGCACGATGAACATAGCACTCATGCTGAATTACAAAATGAGAGGTTGAGAAAAAATTAAGCAATGAGTGTTCTGGAGGAGAAAAAAGCTCAGAAAAACCTGCCAGCCTCCACTTACACTGGTTTAGTTATGTTAACTCACTGTATGATGGGATCATCCTTCCAGTTGTGGAAGCCAGAGATTTGCAAACTATTCGTTATATGTCCTTCTTCCAAGCTCATAACCAGCCCATTAGGTACTGCTAATTTTATCTGACCATCTCCATTTCCATCACTTTAACTCAGGACATAACTATCTCCACAATAGTTGTATATACTTTCTAGTCTATGTGAGTTTTTCAATTTCATGTTCTCATTGAAGCCAGGATAATCTCAACATGGTAATCAGCCCCTCCCTTTTCTGACAGCCCTTCTCCATTCACTATATCAAATGCCACCCAAATAGGTTTTTGATTCTCTCTCTCGTCTCTTACCACGAACCCTTGTTTGAGGATATATTTATCTTGATTTAGCCATGTTCTTCTACTCATCATGTTTTTTCCTGTTGTTGGTCTTATTTTTATAGTCTCAACTCCTCCAACTTGTTATCACCATTAATATCTTATGTTTTCTGATCTCAGTATGAGTTACTTCACTAGGAGGAGTCCTTGACCTCTATGCCTGGTAATATTCTATTAGATGTTCACACAGCATCATGAATTGCTTCTCCAGAAGAGCATGCGTCATACTTATAATTTCATGTCTGTTTGCTTAAAACAGTTTCCTCTGTTAGCATGTGGAAGACTCTCTGGTTTTGCTCACCATTTAGTCCTGATGGTACCTAATAGTTAAGAGAAAGAATGGACTGAGAAACAAGAGAAAGAAATCAGTAGGCAAAGAAGAGTAGCCAAGTCATCAGGCTTGTGGCCACAATAAGAGATTCGGATTGAACCCTAAGGGACCCATTAGATGACTCCAAACCAATAGGTTAAATGGAGATAAAAGCATTAGTGAGATATCTCTGGGACTCTGTGGAAAGTGGTATGCAGTGGGGGTACAGAGATGGGCTCCCCGAGCCAGGTTTCTTCTGCAGTTGACGTTCTACTACTTTCATTTGTTTTCTACTAACAGTTGACAGCTGACACCACTTTGGACTTTATTTTCTTTGGTGGATCAGAAGACTTTATAGCTAATCTACACTCATAAAATGCTGTTTCTGTTTGGCATTCACTGCTCTGTAAAAACCACTATTGTTTTTCATTGTATCTTGAGAAGTATTAGGGTAGGTGAATATGATACTCACTTTGGAGCATCCCTTGGTCTTTCTCAAAGACCATTGTTTAGATTTTGGACCAGTAGAAAGAGAGGAATACAATTAATGAACTGGAAAGACTTGGCATGCATTATAAGGACCATCAGCCAAGAAGTTAAAGATATGAGCCAACTCACTCTCATTACCATTATACTTTCATCTAGCCCTAAATCGAGCTCACCTTCTCCTATGATGATTCTATTTTTCAGACACCTTACTCTTCTTGAAGACAGATTTGGCCTCTGTTGCTTCTCACTTTAAGGCACTTCCTTTGATAGCCTCCCTACTTCCCTTTTTGGGCCTGAGTTTAGGGATGGAATGAAATGCTCCCACTTCCACTGTCTCCATTTGTGGGTAGTTTGAAATCAGGGAGAAAACAAGATTTATATGAATCCATCCATTCCAACTGTAGAACCTTTGGTAGGTTGCATGAGTTGACTGTGCTTCTATTTCTTTAGTGAGCAAGATGCTCACTAAAGACTCATGCCAATCTCCCAGGGTTGTGCCTTGGGCATCAGACCTGGTAAGCCATGGGACAGTGAGCTGTTCCATGGTGACTGGCCTGTAGAATCTTCTCTCTAATTGTATGGGTAATAGCACGCTTTTTATTCCTTTCATTAATCGCTTCATCATCATTATTTAGGTTCCACACTAACCCTAAGTGTGTACACTTGATACAAAATTAGAAGATGATATTAGGCACTTAAGAAGCCAGAGACTTCTTTTATGAACAGTGTAGGGACACAGCGTGGATTGTGTCCCCATGCCGCCTAGGTGGGGCTGAGGTAACAAGAGCAGCAAGAGTGTCAATGGGTGGGAGGAGTGGCCTGTTTTCACAGACTTACCCTCTTGGTCTACTGAGTGACTTAGTGTGGGCTTCACTTTTGTGAAAGTGAAATTTAAAATCTGTTAACTTGGGAAATTCAGCTTGGTAATTTTCTTTCATTTGCCTCCCCTGGCACTCAATGTGCTTGTAGAGTTGCTGATTTTTCCTATTAAACAAACAAATGTTGACCAAACATTGTAGATACCCTACTTTTACAATCAACTGTTGTCTCCTGTGATAATAAGATAAGTTAATCCTTAAGCATGAGAAGTTTTCAGATGAAACTTGTTCCCACTTTCCTCTTCTCTGTCCGTTCATTCTGAATGCTAGAACATAGTGCTTGTACATTGATTCAAAAACTACTACCAGGGATTTTCAAAGAAATCAATGAAACATTTTTTTCTTCACTATAGAGAGATCTTATGAGAGAGAGAATGACTTATAACAAAAGCTATGTCCTTGCAAGATTGTATCTGAGAGAAATCAATAGAGAGATGTGGCGGGGGGGTGGAGGGGTGAAAGAGATAATGACTTATAACAAAAGTCATATCCTTGTAAGATCATATCTTATGTCTCACTTGGGACTGTTTCTCTGAACTATTGCTAGTTTCCTCTAGATCATCATCCTTCATATAATTTCACATCCTCAAGTAAGTTGAAAAGGGGGCAATGGGAAGTGACTTGGACTCACTTGAGAAAATGAAGTGAGAAAAAAATTGATGAAGGAACAAAACAGGAAGATCTGTAATTTCATTGGAAAGAAAATGGGAGAAAATCTGTGTGAATGGGCTTTGTTTTGACAAGCACAAACAATTGTGGGGATTCTTTATGGAAAATGTTTAGCACAAGTTTCTTTGTTTTTGTCGTGAGTTAGCTGGTTTCTCTGTGATTTCCTTGCATCTTAGCGAGTGAGGTCTGCACAAACTTAAGGCACAGCTAATTCTCCTTCCCCAGGCCCCTGTGATTAAGAGAATTCAAGCCATGAAATGACTGAATGCTTCTTGGACTTAATTTCTCATGGGAATTGAAGATTATTAGGCTGAGGGTCATGAAAGTTTATTGTTTTAAATTAAAAACTCTCGCAAGAGTCATGACATTTAGTTGAAAAGTTGCCCCGAAGACCTGCACTAACTGTGTGTTAAATGTCATGTACTGCAGATCAAGGTTCTGCACACGTGGGAAGGTGACTCAGTGATGGAACATGTGCCTTGCGTGTGTGAGGCCTTGGCTTCGATCTCTGACATCCTCATTACTACAGCCACAACAGAAAGAAACTGGTACATATTGGCAAGTTACCCAGCTTCAAATGATCAGAATCCAGTTTATTCGTGTGCTTACCTTTCCTACAAGAAGGGCTAATGAAAACAAGCAAGATTTTGATGGTAGACTTTGGGCCCTAATCTTTTTTTTTTTAATTTATCAAGGACTATGCCACAGCTTATTCCAGAATTGTTCTTTAAGAATGTTGGAGTGTAAGAAGACTTCTTTCTGGTGATCTCTCTGCTTTTTCCTCGTCCTGTGCTCTGCCCTGCTGCAGGAAAATCTCAGCACCCATGCAGATCCAGCCCATGTATGTCACGGCTCCAAACTCTACATGGTTCTCAGTAATGCCTGACCACTTTTCCCTTCTTCTCATTTCTTTTTCTTTTTTCTTTTTTTGTCACACTCAGTGATGCTCAGGGGTTTATTCCTGGTTCTGCCCTCAGGAATTACTTTTAGCGGTGCTTGGGGGACCATGTGGGATGCCGGGGATTGAACCTGGATTGGCTGTGTGCAAGGCAAATGCCCTACCTGCTGTACTATCACTCCGACCTTGTCCTTCTCATTTCTGTCAGGAACTATGAAGGTTTTAGATTCTGTCCTTCTTGTAGGTGGACATGTTCCCCTGCCACAGTTTTATGAGTGCAATGTTGGTAGAAGGTAAAACCCTCCTAAGGCAGAGACAAAGGACTCTATTACATAGAACATCAGATGCTTCAAGTTTGTGTCTGTCCCTCTTATCCCAACTCCCACAGAGGCAATGGGGGCAGCTCAAGTGGATGCTGTGTACATCAACTGTTTTACTACCATTGAAGGTCTTTAACAGAAGGAAACCCCAGAAGAAGAAAGACAACATCAGGATGATCTCACTTATCTGTGGTATACAGAATACTTTTGAGAAAATGTACTGCAATTAAAGGGAGATGCCTAGATCACCCTTGATCTGGGTGTTTAGAAAGGAGAAGGACAGAGAAGGAAAGAGATCAAGGGGGAAGAAGAGAATGTGAAGTAATAGGTGAACAGGCATCAGGAATTCAGTGATACTGCTGATATAGATGAGTGCTATCATCATATATCCAAAACATAGACTCAATAACAATGAAAACATGAGATCTAAGTTGCAACCACTGAAACTTTGTAATTGCCTGTCAAGCTGACAAGTGTGGATGGGACAGGGATTAGGGTGGGGAGGGAATACGAAACACTGGAAGAGGGAAATTGACACTGGTGGTGGGATTGATGTTGAAAAATTATATGTAGTATGATATAAAAAATTCATAATATAAACATTGTTTTGTAGCTTCAAATTATAGAGTAAGTCTTCCAATTTTTTCATTAAGTATAAGATGCCATGAGGATGAAATAAATTCAATTTAAATTAAAAAATATCATATACCTAAAGTGCAGCTATATATTATATTTTTTTGCTTTTTGGGTCACATCCAGCGATGCACAGGGGTTACTCCTGGATCTGCACTCAGGAATTACTCCTTTTGTGCTCTTTTATGCCCCGGTGCTCAGGGGACCATATGAGATGCTGGGAATCGAATCCGGGTGGGCCGCATGCAAGGCCACCGCCCTCCCCGCTGTGTTATCACTCCAGCCCCAATTTTTTAAATATAATTAAAAGATTTTAAAATAATATATAAAAAGAGATGGTAACTCCATCCTTGAATGGAGCATGTAAGCAAACATCTAGTGGTTAGCCAGGTTGGAGCCATTATCTTGATTATCCTAGACAGCAAATAAATTTCCCCTCTTTCCTAGAGACAAGCTTTTTTTCTGTTACAATATCCTTGCAAAGATACGGATGCTGTGAGTGCCTTTGTTCGGATTATATGGAGAAACATGAGAAATAGGAGCCCAATATAGAATTCTCTCCCAGCAGCTCCTTTCATAGGTACCAGGACTCAAAATTAGAGGGTCTTTTATTTTTTTTTTCCTCGCCAGAGGTGGAAGTGTGAGGTGGCAGTGTAGAAATAGGTGATTATGATCCATTGGTGAATTGCTAAATCTTTCCAGTTATTTAAAGCAACACATTTAGAGAAATTGCTAATAACCTGAAACCACAAATTTTGTACCAGAGTCTATAAAATTGAGTCCTTCCCTCTCTGGCCTGAGTTCTTCATCATTTCAGTGCGAGGATTGGATCTATGATTATGAAGGTCCTTCAGGGAAATGGGATCTTCTTGATGACTGGAAAATTGAAGGCAAAGTTTATGCTGCTGTATCCGAACAACAACTCTGCTTTCTTAAGCATGAGGACGATGTGTCCTTGCTCACACAGCCTCAAAATGAGGAAAGGAGGGTAGATGCTGATAAACATTCTTTCTTCCTTAAACAGACGTGCACGGACTGATAAATTCTTCAAAATATCGAGTCTAACCATGTATAAAAAGATAATACTGTGGAAAAATATAGCTTTCCTGACCTGAACAGATTTCTTTCTTGAGCTTTGTGGTCCTACCAAAGACTTTCTGAGCCAAAAGAGACCAATCTGAGATGTGTTCCACCTGCTTCCGCCTGGGTGGTCCCTGGATACTCATAAATATTGGCATTTGTGGCTAGTGAAATACGGATATTTGTTGAGTTATATGTTGTATGTGACTGTGTGAGTGTATGAGTTCTTTCTAACCACAGCTACCCTTTTGAAAAATTTTGAAATTTTGAAAAATTTCAGGTTGCCTTTGATTAAAACTATGGGATCTCTGTTTGGAGAGTTGTTGAAATATTGTATGCAATCAAAGTGAAAGTAAAGTGAAATTTATTAGTTACACAGGCGGGGGGGCTAAGGGTGGAAGGGCTAGGGGCGTGGGGGGTTAGGGGTGTGGGGGTGCGGGGTGGAGCTATACTGGGATTCTTGGTGGTGGAATATGTGCACTGGTGAAGGGATGGATATTTGAGCATTGTATAATTGAGATTTAAACCTGAAAACTTTGTAACTTTCCACATGGTGACTCAATAAAAAATTAAAAAAAATAAAATAAAAAAATAAAAAATAAAACTATGGGATCTCTCTTATAACTGGTTAGTAGCCCATGAAAAAGCACACTGAAAAGTGCTGTATAAGATATAATGTAACTTCCCCACCTTGATTCTGATTAGGTACTATTTTCAGATTAAAAATTTAATTTGAGGTCTTTGTAGTGTTTATATGCAGTTGCAACAAATGACACAGAGAAATCTCATATACTCTTTTGTACCACTTCCCCCAGTGATAATATCTTACATAACTTTAGTACAATAATATGCCCAATAAATGAATGTTCATGCAAGCCACCTATGTTATTCAGGTCTCACCAATTTTACAAGAATTGTTGATGTATGTATGCATTTGTAAGCATGTATAGCTGTGGTTGTTATAGTTATACAGTAAGCCCTAATATTAGAGTGTTTTTCCACTTCATTTTAATTTTTCAAAATTATTTTAGTTGGTGGGCTGGAGCAATTGCACAGCAGGTAGGGCATTTGCCTTGCACATGGCCGACACAGGTTTGATTCCTCCACCCTTCTCGGAGAGCCCAGCAAACTACCAAGAGTATCTTGCTCGCTTAGCAGAGCCTGGCAAGCTACCTGTGGTGTATTCAATATGCCAAAAGCAGTAACAAGTCTCACAATGGAGACGTTACTAGTGCCTGCTCGAGCAAACTGATGAGCAATGGGATGGCAGTGACAGTTATTTTAGTTGGTCTTGAACCTATACAGATTTTAGAATGAGTTTTTATGTATCTGAAAAAAATGAAATTTGGGCTAGAGAGATAGTACAGCAATTAGGGCATTTGCCTTGTACTTGACTGACGTGGGCTCAATTCCCAGCACCACCTATGGTCCCCCCAACCTAGGACTGATCCCTGAGCCCAGAGCCAAGAGTAAGTTCTGAGCACTTCTCTGTGTGACACAGAAAACAAAAAAGACATTGAGATTTTGATAGGAACTGTAAAAGAATAATAGATTAGTTTTGAGATAAAGTATATATATATGCATATATATACTTTAAATAAGTAAATGTATATTTTAAATATAATGTGTAGAATATTCTTATCTGTGGAACACAGTTTGTCTCTCAAACTGTGTCTCTCAAAAGCCCTACTTATTTGGGCTTTTGGCTTATTTTACTAGCATTTTGTAATTTCTGGGAACCAGATTCTGTTTTATATGATTAAGATCTAACAAATTGGCTTGTTAGATTTATAAATCTAAGTCTTGGGTATACCTAAGCCTTTCACTCTCTTTGAAACAATTCTAAATGACACTATTACTTAA
Source organism: Sorex araneus (assembly GCF_027595985.1). NCBI lineage: Eukaryota > Metazoa > Chordata > Mammalia > Eulipotyphla > Soricidae > Sorex > Sorex araneus. The sequence continues at coordinate 121,382,039 of NC_073302.1, read as the reverse complement.
TGAAATTTCCCTTAGATACCTCCTTCAAGCAAATGAATAAGCAAATATAGGGTCAAAATCAGACCTCAGAGTAATCTAAGGAACATTATTGCTTTGTCTAATAATCAGTCTTCCTGTCTGTAATGAGGCGAGTCACTCATTTGTAAAAAAAAATCACCTTAATCTGTAACCTGATGCTCAGATTCAGAATTTGATCAGAATGAACTTCAGTTAGTTTTATCACTTCTCTGAGGCTCATTTTATTCTTCTTATAAAATGAAAATAACAATGCTTTTAAAAATACAAATAATGCTAAGGAGATACCATTGAATTAAAAATGGAAACATCTGGGATATCGTGCTGAGTAGTTCCTTCTTTGCTCTTTTTTTTTTTTTTTGCTTTTTGGGTCACACCCAGCGATGCTCAGGGATTACACCTGACTCTACACTCAGGAATTACTCCAGGTAGTGCTCAGCTCAGGGGAACATATGGGATGCAGGGGGTCGAACCCGGGTCGGCCTCGTGCAAGGCAAATGCCCTACCCACTGTGCTATCACTCTGGCCCCTCCTTTGCTCTTTTTCACGACGCTCCTGCCTTCTCTTTTCTTGCTTTCTCATTCTTCCCTTTCCTTCCTTTCTCTTCCTTTTTATTTCTGCTTACTTATCACTCACTGCTTCTGTATGGGGTGCGGACCTTCTCCCATTGGCTGGAACTGCAACTGCAGCTTGTGTAGTTGAATTGCATCTGGTCCCTCAGATCTTGCTAGAGCCCAGAAGTACTTTTCCTGCTCTCTGTCTCATTTTTCTGAGAGTTAATAATGAGAATCTTTTTTAAAAAAAAAAGTCTTGCCTTTAAACACAACACCCAAAAGGAGAGAGAGAGAACAAAGTGGAATGCCCTGCCTCAGAGGCAGGGTGGGGTGGGGGGGATGGGATTGGGGGGGTGGGAGGGATACTGGGTTCATTGGTGGTGGAGAATGGACACTGGTGGAGGGATGGGCTCTCGAACACTGCATGAGGGAAAAACAAGCACGAAAATGTGTGAATCTGTAACTGTACCCTCACTGTGACTCACTAATTAAAAAATAAATAATTTTTTTTAAAAGTCTTGCCTCTAATTTAGCACGTGAACCACTTTTCTTTGTTTTTGATGAAAGGAATATGGTATTTGGTGGCTGGTCTCTATCCGCAGGGCTACCTAGGAGTACATATAACAGGCAACTGAAGCCCTTGTTTGATTTGGGTAAAAGAAACAGTAGTAGAGAAAAATGAGCCCATGGTTTGATGCAGAAACTGACCTGAAGTTCTCTAACTGAACCCCAAGGAAAAGACCCAGATTAGAAGGAGCTAGTCATAATTCTGCCAGTAGAATACACTCTGTTCTAGAGATGACTCTGGAGGGAGATTCAAAGAACTGGGTCAAGGGAAAGGAATTTCTCCTTCAAATTAAACCGGCGTCCCTCTGGAGACAGTCATTCCTTTTCCTTTCTCTCCTGCTTGGCAAGGGCGTATGTGGTTCATTTGGAACGAGCCTTCTCCTTCCATCCCCACTAGAAACCGGGCCAGAAAAATGACGCAGGGACTGCCTTGGGGCTCCGAAGCTCTTGAACTCGCTAGGGGCGGGTATCTACTATAACAGCCTAATTGTTACCAGCTGACCAACTAGCCTAACTGGTCAGCAGTCTGGAAAGATTGGATTTGCCTTTTCCCTATAAATGTCAAACCAAGATGGAAATGTCATGCAATCCCAGCTTTTTAGGCTACTTCAAGAAAGGAAGAAGCTTTTTTTTTTTGTTAGAAATCTGTTTCATTTGCATGGGAAATAAAAGTACCTATGAGGTTGGAAATATTATTCAGGACTCAAGGGCATGTGCTGTGAGTGTCCAAGGACCCAGGATCCTTCCCCTGGTACCACCCATGTCCCTCCCATGCCTCCAGCACTTCTGGGGGGCAAATCTCTGAGTGCTGCTAGGATGGCTGTAGGAGAACGCAGCTCTCCTGGGCCTTCTCTTTCAACTGCCAGGCCTACTTGGCAGAGAATCCCCCAGAGTGGCCCCCAGGGCTCCTTGCCTGCTGCTCCAGAGGAAAGAAAAAATATATAAGAGCCTTTTTAGAATATTTTTTAGAATTTTATTGACTTTGGAAGCAGAGAGCCACTAGAAATAAAACTTCAAAGGGCTGCTGGTCTGTCAATGTATTTTTAATGGTTCTTGAAGGGCTGCTGTCCAGTGATAATATCTATTCTGTATTCCTCCGCTTTCAGAGGAAGTGGTGAGAGTGACCGTGTTTAAGCGGGGAGTTGCAGCAGAGAAGGAAGTTGGCCCCTGCCAAATTCCTAGCGGAGTCTGTCTGAGGCACACCCCTGAGGCCATCTCATCAAGGGAGAGGGGGTCGAACGCCAGGGATTCTGACACCAGGGCACTCACCCGAACCAACCTCTCTTCTGCTTTCTCCAGCAAGGGTTAAAAATAGTGCACCATGCTGAGAAGACACTGTCCAGCTTCTGCAAGTGGCAGAAGAGCATCAATCCCAAGAGTGACCTCAGTCCTGCCCATCATGATGTGGCCGTCCTTCTCACCAGGTACCCCAAAAACCCTGTGGAAGTACAGGGGTTAGGGCTTCGGGGAGGGAGGGGGTTGTGAGGTGGAAGGGTTGCCATGTGTTCCAACTCCTGGTATCCTCATTCTTGATAGTTTTTGAAGATTCCTTCAAAGATGTGGAGGGGTTAGTCATCAGACTTGCAAATGGCTCAGAATTCTCTGGATTGATAAACTATACCTACAGGCAAAATACAGGCCTATTATACCACAGTGACTTATCTTTAAAATTGACTTCTTGGACAGACATAGAGGGACTGCACTCATTTGTGGAGTATAGAATAGCATCACATGAGGCTGACACCCAAGGACAGTAGATATAAGGGCCAGGAGGATTGCCCCATAGCTGGAAGCTTGCTTCATGAGCAGAGGGGAGAAGGCAGATAGAATAGAGAAGGGATCACTAAGAAAATGATGGCTGGAGGAACCAGTCAGGATGGGAGATGCATGCCGAAAGTAGATAATGGACCAAACATGATGACCTCTCAGTGTCTGTGTTGCAAGCCATAATGCCCAAAAGTAGAGACAAAGTATGGGGAATATTATCTGCGATGGATTCAGGGGGAGGGTGGAAAAGGTGGGGGGGGTTATACCCGGGATATTGGTGGTGGGGAATGTGCACTGGTGGAGGGATGGGTGTTTGATCATTGTGTGATCATAACCCAAACATGAAAGCTTGTAACTATCTCACAGTGAGTCAATAAAATTTTTAAAAATTTAAAAACTTTTTAAAAATTTTAAAAATAAAATAAAATTGACTTCTTGGGGCTAGAGAGATGTGTAGGGAGCTTGCCTTGTCTGTGAGGGACCTGGGTTCAATCCTGGGCACCTGATACCTGAGCACCGCTGACAGTGATCCCTGAGTATAGAACCAGGAGTAAGCCTGGAGCATCACCAGGTGTGGCCCAAAATTCAAAACACTTTTTTGTTTCTAAATTGGCTTCTTGTGCAATTCTATAATCAAGAGATTCTATAGATTTATAGATTCTCACTAAAGATTCCTGTAATCCTTAAACTGGGTAGATTTTCAAGTGTGTGTGAAGACAGACACACATGCATTCTAGTCTTCTCTAACTTAGGAACATGGAGCTCTCTACAGAAATCAGTCTTCTTTAACCGCACTTTATTGATATTGGGATGGAATATGGGCAGCAGGTTCTCCTTGAATTAACCAAGTGATTTGGTTATACCTATATCCCCCTTTACCTTCATGAAAGTGTTTTTATGTTCTCCACATGCAGACTCCTAAAATGCTAATAATAATCACGAACATTTCTAATGCTCATAGCTGTGAAAAGCGAATTTATTTTCCATGAAAGTCTATATTGTGGGAGAGTTACATTAGCTCGTTGAATCAGTAAATGTTCATTGAGTACCACTGTACACCAGTCACTTTTTAAAAAAATTTGTTTTGGATATGTGTGTGTGTGTGTGTGTGTGTGTGTGTATAAGTGGTGCTCACAAGGTCCAGGAACCACTCCTGAAACCCTAAGTCAACCCATACAACAGTTCAATTTGGCATTCCTTGAGCTTGAGATCAACAGGGTCACCAAACAGTTCTCAGGGGTCTCCAGGGCTCTGTTAACTATGATGAGAAGTCACACAGTACCTCAGATCAAATCCAGAGTTCATGCTCTGTCTCCTGGAATCACCAGTTCTTTTCTCTTTAAAATAGACAAATGAGAGGTTTAGTGAGGAAGTTCCAGTGAGGGAGTAATTACTGATTCGGGCCCCATATGTAGATTTGGAGACATGCAGAAATTCTGGGATTATACCTGAGAGACTCCTTGGCCTAGCTCTTTAATCACAGAGCACCTTCTGCACTGCATGGTCTAGTGTATGTGAACCCAGGGAATATCTGGTTACCTCCAAACATTTTGTTCTGCCAACTGTCTTTGTGATATTATCATTTCATTGTATAAGATGTCTACAAGAAATGATAATCAGTTCCTGCTCTATTCACATGTCAACATTGCTCTAATTTGAAACTCCAGTCTTCAAAATCACTGTTAATGAAATTATTAAATCTATGGTTAAATGCAAGCATATTCCTGAAGAAGTAAGTCTATGGCATTATCCATGTGAACGCTGAACAAATGAACTTTTGAATGAATGAAAGTTTGCATTCATTAGGACCAATTACATTTTGGGTTGATCAATGGTTCCCCTGGGGAATAGTTTGGTGTAGGTAAAGAATTGCACAAGAGGTTTAGGCACCCCACAAGCAGTCAAGGAACATTGAGGACAAGAGGAAGACTTCAGCTCAGGCAGGGCCTATTGATGGGAAAGAACCCTAGACTCTGGGGCCAGCTTTAGCAAAAAGTGCTTCATCTTCATCTCCCTTCCATCATGAGGCAATGAATGAGTTACTAGTGGCTGGATATTGTGGTACCTTGGTGATTTGCCAGGCACTGGGCTATATCTCTATATATAGCAGCCGTGTTAGCTACTATAAATCACTCATAATTAACAGATGGGAAAACTGATGCTTCATTAAGTTCACTTATCAAACTCTCATTGTTAATAACAGGGGCTTAAATCCAGTATAGTTTGATGCCAATATCTATACTTTTCCCTATTACTTCTTTGGAAATATCAGTGCTCCCTATTCCCTTATTATGATCACTTTTCTTCCTTAGAATAGAGATCTCATTTCAAGGTTTAGTGAATTTTACCAGTTCCACAGCATGTGGGAAGTATTTAAAATCTAAGGTAGGCATTCTCAATCTTGGGACTGAATAATTTTGTGTTGCAAAGGGGTGTCTTGTGCATCTTAGGATGTTTAACATTTACCCATGAGATGCTTCTAACATCCCCTTCCAAGCTGTGACAGCTAAGACAATCTCCACGTCCGCAGGATAGATTTGAGAACCAAATTACACCTGTTTATCACATCTAGTCTGAGGAAATAGGTGCTTCGGGAAGACTGGGCTTACTACTGTGCTTACCTCAGGAGAGCTATGCTGAAATCCCTGTTAATACAGTTCTCTCTGGAGTTGAATTCACTAGAAAGTAGGTTTGTCTTGAATGCACCCCCAAAACGATGCTAGTACCATGCATTCCAAAATCTATTTTCTTCTTTAGTATCCCTAGTGCGTGTGGGGAGGTAGATACAATCTTCTCGGGGAGCCTAATCACCTTGCCTACAAAAAGCCAAACATGTCCTTCTCCTCCCCCACCTCGATGGGACCCTGAGATGCCCCCACAAACGCCCCCTCCCCTCGGCTACTTAGTAAGCTCCGTAATGTTCAAGATCCCAGAGACACACGAACGAATCTTGGAACCAAGCGGCTCTTGGCAGAAATCTCTCCAGACCTATTTATTAAAATTTTAGAATTCCAAGATCATGCAGCCACGCTACATCATATGCTATTCATAACCAGCAATAGAAAACAAATTGTCTAATGTTGCCTTTTCAGCAGGTCTGAGTGTGGGGGGAAAATTCCAAATAATAATGGTAGGACTGGTGTCAAAATATTGAATATAATCAAAGTAGAGAGAGAGAGAGTAATGTGTAAATTATCTGCCACACAGGTAGGGGTAGAGGTTGGATGGGGATATACTGGGGTTTTTGGTGGTGGAAAATGTGCATTGTATGACCGAGGCTCAAACACGAAAGCTTTGTAACTGTTCTCACGGTGATTCAATAAATAATTTTTTTAATAAAAGCCAAACAAATACCAGGGGTCAGAGTGATAATATAGCAGGTAGGGTGTACATTGTCTTGAATGTGGTCAACTCAGGTTCAATCCCTGGCACCCCAGGTGATCCCCCTAACCCTACTGGGCATAATTTCTGTGCAAAGAGCCAGGAGTAAGTCCTGAACACTGCAAAGTGTGGCCCAAATACAAAAGAAAAAAGGCATGCCTGTCACTAATGCTCAGGATATTTTGGCATTTGTGCGGGTGGTTCTCGGCAAAGAGCTCTTGTTGAACTTCAAGAAAAACAAATGAGTTTTTCAACTCCCCCAGCTCTTGTCAGTGAGTGAAACTATGTGAAAGGGTTCTAAGGCAACACTTTAAAAATATTTAAATGTTGTAAGTACTGTTTGGTGAGATCTTAGAAGGCCTGATTGAAAATGAAAAAAACCTTCATTCTTCCATTTGCGTATGTGTGTGCATGTGTATATGCCCATGTATGTGTGGCTGTGGCTGTGACTTTGCATGTGTGCACATACTATACATCCCTTCTCACAGGCAATCCTGTTAGGAAACAGTGGTAAGGAAAGTCTTGATATGTTCTCTGGGGGGGTATGAGGCCCTTGCCTTTTTCACCAACGAGGAGCAATTCTCAGGGAGGTTTGAAGAATGAACTTCACAAAGACCAAAAAGGAATTCAGGTTTGGAAAATTTCAGCCCAGTTGGTTGGTCCACCCATTGTTACCCAAAAATTTCTTCCAAATAAAATTAAAAATAAATAAAAGTTTATAGTAACTTCCATTTGTAATAACCAAGTCCTTCTATTTTTGGCTTCCAATAATATAGTTGGGCCACCTGAGATTAAGAACAAAAGCTACTAAAATAGAGCACTTGTGTTTTTCATAATTTTTGAGATATCCATTGCGCTTTTAGAAATTTGGTAATCTAGAGGTAAAATCAGAATAGGAGCCAGAGCTGTAGTACAGTGGGTAGGGTGCTTGCCTTGCATGTGGTCGAATAAGGTTCTATCCCTGGTACCACATATGGTTCCCTGAGCCGCCAGGAATGATCTCTGAGTGCAGAGTCAGGAATCACTCTTAAACACTGTGGGCTATGGCCCCAAAACAAATAAAAAACAAATAGAACCCCCACAGAACCAAAAATAGAATAATCTCAATCAGTTCAGTAGTGCCCCAAACATTCCCTGAATCTTTACATTTTTAATAATTAGAAATGCTTTTCCAGTCATTACAAGTGTGAAATGATCCCCAGGTTTCTTCCAGTAGTGTTTCCTCAGATGTCTTTACCTGCATATCTCTGGTCTCTGCTTTCAGAAAAGACATCTGTGCTGGTGTCAATCGCCCTTGTGAGACCCTGGGTCTGTCACACCTGTTGGGAATGTGCCAGCCTCACCGGAGTTGTAACATCAACGAAGACTCTGGACTCCCTCTGGCTTTCACAATTGCACATGAGCTGGGGCACAGGTAACGACCAGAGGAACTGAAGACTTACCCTACTTGTTGGCATCTCCTGGATCTCTTTCCTTTAATAAGGACACACACACAAAGCATACTTTGACTATGCTGCCAGAAAGAGCGGGTATTGGGAACAATCCCAGAGACTGAATTATTCCAGTGTGGTCTCTCACCCACTAGTGGGACTTATCAAGATGCTGTTACCTGTGTTGTAAATTCAGATAGACTTAGGAGTGAAGTCTCTATTCTGCCTTTTCCATAAACCAATATTTGGGTGTTATTTAGGGCATTCCCTTCACCTCCCGGCACCTGTTTCCTTAATGTGAAAAAAGTAAGTTAATCTAGAAATGTTTTAGGTACTGTGATTTCTTTGGTTCTTAACTAACAGCTGTGGGAGATAATCTGGTATCCTTATTACCAAAATTTCAGAGACAAAAAGTTGCCAGCACTGGTTATGCCCAAGCTCAAGAAAAGTTGAGAAGATTTGGCTTGACGAAAGACGTCCTTGGCTGCTCAAAGGTGTTCAAAAGTGAAACTTTTCTCAGTCAATCTGACCTTGTAAAGGGACTCAGAAACAACTAAGCAGATCCTGCAATATTAGAGTTACACCAATTTTTGAGACAGTCATTAACATGATTATCTAGACATAAGTATAAAAGATATGTTGTGAAAATCACCTAAGAAAATAAAATGCAGGACAAAAACGTTATTCTGTTCAGAGTTTGAAAATACTCCAATAAAGGGGAGAACTTCTTGATAACATTACTTGATCTCAAGTTCCCTGAGTAATTAAAAACAAAGAGATGTAGTTGTTTACTGGTTCTCAAAATGGTGGAATATTGAACAGACTAGAACCAGGCCACACCCTAAATCTTGATATTTGTCTTCCAGATGATTTCTGGTGGCTGCTTCAGATGCAGAGATGCAGACAAAGGGGTGAATAATTATTGTTGTTGCACCTCTCCACACTGTTGCAAATGTCTCCACTTTCAGTAAAGTGACTTCTAGAAGATTTAAAATCCCAGCGCTATTTAACCCTCACCATTTTTTTTTTCATTTTTAAGAGCTGTAGAATCAAGATTGGGACATTAAAAACAATTGTGTATATGGGCGAAGTTAGAAGTTGGTTTCAGGGCAGGATTTGTCCCTGGACTCTTGGAAAATCACAGCAACAGCTCTTACCTCCTGCTAACCAGAGGTTCTGCAATTATCCATATGGCTCTAACAGCTGCACATTTAAACACAAAGTTCCCTTTTTTAAATGTCAAAATCAGCTATGTGGGGCCAAGAATGATTCCTTACATGTGGCTAACCTGAGTTTGATTCCTGACACCCCATGTGGTCCCCTGAACACAGAGTGACTACTAGGAGTGATCACTGAGCACAGAATCAGGAGTACACCCCAAGCATAGCCATGTGTGGCTCAAAGAGCAAAGCAACAACAAAAATCAATTCACTCTTTAACTTCAAAATCCCCCCTTGCAAAGTGATTCCTTGGGTATCGAAGTGACTTTGGGGACTATCTTGTTCTTGATGAAATGGAGCGTTTATCCCAGTCTCATGCATGCTCCTTGATGTTCTTGTGCTTTCTGCTCTCCTGTCAGCTTTGGCATTCAGCATGATGGAAAAGAAAATGACTGCGAGCCAGTGGGCAGACACCCATACATCATGTCCCGCCAGCTCCAGTACAATCCTGCCCCGCTGACATGGTCCAAGTGCAGCAAGGAGTACATTACCCGCTTCCTGGAGTAAGTGCCAGATCTAGACTTCTCCCTGAGTCATTATCAAAAGGCTCAGTTCTTCCTGCTGGTCCCAGATCAGGGGAGCATCAGACAGAGTTGGCTTTATTTCTACTTTGACCGAGCACCCTGGTAAATTCTGCCTACCAACCACAGCCAGTTAAGCTCTCTTTGCTCCTATCTCAAGAAATTTTTGAAAATCTCATTATGTCACTGGCGAGAACAATTCACAAATGATCATAAAACTCCACTGAGGCTAAGATGATGTAATTCTTATTTTGCCATAGCTTGAGTTTCTGAGGGAACAACTAAACTAATTGTGTAGAATATGATTTGCACTTACTGTAAGACAGTTCCTACCTTGGATCTGGAGGGCTCCCTCCTTATTGTAAATGAAGTTGTCAAGAGGATAAATAGTATTCTAGAAGGTTGAAAGTTTTGGTTCAATGAAAGACTAAAGATGAAGGAAATCTTAAACCACTGCCCTCACCTCTATTAACTTGTTTTCAGCCGAGGTTTGGGGTTCTGTCTTGATGACGTCCCCCAAAAGAAAGGCTTGAAGTCCAAAGTCATTGCCCCTGGAGTGATCTATGATGTTCATCACCAATGCCAACTGCAATATGGTCCCAATGCTACCTTCTGCCAGGAAGTAGAAGTAAGTGTTGGGTGTCTTGGTACCTCTGGTGGAATATGTTCAGGACTTGAGATTTCCAGTGTGCTGAGGGAAGGGTCAAGGAAATATTTGGAAATCCAAAGATTCTGACACAAAAATAGAGGCCTTTCACTCATGGCCGGGTTGTCTAGAGAGCAAAAGGAATGATGTTGGGTCATGCATATTTCTTGATTCTCACTGGTATTCTATGGAACCAGCAATTCTTTTCAACTCGGTGATGGTTAAGAAAATTCTATAGTGGATTTTAAGACTTATACTGATTGATGCCTTTAACAATATAACTGCCCCCTTAATCCTACAGCTGTTTTCTTTCCTGAATTTCCCCATTGACTTGAAAAACCCAATCAGATCCTTTGATAGCAGTAAAATTTATGCCCAATTCATCTTCTCATTTGTTTACAATATCCAAATATGATAAATGAAGTCATGAAATTTACTTATAAACAATGGACATGAAAAGTATCGTGCTGCGTGAAATGAGTCAGAAGAAGAGGGACAGACAGAACGACTTCACTAATTTTGGGGATCTAAAAAAACATAATATGAGACTAATACCCAAGAACAGTAGTAACAAGGGCCCGGAGGATTGATCCACAGTTGGAAGCCTGCTTTAAGTGTTTGGGGAGAAGGCAGTTGGGATAGAGAAGGGACCACTATGACAAAGAGAGTTGGAAATAATCACTCAGGATATGAACTGAGTGCTGAAAGTAGGTAAAAGAACAAACATGATAACCTCTCAGTATTTGTACTGCAAACCATAATACCCAAAAGGAGAGAGAGAGAAAGCAAGAAAGGACTTCCTTAGAGACAGGCTATGGGGAGGGAGGAGGTGGGGGTGGATGGAGGGAAACTGGGGACATTAGTGGTGGGAAATGTACACTGGTGAAGGGATGAGTACTGGAACGTTGTATGACTAAACCTGATCATGAACAGCCTGTAACTGTGTGTCTCATGGTGATTCAATTAAAATATATATATATATATGATAAATCAAGTGTTGACATCTACCTTCCTGCATTAGATGAGAAGACAAGATTATGACTGTATTTGTGTTCTTTATTCCAGCTGCTACTGTCCTGATTCTATTTCATATCATTTCTCTTTGCTGCTACATTTCTATCTAGACTCTTCTTCATGGGCATTGGTACACAAGTTAACTTTTAAAGAAATATACATATAACCAAACATAGGTCGACTCTTTCGTAAGGTTCCCATTGACCTCAAGATAAAATCTCAACTCCTTTGTGTGGGATTCCTTTGTGATATAAACCTTACCTGTTCTCTGAACTCACACTCTTTAGTATAAAGGATCTGTGTTAAGACATAAAACAAGATTCACCAAACTCCTGCCAGGTTCTTTGCTGTGGAAAAATAAGATGAAGAAAGATGAGCACTCCAAAATCAGTAAGACAAGCCTCTGCCCTTGAAGGGCTTGTGTTCTGGTGAAGGAGGCAGTCTAAACTTCAATACAGTGACATAAAACAACAAGAATATGTAGGAAGAACTTGGGGAGGAAGTAAGTAACTGCTAGACACAAACAGAAATGAAAGGTTAGAGCTAGTACAGGGAAAGACAGAGAAGGAAAGAAATCAAGGAGGGAAGAAGGAAGATGAGAGCAGGAAGAAATGCAAGAACTGGGGTCGGGACTACCCCTGGAGCTATACCGGTGATGTGGGAGTGTGGTCTAGCTGTATATCCAAAGAACAGGCTCAACAAGCATGAGACTTATGCTGCAATCACCAGATTTTGTAATCTGCCTGTCAAGGGGGCATGTGGGACACATGGGGCAAGGGGTAAATGGGGCAGGGAGGATGGAACAAGGGGACTCTTGGCGGAAAGAAGTTGGCACTGGTAGTGGGATTGGTGTTGAAATATCTATATGCCTAAAACTCAATTATCAATAAGTATGTAACTTGCAGCTTTTTAAATTAAAAAAGTGTAAATAATTTTTAAAAAATAATGTAATTTTATTTGTGGGAGGGTCTCCTTATTCCTTACTTATGACTGGTTGCACTCACACTGCCTCCTAAATGCCTCTAAAATTCTCCTGGGTCTGATGATCATCATCTGTTAGTTTTCTTTTCCTTTTTATTTTTTATTTTTTGCTTTTTGGGTCACACTAGGCGATGCACAGGGGTTACTCCTGTTTCATGCACTCAGGAATTACTCCTGGTGGTGCTCGGGGGACCATATGGGATGCTGGGAATCGAACCTGGGTCGGCCTCTTACAAGGCAAGTCAAACGCCCTACTCGCTGTGCTATCACTCCAGCCCCATCTGTTAGTTTTCTTTCTTGAATTTATACTCACTTCTCCTTCACTCTTACCCATTCTTCGAAATGCAGCCCAAGGGGTCTCTGGAAATCTGAATGTTCCCCTCTGAAGAAAACACCTCCTCTGAGAAACACCTCCTCATTTCTCTATGCTTCAAACTCTTTCAGATAACTTCAAACAGACATCAGTGTTTATTCTATCCTTTCTGTTGCTGAAAACACTGCTTTAACCCTCTAACCTGCTTAGTTTAATTATCCATGTGTTGACTTCATGGTCAGTCTCCAGAGTCTTCCAAATGCCCCTTCACATTTTTCATCTTTTTATATCTCTGCATTATGTGATATTGTATTAAATAATTTACTAGTTCTCTTTTTAGATGTCTAATCATCTAGTTAATCATCTAGCTTCCTATTACTGACTTTTGAATCTTATTTATTTCATTTTTTAACTTCCAACAATCTATTAGGTTATACTTCTCAATTTTTATTTCCAAATTTTCTGTTATTTTTTAGCCTCCTGTTTCTAATTGATTCAGTATGTTTTTTAAAAATTTCATCATACTTGGCACATTTATTGCAATTTAGATTGGAAATCCAGAGTTTGTTTCTCCTGTATTTGCTCTGGATTCTTTTCTTATTTTATGTATTGCTTCTTTTGTGACTTTTCCTTTGATTGTAATCTGTTTGTCATAAAATGTTATGTTGGGCTACTATTTAAGGTTTAGGTGGTTGGCATATCCCTTCAGTAAAATTTCAGTGCTTTTCCTGGTCTAATTGAAAATGCATCTTGTACATTGTTGGATTAACCACATGTGTGGTTCGAGGAACAGAGAGGATTAAAAAAAAATTCTCAGGGATAACATTTGATGCTAGAGTTAGAGTCAAAACATACAATCTTCCCACCATGTCCTCAAGTTTCTGTTTGTTAACCCTTTTATTCAAAGGGTAGTCCATGAGAGTTGTGGCCCTAAAGGGTATCTCCCACCCTATGTGGTCTCTAGGTATTGTTTCTAGAATTCTGATGACAGTTAAGATGAAGCTCTAAGTTTTGCTAGCTTTGCATCTTCATATTAGCATTTCTGCTACATTTTTTATCATTAGTATTTCTCCTGCTCTCCTGGCAATTGAGAAACATATTAGAAATATTGAAAATATTTTATCATGATTTCAGATGTAAGGGTTTTTCTGGAGCATCTTGTAGTTAATTGCAAACAAACAACTCTGTATTATTCATGCTGAATTATCTCATTCCCTGAAAGCACTGGGTTTTTTGCTATGCCCAGAATCTTGCATGCACTGCTTCCTCCAACCATCCTTCCTACTCTACAGTTAGGTCTCAACCTAAGTGCAACTTCACATCCTGTTCTGTATTTACTTTGACAATGCATTTATTAGGCTATATCATATCTTCTTTCCATTTGTCACTCTCATTACCTATTTTGTTGAAAGGTCTCCAAGGGAATTCTTAAATCCTGACTATCACCAGTGCTTAATACATAGAAGATACTTCAGAGATAAGTGAATGGAGAATTCAGATGCCTGCAGGTTTTAGCCAAGATAACCTTATAGTTTTTAACGTCTGAAAAACACCTAGATGCCATATAATATCGATCATGCCTTTTTTTATGTTGAAATCACTTAATAATTCAAAAGAAGGTGCAAAAATATTAGCAAGTTCTTGTGTATATTTCACCCAGCACATCACTGTTTTTTTTTATAAATGTATAACACATTTATAAGTTAAAAAATTTTATTTAAAAAAATTCTCAGGGGAAAAACACTAAAAAGTTATTTATGTTGGAGTTGATGTGAAGATAATCAAATGGCTAAATTTAAACAGGCAACTGGTTTAGTCAGAGGCATCGTCCCATTGATCAGGGAACTAGAAGTGAAACCCGCATGTGAGGCTGGAACCTTTGGGAGGGTGAGTTAGAAGAAATCTACCATGAGAGAGAAAATTGCTTTAATCTCACTTAGGTTTGAGAGAGAAGAATACAGGTGGATGACTTTCTCATGAGAAAATAATTTATGGTAGCCTCATGATTTAGGGTTCAGCTTATAATTTTCGTAAGCCTTGAAAACACTCCTGACAAAAATTAGTATAAAAATATTTCTGACGTGGTTATAGTATATGATATCTGGTAGAAGTGAGGTTAAAATTTTATTTGGAGAAGGCAACTTTCAGTTTAGGATGTATAAACCTCCATCAGATTACACTTCTGAGCAGATGAGTTCACAGTTCAACCCCTAATCCAAAGTTTGAAGCAATCTTTATATATAGCGAGAGGAAGAAACACCGAAAACTTCTTCATGGTCCTGGGTTAATTTAATTTTTTAATAGCGATAATAAAAATAAATGCATAAAGAAAAGCTATATATGAGAAAATAAAAGCATGATAGATATTGTTAAAGTAAACGTGAAAAAATACATTAATAGCAGCTTTGAAAATGAAGAAGTTGGTCAAGACAAATTCAGTGAATGAGTAATCCACAGATTTGATACAAAAGAACAGAATAATCAATTCACAAGACTTTGGAGTTAAGAAAATTATCACTATCAGTAGTGATCCTTGAGCACAGAGCCAGAAGTAAGTCCTGAGCACTGCTGGGTGTGGCACATAAACAAAAAAAAAAAAAGGAGGACGAAGAGGATGAAAATTCGGAGAAGGAAATAAAGAAGAGGAGAAGGAGGAGGGAGAAGGAGGGAGAAGAAGGAGGAGGAAGGCGAGGAAAGAAGGAAGGAAGGAAGGAAGGAAGGAAGGAAGGAAGGAAGGAAGGAAGGAAGGAAGGAAGGAAGGAAGGAAGGAAGGAAGGAAGGAAGGAAGGAAGGAAGGAAGGAAGGAAGGAAGGAAGGGAGGAAGGAAGACAGGCTACCACATATATACAAATTAAGAGAAAGATTAAAGGAGTAAGATTTGAACCCCTGTAGTTCATGGTCCAGGAGGAACAACTGTGAACAATAAGTCAGAAATAGCCCTGAGCATCACTAGATATGACCCAAAACATAAGAAACAAATTAAAACCTTAATTCTTAGGAAATATCATTTATCTCCATTTACATATTGACTAACACAGTGACTGATATCATTTATCTCCATTTACACATTGGACATACAGACTGCCACTTATTACAAAATCCATATTAGGTTTTAAATTGAGTTCTCAAATGACTGCCTTCTCTTACTCGGATACAACAGCAGCATTTACTATGGACACGAGGGTGAGTGAGTGTGTGTGTGTATTTTACCATCACCATAGAAGTGCATTTGCTCACAGTCTGAAATCAAAGACCGTGCAATCTCACATTTGTTTTCCAGAATGTTTGCCAGACCCTGTGGTGCTCCGTGAAAGGCTTTTGTCGCTCGAAGCTGGATGCTGCTGCAGACGGGACACGGTGTGGCGAGAAGAAGGTGATGTGTCATGTTGGGCCGAGGAAGGTACTGGGAGGGCTGTGGACAGAGTTCTCAAGGAGAGCTGGGGGAGAAAGAGCCAGAGGCAGCTGTCCGGGTGCAGGAAAATCACATCCTCTGACCAGCCAGAGGAAAGAGCTCTCCTTCCATTACACATTTTGAGTATTAACTGGAAATGAGAAGCCAGGGAAAGAGGCCCAAGGCCAGTTCCACAGTCCTCTGCCCCGTCCTTTCCGGCTGAGCTTTTGTGTGGCTTTTGTACCATTGAGCTCATGACCGACCTTCCTTTTAACTCCCCCCCTTCCTTACTAAAGGTTGGAAAGAATCTGCAGAGGCCTCTTCTTTCCACACCTGCTAATTTGGGGCATTCGTTATATTTAAAGTTTTTTCATTAGACCTCATTGCACTTCTGGAAGACCTGGTCACTTTACTCGGCAGGAAGGTTAAACTTCCAAGAACTCAGAGATGTTAAGATTTTCTTCACACTCCTGGAAACTAGAGTATGCAGCTCAACCAATCCAGTTGGCTTAATTATGGGCTGAGGATTTAGGCATTTGATAAGTGTTTTTATGCATTTTTGAATGTGGTATGATTAAAGATTAAAACTTGAAATACATAGTCACCAAATACAGTGACTTTTAATACACTGTCACTATCACTGTCATTCCATTGCTCATCGATTTGCTTGAGCAGGCACCAGTGACATCTCCATGTGAGACTTGTTGTTACTGTTTTTGGTATACCGAATGAGCCATGGGTAGCATTTTCCTTGCACACAGCCAACCCGGGTTCGATTCATCTGCCCCTCTCGGAGAGCCTGGCAAAATACTGAGAGTATCTTGCCTGCACGGCAGAGCCTGGTTTTAATACACAGTGATGAAAAATTATAAAGAAAGAGAAACCAGTAGATAAAATATGCCAGGAGTTATCCAGGAAATATGGCTTGTTTTGTTTTGTTTTGTGATTCTACACCTTGTGGTGCTTGGAGGTTACTCCTGGCTCTGCACTCAGGAATTATCCTGATGGCACTCGAGAGACCGTAGGGAATGTCAGGGATCTAATCCAGGTTGCCCACATGCAAGTCAAGCACCTTACCTGCTGTATTATCTCTTCAGCCCCAAAGTGGTTATTTTCAACTCCAAAAGAAAAAAATGCATATTATTTGGGTGCTGGAGTGATAGAACAGTGGGTAGGGCACCTGCCTTGCACATGGTTAACCTGAATTTGATCCAAGCACCCGTATGTTTCCCTGAGACTCACAAAGATTGATAACCTGAGTGTAGAGACAAAGTAAACCCTGACCATCACCAGATGTGACCAAAAAAAAAAAAAGCATATTACTTTATTTTCCATTTTGTATCTTCACTTTTCTAAATAATGGCTGTGCAAGGATTTCCTTAAAGGTGAGAGCACGGATTCCAAGCCCACCTTAGTTACTTGAAAAGCACAAGACAGAAAAGGAGGTTAAAGGAACGCAGAACTGTTTTCAGATCCATGAAATGAGAACGAATTTGAGAACTTGATATTAGAACTTCAACTTAACAATTAGTGTCTTTTTGGCAAAAAGTGAACATTTTTTGCAGGAGGCTGGGTTATCCAGTTCCAGCATTACGTTCCCATAGAGGCATATAAGGAAATGTTATCATAGTACCAGACTGAAAGAGTTTGTTTTGATCTCCAAAAAGATAAGGGGCTTGCACCAGAAAGTGAATCAACTGCGTTACTCAGCAACAGTGTTACTAAGCCTACTCAATCACGGGCTTATAACAGCGCACTCAGGGAAGGAAGTGGCCTGTTGATTTACATTTTGGCAAGCGATCTACAGACCTCACTTTGAATAACACTCTGGCACCGAATGCAGTGAAGTATCCTGCAGTTCCTTTCCATTCCTGCAACCCCTGATGCTAAAACCCGAAGGTGTTTTTGGAGGGAGAATTCTTCCTAGAACGCTCGTTGTTCTGTTTCTTTTCTTTCTTTTTTTTTTTTTTTTGGTCACACCTGGCAATGCGCAGGGGTTACTCCTGGCTCTGCACTCAAGAATCACCCCTAGCGGTGCTCAGAGGACCATATGGGATGCTGGGAATCGAACCCGCGTCTGCCAAGTGCAAGGCAACTGCCCTACCAGCTGTGCTATTGGTCCAGCCCCCTCGTTGTTCAGTTTCTGATGGGGACTCCAAGGAACCTGCTGGCTCAGGGTTAAGCCTCTGGAGCTTGAGTCTCGGCCTGCCGTAGGGAACTTTCTGACGTGTGTTCTCTGACCTCCTTCCCTTTCCAGTGGTGTATGGCTGGCAAATGCATCACAGTGGGGAAGAAGCCAGAGAGCATTCCCGGAGCGTGGGGCGGCTGGTCGTCCTGGTCCCACTGTTCCAGGACCTGTGGGGCTGGAGCCCAGAGTGCAGAGAGACTCTGCAACAACCCTGAGTAAGTCTTGCCCAGATGTCCCCTTCCTTCCCTGCGGGCTGGGAGACCAGCCCTCAACTCATCAGTGTCCAGGACCCCACGTCTCTTGAGGGAAGAGAAGTAGGTCCCCAAAGCTAAAGGGACCCACAGGCTTCACTGGAATTGGAGGGAAGGTGTTTTGTTTGGTGTTATATGGGCTTTGCTCCAGTCCGAAAAGAGCTGGACTGGAGCCATAGCAGAGCGGGTAGGGTGTTGGCCTTGCACGCGGCTGACCCGGGTTCAATTCCTCTGTCCCTCTCGGAGAGCCCAGCAAGCTACCGAGAGTATCCCGCCCTCAAGGCAGAGCCTGGCAAGCTCCCTGTGGTGTATTTGTTATGCCAAAAATAGTAACAACAAGTCTCACAATGGAGACGTTACTGGTTCCCCCCCTGCACGAGCAAATTGATGAACAATGGGATGACAGTGCTACAGTGCTATAAGGGCTTTGTACTGGATTCTTACCAGAATTTGAGTAAGTAAAGCAACTAATCATTTGGAAAAATAGAGCTAAATTCTTTTAAAAATGCAATTTATGGGAAAGCCCATAGGAGACATGCCATTAAATTCTCCTCTGTAACCCCATTTTCTATCAGTGCAAAGTCCAGTTTTTACTAGTAATATTAGCACTTTCTTTGAATCATAAAAGAGTACAATTTTAAATAAATACATATATAATATATACATATTGTTGCCTTAGGCGACTAATACAATAAGCACTTATCTTATTTTTTAAAGACAGTTAATGTTTTAGATGAGATTTTGCAGAACTCAGAGTTCCATATTTACCTGTTAAAGCTCTGAAGAAGAAATTTTGTAAGTGACATTTGCTCTTTTAAACAAATTCAGAATTTTTCTTATCTTACTATGCATAATAAGTATGAAACTTAAATTACCTTGTCTTCAAATTTATATGAAATCCTCCATTTCATTATTCCCTGATATACCAGTTCTCAAATATAAATTTGGGGGATCTTGGGGCCTCACCTGACCGCTGTTCAGGGTTTACTCCTAAGCTTTGCATTCCAGAGATCACTCTCGACTGGGTATGGGGGACTATCTGGGGTGCCAGGAACTCAACTGTGTCAGCTGCATGCAGTTACATTTTCGCTTCAGCTCCTCAGTATACAGTTTTAATTATAAATATAATGTCTGTTTTATATGGAGAGTTTATTTCACCTGTATTTACTTTGGTTTCCATTAAAGATTTTTTTAAAAATTCACATTTTCAAAACCACAAATGATCAGTGTATTTACATTTCCACAGTATCTCAGTTCTAAATATTATTTTTATTTTAAGTAAAATATATATATATATATAAAACTATGAAAATTTTCCACACTAAAGCCAATCAGATTGGGATCTTCTATATCCATCATCGGGGGTTGGTTGCAGAGAATGAGACAGAGAAGCACACAAGGAGACATAAGCACATAGAAGACAAACACAGTCCAATCTTTAAGGTCACCTAAGACTCATGAGTGAGCTCCGAGGCTGACCATTTATTCAATACAGTTTCACTCCCCCTGCCTAATTCCCAACACGGGACAGATGTTAAGGACAGTTAGTAAGTACACCAGCATTCAAAGGGTATGTTAAGAGCAGAGGCTGGGGTTTTTCACACAGCCAATTAGGCACCTTAAAGTATAAAGTCATGAAAAAAAAATGTCCTATTTTTCTCTTATGTTAGAAAAATAAGTTCTTATGTTCTCTCTTAGACTAAAAGACCCTAAACTGTTTTATTCTGTCTTTTCCCAGATGCACCTTTACCTGCCCCATTATCTGATGAGGAAATTGTTATTGCCCTTAGGAAATAAAATATTGGAAAGGATTGCCAAAAGAAATAAAATATTGGAAAGGATTATTCTAAAATAGGATTTGTTCATTCATTGAATGTTTCAAATATATTTAAAACACTGAGAGACTAAAGAAGACATTAAAACTTGGATCTGATCACCCAATATATTTTTTAAACTTTTTTATTGAATCACTGAGATATACCCTTACAAATCTGTTCATGATTGGATTTCAGTCATACAGTGTTCCAACACCCATCCCTCCACCACTGTACATTTCCCAGCACCAGTGTCCCCAGGTTCCCTCCTATCAACCCCCCAATCCCCCCACCCCCTGCCTGTCTCTATGGCAAGTGTTCCCCTTCTCTCCCCCTTTCCCTCTCCCTCTCCCTCTCTCTTTCTCTCTTTCTCTCTCTCTCTCTCTCTCTCTCTCTCTCTCTCTCTCTCCCTTTCTCTCCCTCCCCCCTCCCCCCACCCCCTCTCTCTCCTTTTGAGCATTGTGGTTTGCAACCAATATTTTTTTGAGAGTGGTAAGAGTAGGGAAAATATATAGTATGGTCAATTAAGTGTCATTTCAGAGTAGAAAGGGATACCTCTAGCAGGAGTAAAAAAAGAATTCATGACACAAGTAGCATTTATTTGGTCCCTTAAACATGCTAAGTTTGTAGATTTTGGAGACCAAAAGTAATAGTAAATAATTTAACTGGTTTCTCTAGAGCAGGGAGCTAATGCAAGATAGTGTAGAAAGTTGAGTTGTCACAGTAAATTAAGTCAGGATTGATCCTGGGTGATTGAATACCAAGTTTGAGTGACATCATTTGATTCTGTACCCATTGGGTCCCATAAAATGATTTTAAACAGAAACTAAGACTAAGGTCATCATAAAAATTAGCTAGAGGGATCAGAAAGAGAGAGAGAGAGAGAGAGAGAGAGAGAGAGAGAGAGCGCACAATGAGTAAGGTGCTTACCTTTACACAGCAGACCCAGGTTCAATCCCCAGAATTGCATATGGTCCCCCAAATTCAGAGCTAACAATATGCCCTGAGCCCAGCCAGCCAGATGTGACCCAAAAAGCGAAATATAATCAGATAACAGTTCATATCATAGAAAAGATGGGAAAAGATAGAAAGAAGATGAATGGAAATGGGGGTAGACTAATGTGGTGATTATAAAAATGAGAAGGAGGAAGCAGTTATAAAGCTACCATTGATAACCAGGCAAATTATTAGCAGTCAGACCAAAGGAAGCTACAGAAAATATGACTTTTTCATCTTTGATTTTGATCACTTTTAATTTGCTGAATAGGAATTAGAAAAAAAGTAGAAGAACTTAAAATTAAAATGATATATTCCCTCTTAGTGGATATTTTGAGTATAAATCAAAGCAGGGAGGATTTGGAAGCTATTTCAAAATAAGCGGTTACAGCATACCCATGACTGAATGTTCAGAGGAAGAAACACTAACAAAAATGTCTGAAGTCTGATGAAAAAGTAAATTGTGAGGGTAGAGAAAGTTTGGTTTGGCGAGGAATGGGCACAGCCATATATCAGATTTTTTTCATGGAAATTGTTGGCCTTTTCCATGAAAAAAAAATGACTAAACATTATTTTAAGAGTATAAGGATACTTAAGAACTTGTCTGTTTCGCTTTCAGACCAAAGTTTGGAGGAACGTACTGCACAGGAGAAAGAAAGCGGTACCGCCTATGCAATGTCCAACCCTGTCGCCCAGATGCACCAACATTTCGGCAAATGCAGTGCAGTGAGTTTGACACTGTTCCCTACAAGAATGAATTCTACCGCTGGTTCCCAGTTTTTAATCCAGGTAAAGATCATGAAAGCACTTATAGGTCAGAGTATTGTGACAGCCTGCAAAGTCTAACAAAAAGAAAATTGTACCTTAAGAAGTTTTCTGTTTTAGTAGGTGAAAGCACAGATCTGCTTACTTGATCGGTAACTGTTCAGGGTGGCTGAGTCCAACCCTGTGCTGAACTCTGTGAAGTAAAGATTTTTTAAACAAGGAAGTCAATAAATATGGTGGCTTACTTCAAAAAGCCAAAGCACGCAGATAACGCAGTAAATGGAACCAGAGGAATACATAACTACTTACTCATGAAAGTGCTTTTGGAAGCGTTTGCAGAACTGACAATAATTCTGAAAGAAATTCACATCCACAACCCCTACACACACACACACACACACACACACACACACACACACACACACAGATTCAGTGTGTAATTGGCGTCATTTCAAAGGCTTCCAGGAAGGGAGCTGATGATTCTGAAGTCCTAAGTAGTCCTGCTAATAGAAGAAAGAAAAAGGAAGGCATTCAAAATAGCGTCAGTCATTTTTATGTGGGAAGAGAAAGGCACAAAAAAAGAAAAGATGTTAAGAATAGAATCATCAGAAATTAATAAGATTTAGGCTAGAAATCAACAGTTTATGTACACAGAACAGTATGCAAAAGGGTTAGAAATGAAACCAAGGATCTAAAGGCTACATGCATGGGCATTGGCGTAAGCCAGGTGGAGATTGAAACAGTAGCCTTGGCAATACTTTCCCTGAATAAGGACCAGTTACACATTTTCTTAAAAATGAAGGTGGATAATTAACCACTAGCTAGAGAATAACATCCAAATAGTGGTAAAATCTTTGTTGTCTTTGACACTTTGTTGTCACTGAATAGTGATGTGTATCTTTGGGTATGAAATGAAGCAGAAAAGCTTGCCTTGAGATAGGATAAGCGCTCTCTCTCTCTCTCTCTCTCTCTCTCTCTCTCTCTCTCTCTCCCTATATATAGCACAGCAGATAGGGTGTTTGCCTTGCACACGGCCCACCCGGGTTCTATTCTTCCGTCCCTCTTGCAAGGCCTGGCAAGCTACTGAGAATATATCGCCTATACTGCAGAGCCTGGCAAGCTCTCCATAGCATATTCAATATGCCAAAAACAGTAACAAGAAGTATCACAATGGAGACGTTACTGGTACCTGCTCGAGCAAATCAATGAGCAATGGGATGACAGTGATACAGTGATACTGTGATACAGTGATATATCACTGTCATCCCGTTGTTCATCTATTTACTCGAGTGGCCACCAGTAATGTCTCTATTACACTCAGCCCTGAGATTTTAGCATCCTCTTCTTACTCGTCTTTCCCAATGATAGGAGGCTCTTTCAGGGTCAGGAGAATGAGTCTTATTGTTACTGTTTTTAGCATATCGAATATGTCATGGGTAACTATTACATGCCACTGAGTAGCTACAGTGATATTGATATATATACACATATGTATATACATGTACACATACATACATGCATACACATATGTAATGGTGCTTACAGTTGGGAATTTGGGAAAGGAATGTCCTTGGGCATTGTGCCAGCTTTGTTCTGCTTTCTATCAGAGACTCCTCTCTAAGAAACTGTACATAAAGTTGGTGGAGTATGAGCACAGCTGAAATAAAGCATTTCAGATTCCTTCTGGTTTGTGTTCACTTTTATGGTGCCTGACTTTTGGATCCAGGACCCTGGACCACACCAGGTGCCCAAAAAGTGGTGTAGAGAAGAAAGACTTTGGTGCCTAACACTAGCCAATTGAGACTTTAGGTTTCTGAAAGTCCAGTGTGCCATAAGATACAAGAGGGAGTCACAGATTCAGACAATTAATAAGAAGTTCATATTTGGAATGCTGAAAAACAATATGGTCAATTGCTTTTGAGAAAAGGACTATATTTCTTTGCCTACTTTGTCTCCAAATACTCTTTTGGCTACTGGTTGTCAGGGACAGCATTTTCTCCTTGCCACATTTGTTCAGCATGAATCATACTCAAGGGAAATCAGTCATTCAGCTATCAATGCTGTAACTTGGCTTCCTGAATTAGGCATTTAAATATGGGTAAATTCTTGTGTATATTCATAGACTACAACTGGTAATAACCTATGCCTGTAACCAGAACAATATTTGTTGAAACTACTTAGGTCATAATCCTGTATACCCCAAATGAATGGTCTTGCAGAATACTAGTATTGTAAACTAATAGCAAGTCAACTAAAAGGAATATAGAAGGACACCAGTATATAGGAGGAGGACCAAGAACCATGTAATGACACAGGCAAAGGACAGTGGACTCAGGAAATCTACACTGCCAACACCATGCTCTTAGATTTTTGGTCTTCAGAATTATGAGACAATACAGTGTATTGTTCATCTCCTTTACCCGGTCTCAAAATAATTTCAAGACAATATTCAACCAAGCATAAGGCCCTAGGTGGCTGCATGGGATTCATAATTCATAGAGATATTTGCCTGTAAATTTTAGAAACTAGATTCTTTTTTCAATGGTGAATTTGATAATCCAATCTATTCACAAAATGTGAATGGCATCAAAACTTCCCTTTGACTTGGAAATAGTTTTGTTCTTCTTAGCAAGTTTTGTGTTTTGCTTCTCATGATCTCTTTTTAAAATCATACACAAAATGTCGGTCTTTGATTCATTGAGTTTATCCAGTTACCTAAGCTTCTTTTGAGGGGATTAGTCAGTTTGAGGGTAAGAGTTCACAAGTATATTAATTTTAGAGTTTTCACATAGTTGAATTATTTAAGAGGATTTGAAAGCTAGAGAGAAAATTTCATGTGACCCAGACAAATGAGTAGATCAAGGCGGATAAATGAATAGGCCAAGGCAGGTGTCTGAATCTGAGAGTGAAAATACTCTGCAGAGATGACAGGCTCACTGAGTTGCATATCGGAGACAGAGACTCTCTGATACTCAGGTAACAGTAGGACCATGCATTGCCACTCAGACGTCTTTCTGCTCAGCTCTGTGTCATAGGCCAATCTAATGATCTCCCCATGAAAGACGAATGCCTGAGCAGAGACAAAGGAAGCAAGACTTCAGACCAGCCTTATAAACTGCTTAGACAATATTGAATCTCCTAATTAAAGTGGATGCTTTCAAGCACAGGGCTCATTCTGGATTTCATTACATTAACAAGTCAGAATGGCAGAAGCTCAGAGTCATAGCAGTGGGTCTGTGTGCTATAACCTTAGTTGCCAAAAAGGTTACTGGTTATTCCTAACAATCTGCATTCCATCGCATTTACATGTTCCTGCCCTCCCTGAAGATTCAGCTTTAAAAAGTTCCACACATTTTTAGAGCTGCTTCCTTGTTTTGCTGTATGTGGCCAATATCCCAAGCCCAAATTCAGAATCTCCAATCACACTCATATTTAAGAATGCTTCTTGGGGCTGGAGCAATAGCACAGCAGGTAGGGCATTTGCCTTGCATGTGACCGACTCGGGTTCGATTCCCAGCATCCCATATGATCCTCTGAGCACCACAAGGGGTGATTCCTGAGTGCAGAGCCAGGAGTAACCCATGTGCATCGCTGGGTGTGACGCCCCAAAAAAATGCTTCTCTGCGTTAATCCTTCTACTCAGTAATCCTATGTTTAATGGAATGAAGTGATTTCCTGCACTCAGGAAACCTGTCAGGATGTTCTTACCTCTGAGAAAGCAGATTGCTCCCTGGCAACCTCTAAGATTTTATATATTCCAGTTGAGGCAGTGACAGAACTAACTGTGCTCCTAAGGAAGAAGATTTGCAATGATTGGCAAGCCATACCCAGTCCACTGTGTCTCCTAGTCCCTTCCCACTGGCATTTTAATGAGGTGATCTTTCCATTTATCAAGCCATTTATCTACTGTATCTTTTGTAAAAATCAGTTGATGTTCTTTACTTGCTTTTATCATTTTCCTTTACTTTGTTTTCATTTTAGTCGGCACCATGATTTACAATCCTATTAATGACTAAGTTTCGTACATAAAATGTTCCTTTACAAATTTAAAATTTAAAAGTGTTTTAAATAAATGCTTTTAATCCTAATGTTCATTCAGTGCTTTTGCTTTCGATTGTGTGTATGTGGGTTTTACACTTAACGTTTCTTTAACATGTATCTCTTCCCCAGCGTGCAATCCTGGAGTTATTCACTCTGACCCTGCATTTGCTGTCCATTCACACTCAGGCAAAATGGGTCTATGGCAGATGGCTTAAAGTTGCAACTCACGGAGCCCTCAGCTGGTCACCCTACCAAGAAGCTAACAAACTTTCTCACAATAAACAGATCCAGAAGAGAAACTTCCAAAAATCCTTTCTGATGGAAATATTCTCAATTTTTTTTTAACCTATAGAAAATGAACCCTGGCTATCCAAAGAAAGTATTTGAATTCTTATAGTATACACATACTACCTATTTTAAAAGGTTGTTAGTATGTCCTAAAGATTATGTTTTTCTGGTTACTCTTTGTACCTGTGTTTGGGGATTTATTCTATTAAATAAATTTGCAGTACAACTCTTGTGCTGGAGATCAACATATCTTCATTTCACAAGGGAGTAGAGAAATGTACGTGAAAATGAATTCAAAGTAGGACCCAGCATAATAGTTTTAGCTTTGGCAAAAAACAAAAGAGCAAATCCTTTTTTTCTTTTCCTGTGGTTGCAAATATATGTCAGAGGACTTTGGGGACTTGGGGGTGATAAAAGCCTCTCCATCCCAGTCAGGTCCCTTGTCTCTCCTGGAGATGTGAAATACTTTTCTGCAAACAATGGATGGCGGCAGACTTGTTTAGTAGCCCCGCACCGCTGGGTACTAGGCCCCATTTTCTAGGTGGACCCCAGATGTGCAGCACCTTATTTGTATAGCACTGTAGCACTGTCCTCCCATTGTTCATCAATTTGCTCGAGAGGGTACCAGTAATGTCTCCACTGTGAGACTTGTTACTGCTTTTGGCATATCGAATATGCCATGGGTAGCTTGCCAGGTGCTGCTGCACGGGCGGGATACTCTCAGTAGCTTGCCTGGCTCTCTGAGAGGGATGGAGGAATCAAACCCGGGTTGGCTGCATACAAGGCAAACGCCCTACCTGCTGTGCTATCACTTCAGTACTTTTGCATAACTATAGTTTATCATTACATTAAAAGGGCTCATTATTTACAACAAAGGAAATGGCATTTTATTTGGGATTTTTTTGTTTGTTTTTGAATTACATCCGGAGTTGCTCAGGGCTTATTCCTGACTCTACCCAGAGATCATACCTGTCAGGAGTCAGGGGGCCATAAAAGGTGCTGGGAATTCAACCTGTGGCAGCTGCATTCAAGAGCAGTGCCCTACCTGCTATATTTTTGCTCTGGCCTCAAGCAATCTTCCAAATGGGATATTTTGCAAAATATTTTCACTTTAAAAAAATAGTCTAACTGTACTGAAGCAATGGTAATTAAAACAGCATGGTACTGGAATAAGGATAGACCCTCAGATCAAGGTAATAGAATTGAAAACCCAGAAGCAGACCCTCCGGTACAAGGTTGCTAAATCTCTGATGAAGGAGCAAAAAATATGAAGTGGAGCAAGGAAAACCTCTTAAAAAGTGGTGTTCAAAAAATTGGTTGGTCATATACAAAAAATAAAAAAATAAAAAGTAAATTTAAGAAAAGAAAGAAAAAGAACAGATCCGTTTCTAACACCACACTCCAAAGTCAAATCAAAATGCTAAGACTTTGAATCAGACCTGAATCCATAAGATACCCAGAGGAAAACTTAGGGAGAACTCTCCATGACATTGAAGCTAAAGGCATCTTTAAGGCTGAAAAATCAGTAACCAAGCAAATGGAAGGAAAGATAAAAAAATGGGAATACATTAAGCTTCTCAAAGGAAATGAGTACCAGAATACAAAGACAACTTACAAAGTGAGAGAAATTATTTTTAATTTTTTTAAGTTTTTATTTTATTGAATCACCATGAAAAAAATACAAAGCTTTCAGGTTTAAGTCTTAGTCATATAATGATTAAACTCCCATCCCTTCACCAGTGCACACGTTCCACCACCATGAACCCTAATATACCTCCCTCCCACCCACCCCCCACTTACGTAGCTAATGATCTTCACTTTATTCTCTCTATACTTTGAATACATTCAATATTTCAATAGAGAACTCACTATTATTGTTTGGAATTTCCCCCCAACAATCAAGCCTGCTGAAAAGGCATCATTTAATAATTTCTTTTCATTGCTGAGAATGAAGATTCTCTGAGCTCGGTTTTGGATTTCTGATATTTTAGTTCAGTTCACAGTCTAGATGCATTTCTGTAAGAAGCCACTCTGGGTGCCAAAATGGGTTAGAAGACCATGAGAGAAATTGTTTTCCCAACACTCATTCTATAAAGGTTTAATGTCCAATATATATATGTAGAGAGAGAGAGAGGTAGAACTTCACAAGAAAAAACATCTAGCCCCATCATAAAATGAGGAGAAGAGATGAATAGAAACTTCCTCAAAGAAGAAATACAAATGGGTGAAAGTGGTCTGTATAACAAATCATCAGGGAAATGCAAATCGAAACAACAATGAGATAGCACGTCACACCTGAGAGACAGAGACGGGCACTTATTAAGAACAATAGCTATCAGGGTTGGCTTGGATGGATGCAGGGGTGGGATGTGGGGGACCTCCATCACTGCTGGTGGGATTGTGGATTGATCCATCCTTTTGGGAAGATGATATGGACATTCTTCAAAATACGAGGAATTAAGTTTTCACATGCTGCAGCTATTCCAATACTGGGAACACACCCCAAAGACCTAAGAGCTCAATGCATAAAATACATTTGTTGGGTTTTGGAGAGATAATACAGTTTTAGGGCATTTGCCTTGCATGAGACCAACCCAGGTCTCCAATCCTGGTCTCCATTGAGACAGACTGGAGTGGGAGGGAAACTGGAGACAATGGTGGAGGGAAGTGGACACTCGTGATGGGTTTGGTGTTTGGACATTGTAGACCTGAATCTCAATTATGGAGACATTGTCACTTTGTCATTTATGGTGATTTAATAAAAAAAAAACTTTAAGTAATAGAGCCTACATTTCAACGTGTGTCACAGAAACGTAGGAAAGGGGACTCTCCAGAGGAGGTGAGCTGAGTGGACACACACAGAGGGCTCCTGGCTGAAGTGGCTAACTCACAGGGATTTGCCTCTTGTTCACTCCAGCCCATCCCTGTGAGCTCTACTGCCGACCCATAGATGGCCAGTTTTCCGAGAAAATGCTGGATGCTGTCATTGATGGTACCCCATGTTTTGAAGGCGGAAACAGCAGAAATGTCTGTATTAATGGCATGTGTAAGGTATTGGGTATGTTTCCTTCATCTACAACTTTATCAAATCATGATTTTTCATTACTTCAGGAAATCAAATATTCTATCCTTTTGCTGCTATGGCATTTGCCTATGGATAATTTTTTTAAATAAGTAGTTTGTTTGATAAGATTTCCCAGGATTCATTGAGATGACATTTTTAAACTTAATCATGCCTCTCCTGCTGTAAATATCATTTCTTGAGTGTTGCTATGCTTGGTGACATTATTTTAGCCAAGGAGAGAGTGAAACTGAAGAAGAACCAAATTGAAGGAAGAATTATTAGGAAAAAAATGGCCCAGATTATTCCAGTGGTGTTAAAATAGCCATTGGTTACTTCCCAACAGAGGTGTTAGATTTGAGAAAAAAAAATGAAGTTATTTTTAGGGTGTTTTTAGAGAGGAATGTTATCTTTAATTCTTCTGTGAGTTCTGTCATGATCATCTTGGGATGGTAGGACTGTTCATCATTATAAGCCAGGTTTTCAGATTTCTGTTTAAGTTTATCATAGTGATTTCATTGATTAACTACCTTCGAAATCATTTGAATCTGATTTTGTGTAGTCACCACTGATAAACTCCTTACCATTATTGTTTGCAATCTACTTTACAAGGAACTCACACACATTTTGTGATCTAACACTGAAGCAGAAATCTCAGGACTATTTTTTTGGGGGGAAGGAGGGTGGGCAAGGGCACACCCAGTTGTGTTTGGGGCTTACTCTTGGCTCTGTGCTCAGGGCACCGCGGTTGAACTTGGGTCAGTCATGTGCAAGGCAAGCACCCTACCCACTGTGCTATCACTCAGAAATCTCAGTTTAAAGAAAAGGTGTCAAAGCTGGAGAAATAATACAGCAGATAGAGCACTGCCTTGCATGACATGGACCTGGTTTGATCCCCAGCACCACATGTCGTCCTCTGGGCTCTCCCAGGAATAAGCCCTGAGTACAACTGGGTGTGGCTCCAAAACAAAAGCAAAAAGGAATTATTTTAATGAATGAAAGAAAGGTTGCATGGAAATCCTTAATTAGCTGTCAGTAAAACATAAAGATTGAGCACTTCAGCTCCAGAATATTAATTCAAGGCCACTATTTAGTAGCTGTGTCATGCTGTTCATCTTTCTAAGACTCTCTCCTTTGTAAAATTGGGATATTAATGCATCTTCACAGCCAGTGCTGTCAAAAATGTTTTAATAGGGACCAGAGAGGTAGTATAGCAGGGACGACATTTGCCTTGCACACAGCCGACCTGGGTTTGATCCCCGGCATCCCATATAATCCCCTGACCACCACCAGGAGTAATTCCTGAGTGCAGAGCCAGGAGTAACCCCTGATCATTGCCAGGTGTGACCCAAAAAGACTAAAAAAAAATACAGTTTAAATAAGGTTGTTTATGTTAAGCACTGAGTGGAGCCCTGCCACACATGACTTTTTTTTTTCTTTTTGGGTCACACCTGGTGATGTACAGAGGTTACTCTTGGTTCATGCACTTGGGGGACCATATGGGATGCTGGGAATCGAACCCAGGCCGGCCGCGTGCAAGGCAAACGCCCTACCCACTGGGCTATCACTCCAGTCCCCACACATGACTTCTTGATACTTATTTCTAAGGTTATTTAATAGATAGCGACATAAATGTTACAAGTATGAAATTAATATTAATTCTTATTAGTAAGAATTCAGTTTTACAAATTTTTATCATGACTTCATCATCATTAGTGGAAGCCTTGCTTGTTCCTCTGGCTGCATTTGGGAATCCAGAGAAAGGCAGATTATTTTTTTTCCTGTTTGTGTGTCTCACTGAGATCCGGGGCGGGGAAGGGAGAAGCCTGAGGTGGCAGGCAGGTGAGGGGTCTTCTGACCGCGTCACTCATCCCCAAATCTCTTCCCCGCAGGCCGTAGGCTGTGACTACGAGATCGATTCCAATGCCACGGAGGATCGCTGCGGCGTGTGCCTTGGGGACGGCTCTGCTTGCCAGACTGTGAGGAAGATGTTTAAGCAGAAAGAAGGATCTGGTAATTAAACTAGGAGATCATTCATGACATGATAAGTTGACCCCAGAATGCAGTGCACAGTGGTTCTCTATTATTTTTAAACTGATTGCAACTGTCGAGAGTCCAGGCTGGAATGCAACCTTCACTCAGAAACAAGGGCTGCCTGCTGCCCGGAAGTGTAGGAGAGGGACCGAGAGAGCTGAGCCACCACAGGACACCTCACTGGGCTGTAGGTCAGGAAAGATTCAGTGGCTGGTGGTGGGAATTGGGGCTTGAGGTCCAGGAGTCTGGGGATGCACAGAGAATGAGGGCAGAGAAGAGACCCAAGGCTAGCGAGCAGAAGCAAATGGGGGATGCAGGTCCATTGAGGGCAGAAAACCATGACTGGGTGAAAGGCAAAGAATCAGGCGTCTCCTCAGGACCAGAGGAGAGGAAGGAGGGCCGAATTGGCTGATTTTGTTTCCCAAGTCAAGAGGGTCTTCCCTATAAAGGAAATGAGATGAGGAGCCGGAGTGAAAGTACAGTGGTTAGGGTGTTTGCCTTGCACTCAGATGACTCGGGTTTTTTGATCCTCGGTGTCCTAGATGGTCCCCCAGCACTGCCAGGAGTGATTCCTGAATGCAGAGCCAGGAGTAACCCCTGAGCATCACTGGATGTGACCCCAAAACCAAAAAAAAAGAAAACAAAAAACGTATATCCTGAGATGAAAACTCAGGTACCAGGTACCAACAGAATGTGTGTGTGTGTGTGTGTGTGTGTGTGTGTGTGTGTGTGTTTGGACCACACACAGAAGTACTCAGGGTTTATTTCAGGCTCTGTGCTCACACCTGGCAGGGTTTGGGAGATTATGTATGGTGCCAAGGATCAAACCCAGGACAACTATGTGCAAGGCAAGCAAGCACCTTACTATCTCTCTGGCCCAACAAACAATTTATTGCAGTTGAGGGATCCTGGGAAAGTCCAGTGGGCACTAAGGAAGTGAAGAAGGACACTGAGGGAAGTGGCTGCCGTTCAGCCTGTGACCATTGTGTGGAGTCAGTGCTGAGCTGGGCCCGGGAACTAGCTCTCCTAAGAGTGAAGGAGTTAATGTAGTTTCTAATAAATGCCCCCAGCCATTGGTTCAGGCCAGTTTTAGTGGACAGAAGTGGTTCATTCTCTCTGTCCTGCAGAGGTGCAGGTACTGAAACTGGGAGCTCAGAACACACAGCCCCATAGGGGACAGGGGAGCCCGCAGCATTGCTAGCAGAGGGGAGGCCCAGTGGGAAGTGACAGATACTCTGTCTTTGTTGGTTGGTTTTGGTTTTGGTTTTGGTGTTTGGCATTTGGGCTACATCAGGTGGTGCTCAGAGCTTAGTCCTGGCTCTGCGCTTAGGGATGACTCCTGGTGATCGTGGGAGACCAAATGTGATGTCAGGGACCAAACCCAGGTCAGCCACTTGCCGGGCTAGGATCCTTTCTGCTGTAGTGGCTCTCCGTCCCATGATAAGCACTCTGGACGGAGCAAGGCTCTGGTTCCCTGCATCCTGGATTAGGTGCTTTTTTTCTAGGGCAGCTTCCTCCCCAAGGTGAAGTGAGTGAGTGTAAGGTCCAGAATATCAGAGTACACATTCAGTGACATACTGCCCTCTAGTCAATAGAACCTCAGGTTACCTAAACTTATTTCATTTCCATTCTGTTCATTATCTTTGATTAGTGAATTGTAATAAGGTTACTTTGTATAGTGAAACACTTGCTCAGTCCCCCCTTTTTTAAATCATGCTTTTGTGCCAAATTGCTGCTAGGTATTTATTTTTTCTTTATACATAATTGCAATTTTAAATTATTGAGATTTTAGTTGTGCATCATTAAAACGAACAACTTCACATACAACATTGATTTCACCCCTGAAATTTTATTTTTCTTTTGACCTACAGTTCATAATCATTTTCCCCTTTGCCCACTTCTGTTTTGATCATTGGTTTTATAATCTAAATGAATATTATTTTTAAGTTAGTTCATTCATTTGGAATTATTATTAGAGCCTTGAAATTTGTGTCCTTGATTTATATCTTTGTTATGCATGAAACAAGCCTTTGAATTCTATATTAGGGATAGAAATAAAAACCCTGTGGACCTTAGGCTTATGATTAAATATTTTATGGTAGCTAATGCTTACTCATTCTTTACAAAGATATTGTGTAAATAGTTTCCATTCTTTAGATGTGACCTTTTTTTCCCTTGAATTATGAAACACTTAAAATCATGTTTCTACATTTTATCTCAGTTTTGTTCCATTTGCTGAAAATGGCTTCTGTATTGGACTTCAGATAAACAGTGCTTCTAACATGAGAGTAACTCCATTGGAAAAGAGTTTTTCCTCCTCAACTCTCTACCACCTCATCTTTCAAGACCTTAAGAAATCAAACTTTAGTTCTGGGTTCCTGTTTCAGCCCAGTGTCTTGGGGGTTGGTTAACAGAGACCTGTTTGTCTAGATTTAATTCTCAATACCTCTAGTCACACACCCGCCTTTTGATGCTCTTTTTGCCCCCTTTCTTCCTTAAAACAGATTTATGAAATTTATTATCTCATAGCCCTGATGGCTAGATTCCTGAAATCAAGGTGTGACATACTGTTCTTTTTTAGAATCAGTTTTGATCATCATTTAGGTAACATGGTGCTAACGGTAACGGTGTTAATGTACCAAGTTACTGCATTCCCCCTCCCTCCACCATGATTTCTGTTCCCTTTCAGTCATTCACTTGCAGAGGCTTCTGATAACCTTTGTTGGTATCAGGGCTGAATTCCCTGACAGGTTCCTCAGAGCGCTCTGGCTGGGCTCCCCCTGCACAGAGGAAAAAACTTAATGTCTACTCTGGCTCCCTGCAGTACCCAGCCACGTGCACTCTGTTCCATCCCCCGGCAAGTGCTCACTTTGCTTTGCACCTTCTAAAGATAGATCTGCTGCAGTGGCCCTGGCTGCCTCACCTGGCAGAGAGGCCACATCTGTGTGGTGGCGTTCAGTAGCTCAGGGTGGGGTGAGTGATGTGAAGTCCAAAACCAGGGCTGGAACTTGACTTTGCCTCCTTAAAGACAGCCAGTGAGAGTATTTTTCTGTATCATTTACATGCTCTCCCAGTGCTGCTTTTCCCGCTTTAGGTTTCGCTTTTTCTCTAATCCAACTATAAACTGAGGCCTGAAATGAGTTTTAGGCTTTGTCTCTGCCCCGCATCTATCATAGATCTTCAATAATTACTTATTGAAAATAAAAACACCTTAAGGTTGATACAGTGTCTTGCTGCAATAAGAAGAGGCCAAATTATTTGCTATTCCATGGTCATCTTGGTACAATATCTGAGTCTGGTGTTGTTGTTGTTGTTGTTTCTCCTTAATGTCCTGCCTGTAGTTTAATTTACAGTTTTGAAGCTGTTTTGTCAACCTGGGTGTTAGTATAATAATGTCATTGCAATATAGTAAGCCTGGTTCTGTGAGCTCCTGCCGCTGGTTCTTAGAGCTTTAGCTCCCTTCTCTCTGCCTCTGATCTCCCTGGCAGGAAGAGTAAATTCACATAGAGTGAATTGCTCTTACTCTCCTAATGTTGCTTCCTTTGAATTTGCAGAAGTGGTGGGGGCTGGACCACATCCACCAGCTCTCAGGGTTTTTTTTTTTCCTGGCTTTGTGCAGAAATGATTTCTGGCAGTGCTGGGGCATCCTGTGTGGTTCCAAGGATAAAACTGGAATTGGCCGTGTGTAAGACAAGTGCCTTACATCCTGTATTGTCTCTCCAACCCTTTTTTTCTGGGTGTTTTTCTTGGGTCACCAAGGCACCATGACAAACTGAAGATGGTGAATCAACAGAAGCCATGAAGAACACAGTGTGAGCATAAGGTCTAATTAGGCCTGTGCAGTGACTTGGGATTTTAAATGCTTCAGGAAAGAAATGGCATGGCTTCATGACTCAATTGCTCTTTGGCTTTACCACATAGTTCAGATTTTTGATAGTTGAATTAAGAGAGAATCGGCACCATAGAGTGACTTTAGGTGGGTGAGTGACAGAAAGAGGTCAGCCTCTTAGAAAGTTCCATTTGTCAGAGACACATAAAATTGCCCCATGTAGGAGAGTCTGATGTTAGAAGCCAAGTCATGAATCCAAATTTAGGAAGGGAAGGTCTAAGGGTCTAGGATGTTTATGAAGAGGGAATGAGAATCACAAAAGAAGACACTCCAGAGAAAGAAGCTCCGACTGATGGTGATGTGTAGTGACAAGAGGGGCATGGCTTTCTTGGAACTAGATTATGAATTTACTTAGAGACTGTTTACAAGTTTTCCAGGCAACCTCAGGCTGGAAGGCAAGGGGATAAAAGGAGAATGACTCTGCAGAGTTTCATATCGAGAAAGCTGGGAAGCCTCCTGAACTCAAGGCTCTTTGTTCTCAGGAAGTCCCTGTCAGTGCCTGTCCTCCCTGACCACTGATGCTCACAAAAGTTGTGATCTTATTCCCTCGTGTGTGTCCCTTACAGCCCATTTTAAGATTCCAGCATCTTTACAACCCGTTTTTAGAATGGAAGTTAGAACTCTAAATTCAGAGCAACACAGTTAGAATGCTCAAAGGATTACCAGGTATATCGATTTGCACATAGTTTTGCCCCACTCAGATGCAGGTTTGTGTCTGAATCAGAGATTGACTGGTTATTATTCTCAGTCCAGGCACAGAATATAGATTGACCCATCCGGGCACCCCTCATGAGACATGGCCTGCAGTGAGCATTGTCTTACCTGTCACTCCTTACCAGCATCAATCTTAAAAGAAAGGGACTAGTGATTGGAGATCAATTTCCTGAGGTTAACAGTATGACCTCTTTAAGAACCCATTTTTTAGTAGAAGTGACATGCTCAGAAACAGAGAGGTTAATCAATTACTCTATCAATTACTCAATTTTCAATTTTCTGTGAATTGGAAACAACACTTGCTTAAGATATGCATTGGTAGCCTTAGTTCATTCTATCTCATATCTATGTCTTCAAAAGTGAGATCAATTTTTTTCCCAGTCCTCAAAGGTCCGGAATATTCTTGTTTTATTTTATTTTTTCTTGGGGCTATACCTACTGGTGCTAAAAGCTTCTAGCTCTGTGCTCAGTGAACACCCCTGGTGGGCTCAGGGACCATATGGGGTACCGGGGTTCAAGCCCAGGTCAGACGCATACAAGACAAGTGCTCTATACTCTGTGCCATCTCTCCAGCCTCCTAAATATTTTTTTTTATCTTGAGGCTCAAGACTCTGTGATAGCTGGTTTCCCCAGGGGCTTCCATGTGCCCAGAGATTCCTTCTTTTTTGAGCTCTAAATATAGTTTTCTTCTCTCCTCAATGCTGCAGCAAAAGACTGACATTTACTGGGAAAGAAGGAGTGGAAAGAAACAAATGTTGTTCCTCTATGCTGGAGTGGCTCATTAGTGTATGTTCTCTTGTAGGTTATGTTGACATCGCACTCATTCCGAAAGGAGCAAGGGACATACGGGTCATGGAGATTGAAGGAGCTGGAAACTTCTTAGCCATCAGGAGTGAAGACCCCGAAAAGTATTACCTCAATGGAGGATTTATTATCCAGTGGAATGGGAACTATAAGTTGGCCGGGACTGTCTTTCAGTATGACAGGAAAGGAGAGCTGGAGAAACTGATGGCCACAGGCCCCACCAATGAATCAGTGTGGATCCAGGTAATGTGGAAGGAATGGAAGCTGCTGACGTGGATGTCAGTTAAGATCTTTCTAATTTTCTTATTTCTCAGGGATTCGGATCAAGAATCCTTAAACTTTTAGCAAGAATCAAGGTGGGAAACAAGATTAATTTGGCCCATTACTGTCCCGATATTGCTTAAGCACCCCCCCCCCCACCCAGGGACTCTAACTTTGCTTTTTGGGAATTATGAGCACAATGTTCAGTCTGTTGCTACAAGCAGCTTATTTTCAAATGATTGTTTCTCTGTGTCAGTCTGGTGGGAATTACAGGTCGCTTCTGGCAGTGTTGATGGATAGACATAGAACTTTTCCATGTTATCATGTGCTTGCCCTAGGCAAAAGGTCTGACTTGGTGGCATTCTTGGGTGAGAGGGGTCAGGATGTAGTTAGTGGGTGATTTGTGATTTTGTTGGTAATGATATACCACCCCCATCCATACCCCAAATGTAATGATTATTTCAACAAGGGCAAAGCAGTTTGGGGATAACAGTGGGCCAGAGAGAGACAGATCTAACTATATTCATAAATTAGAGGAAGGTCATTTCAGAGTCAAAGGTCAGAGCATGTACAGAGGTTGAAGATCAAAGAGGGACAGCTCTAATCCATAAAGTCAGGGGACTTTACGTCTTTCCTTTCTGCAAAGAAACGAATTTATCTATAGCTACCCTCAGTTCCATGATGCAACCCAGGGCAGTAGCCCTAAGTTTAAGATAAATGCTCCTTAAATATGTGTTAAGTACATATCTGTAGCAAAGCACTGAGGAGAAGGGCCTAGGAATAGCATACCTTGACTAAAACCCATGACCATGATCATATTTTTCACAGAACTATTACTTAAGCAACAGATTAGCCTAAGACCTAGAGAAAAACATCATAGGGCAACAGAAATAATAGAAATTAATATTTTTGGATGGTTTGTTACATACCAGACCTGTTCTCATATAAACCAATCAATTTACATATATATGTATTTATTTATCTCATAACTACTCTATTAATTGTACAGTTATTATTCTCATTTGTCAGTAGGGAAACTATCCCATAATCACAAAATTAGTGACTACACAAGGGGGCACCATGACCTACTCACCTGTTGTTGGAAAGTTCACTTCTTACCACTCCCTCAGAGCAGCTCCCGTATGATGAACTGAAATTACCGTGAAACTTAAGCCCAGAAATAAAATAATGGATATTAGATAGATGTACACAGACATACATAGACAGAAATGTATAGGTAAAATTAAGGGTAGAGGCTTTTGTTTACCAGCATTTACTTCATGCATATTTTCATAACAGCTTTAAGATGATGGACATTGTATATATAGCATTTGTGCATGACTATGGTTTGTAGTGTTGTTCTGACAGTTTGACATAAACTCTCCTTTTTGCCCTTTAGCTCCTCTTCCAGGTGACTAACCCCGGCATTAAATATGAGTACACAATACGGAAGCATGGTCTTGACCGAGATGCCGAGCAGCTGGTGTACTTCTGGCATTATGGCCCCTGGACGGGGTGCAGTGTCACGTGTGGAACAGGTGAGGAATGCCTGCTTCCTCTGTGAACTGCGTCTGCTTCAAAACAAGCCTCAGTTACCTTCGGGCATGGTGGCTTGCATGCTGCACAGACTTTGGCAGAATTATCAAAGATGGCCCAGTAGGGGTGAATGTGCTAGAT
Source organism: Sorex araneus (assembly GCF_027595985.1). Taxonomy (NCBI): domain Eukaryota; kingdom Metazoa; phylum Chordata; class Mammalia; order Eulipotyphla; family Soricidae; genus Sorex; species Sorex araneus. Next base: position 121,343,456 of record NC_073302.1, on the reverse strand, counting down.
ATGCTTTAAAGGGAAAGGAAGTTTTTCTTTTATCACCTTTGCAAACTGGCCTTTGTAAAAGATCTTTTGTTGTGTGTCTTTAAGGAAACAAAAATAATGGTTATGTGTCTTTAAGAAATAAAAAGTTGGAGGGACCAAAGAGATAGCAAAGCAGATACAAGCACTTACCTTGTGTACAACCAACCTGGTTTCAATCCCTGGTATTACATCTAGTCTCTGAGCCCTGCCAGAGGTGATCCCTGAGCAGAGCCAGGAGTAATCCTCTAGCACTGAGAGGAGAGGTCACCAAAAAAAGGTTGAAAAAAAATTTTAACCACTAACTACTGAATTTAACTTTTGGTCTTGTCTTGTGAAAGAAAGATGTGGAATTCATTGAGTGCTATTCCAGTCACTCCTGTCATGAAATAAGCCGCCCTAAATTTAGTGTAGTAAAGTAACTATCATTTATTGTGCTCCTGGGTTCTACAGGTCAGAAATTTAAGGATGAGCCTGGTGCATATTTACTCCATAATGTTTGGGACCACAGAGAGGAAAACTAGAATGGCTAGACAGGCCATTTCTGGAGTCAGGAGTTGTCTTGGTCTTCTCTATCACAAGATTGCACCTGTGCTGTTTCAGAGGCTGGGTTTGTCTGAGAGGCTAACTAACACTTAAGACTGGCCTTTCTGTGGCATGGATCCTTATGTGTGGCCGCTGGAGTTTCATAAGAGTGAGAGATCCAGGAGAATCAGATAAAGGTTGCTTGGCTTTTTAGCAGTTAGCTTCTGAACTCATATGACATTACTCCTGCATTTGGGCCAAAACAGGATAAGAAGAATCTATGTTCTTTTATAAATTGAAGTAGTATATCTTTGTAACAACAGATTTTAGGCATAAAGCATTATAGTTCAACATCTGTATAGGAACTACATTATGATCACCACCAAATGTCTAATTTCCATTTTCCACCATATCGTTGACCTCCTTTGCCAGATTTCCCCACCTTCTTCCCCCTTCCTTTCTTACATTCACTATTGTTTCCCAGTTTAAGAAATTTTATTTATTTATCATTCATGCATGGTGAAATTATATAGCATTTGACTTACATCTATCTGACTTATTTTACTTGGCATAATTCCCTCAAGTTCTATCCATGGTATGCAAATTTTCTTCTTGAATATATAGCATATTACATTGTGTACATATAACACATCTTTATCCTTTGATTCATTATTGGACTTTTTGGTCATATATATAATTTTGGTTATCCCTAGCTATTGAAAATAATGCTGCAACGAGCCAAGGGTGCTTATATAGTTTTGAATTCTTATTTCCAGATCTTATAATAAATGCCCTGAAGTTAAATAGCAAGATCAAATGAAACTTCTACTCATAACGTTTTGAAGAATTTTGAGGATTTTTCACTTTCTTTTCCATAAAAGCAATGCCAGTTTACATCCCTACCAATAGTACATAGGGTTCTCCTCTCTTCATATTCTCACAAACTCCTGCTATTTTTCCTCTTGGATAAATAGCCATTCTGGCAGGTCTTCTGTGAGACGTCTCCACTTAGATCTTATGTTCAATTTATTTTATTTTACTTTGGCTTTGGGGCCACACCTAGCTGTGCTCAGGGCTTACTCCTGGATCTGCACTCAGGGATCACTCTTGGCAGGCTTAGGGAACCATGTGGAGTACCTGAGTTAAACCCATGTCAACTGCATGCAAGACAAGGACCCTCCCTGTTATACTGTCTTTATGGCCCTGCTCTGCTTGTTTTTATTTGTGTTTATTTATTTATTTCCATCTTTCCATCTTTAATACATTTTATACATTCTGGGCATCCAAGCATATAAGTCTATAGTTCTCAATTGAGAATGAGTTTGTTCTCCAGGGAATATTTAGCAATGCCTGGAAACTTTTCTTGGCTTTTGGAAACTCTTAGTAATTTAATAACAAATAAAGAAGCTGACGCATACCATTTTTTATGCTCTGTCCATTTGAATCAGATTGCTTTTTGTTATTATTGAGCTGCATGAATTCTTTTTGTAATTTGGATATTAACCCATTGTCAGACATACGATATGTAAATATCTTCTTCCATTTAGTAGACAGTCTGTTCATTTTGATGATGATTCTTTTCTCTGTATGGGAGATTTTTAGATAGATGCATTTCATTTTAATTTTACCATTTTCCCCTTGTTATTGTAAATGGTCGACTGAATGACTTAAAGAAGAAATGGTTTGGTCAGACTATCGAAGAGCATGCTAAATGAATGATTATTCTCATTGTCATCTTTAGAAGATGTAATTTGCCACCTACATATTCACTGAAAGGAGACATGAACTAATATAATTTTGAAATGTTCTGACTATAGTTGCAATAAACTAATTTTTTCATTCATCATAAAATTAAATCCCCTCAAAGTATTATAGGTTTTGTAATGTGGAAGATGAACTGGATCAGCTTCCTGCTCTCAAACAGTCTGATTCTCATTTTCCCTGTACTTAACTAAGTACTATGTAGAAGGTAAAAGAAGAAACAGGACACATAATTCTTGGACTTTGTTGGTTTTTATTTTGTTTAATGAGAAATTGACAATAATTGAAATCATAGACTTAAGGTTTTTTTTTAATTTTATTCCCAGGGTTTTTTGTTTTTGTTTTGGTCACACCTGGTGATGCTCAGAGGTATCCCCTTGGTTTTGCACCCATAAATTACTCCTGGTGGTGCTTGGGGGACCATATGGAATGATGGGGGTTAAACCTGGGTTGCCGTGTGCAAGGCAAATGCCCGCCCTGCCCTATGATCAGTCTGGCCCAATAGACTTCGGTTTTGTCAGAAGAGCATGCAAACACCAAAACTGAAACTAAACCACCTCTGCCCCAGATATTATATTCCTGTAGCATAAAAGTTACCTGTTCAATTAAATCCCCTCATTGTAAAAACTGGTCTTTGCTTTTTATCTGTCGTGTAAGTATACTAAGAGTCAGGAGAGAAGATAAGCTAGGACAATTGAGCCCAAAACATTTGTTACTGCTTTGCTACTATGCACTCAACAATACATATCTGGGAATATCCATCTGTACAAATCCATATCTATTGGTCCAGCAGATTGGCCTATGCAATGCTATTAACTTTCTGGAAGGGATTTTATATACTGTTTGGTGTGATTCCAGTATGTCTGGAATTAGAAGCACTGAATAAATTTGCCTTCAGTGTTCAAAGAGAGAAATAAATCTTTCTGAGGGTGTTTTCAACTGCCCTGAGTCACATCAGTTTCCCTTTATGTTTTGACAAGTATTTGACATTTGAATGAAGCTTGTAGGTATCTAATCCTTTCCCCCTTCTCCTCGATGTCAGTCTTTCGGACTTCAATCTTCCCGGTCTGTACTCCACTTGCATTGTTGAACACTTGTCTATAGGTATTTGTATCTTTCCATTTATTCATTGTGTCAGAAAAGATTCTTTCATAATAGTGCTTCTAGCTGTTGACACTTTTATTGATAAGACAAAAAAGAAATTGCACAGGCTATTAGTTAAGAAATCCTGAATGACTGAAAAGTGACCTAGCTCTTTCAAATGAAATAAAATATTGTTTATTCATCTTCACACATACTCATCCCTTTTTTTCCCTTTTGTGTCTCACCCGGTGTTGCACAGGGGTTACTCCTGGTTCTGCTCTCAGGAATTACTCCTGGCAGTGCTTAGGGGACCATATGGGATGCTGGGAATCAACCCAGGTTGGCCACGTGCAAAGCAAACGCCCTACCCACTGTACTATCGCTCCAGCCCCATTCATCCCTTCTTTAGAAACAAAATGCTTTATGGTCAGCTTCTGCACCTGCTCTAGGCATGATCACATGACATGCACAGGGTCTTGCCTGCACACGAACTCATGTTTGATCATGTTTGATGCACACAGATTCATGTTTGATCATTCAGTGTGGACCTTTCTGCCTGACTCCCAGGTATCCGCCGCCAGACTGCCCATTGCATGAAAAAGGGCCATGGGATGGTGAAAGCTACATTTTGTGACCCAGACACACAGCCCAATGGGAGACAGAAGAAGTGCTATGAAAAGGATTGTCCACCCAGGTAACCATCCATCATGGGGGCTCTCTGTGTCTGCATGGCGGGCGTCCGGTTTAATAGCAACCCGAGCTTGGTGATAAAGGAAGGCCTGGTGGCTTGGCTGTTCGCAGAAATTGAAAAGCAGTTGTGGAATTCTGTTTCTGCCATTGACGCCTGTGGCAAACTGTGAGTGAGGACATTTTCTCTATAGAGAGCAATTTCCTACCAAATTGGCGTGTTCTCTGTTAATTATTTAGTAAGATTAAGTCCCGGAGCTTTGTTGAAGAAAATGCTATCTAGGTTACTTAGAAATTTTTTAGCTAATGGATTTGGCTTTTCCAAGTACACTTTACCAGGGCAGCAGTGACCTTCAAGGAACACACCTATGCCACCATGTTACAGCGTCCATCTGCACATACGACTGCTTGGCAGAGGGGCTGGAGCAATAGTATATTGGGTAGATTGTTTGCCTCACACATGTCTACTGCGTTCAATCCTTGGCACCCTATCTGGTCCTCTGAACTCCACCAGGAGTAACTAACCCCAGAGCACAGAACCAGGAGTAAGCTCTGAGCACTACTTGGGCGTCGCCCAGGAAAAAACAACAAAAGACTGCTTAGAAGAGATTTACGGAGCCAGGCTTCCCAAATCGTAACACTACTGACATTTGGGGTAAGGTAGTTCTTTGTTTTGTGTGTATTTCCTGTGTACTGTAGGATTTTTACCAGCCTACTTGGCCTCACTGTTAGCAGCACCCATTTACCTCATGGTCTGTGACACCACACCACTAGGCAGCTATAAGGAGAGATGAAATCCTGCACTTCAGTGCTCCTTGGATTGAACTGGATGGCATAATGTTAACTGAAATAGTCAGAGAAAGGACAAATACCAGATGGTCCCACCCATCTATGGTCATCATCCCGTTGATCGTTGAATTTTTTGAGTGGTCTCAGTAACGTCTCCATTCATTCTAGCCCTGGGATTTTAGAAGCCTCTCTTTACTCGTCCTTCCCAAGGATGCCGCATTGGAGGCTCTTTCAGGGTAAGGGGAATGAGACCCAGCATTGTTACTGGTTTGGGCATATAAATACACAACAAGGAGTTTTCCAGTTTCTCCCATATGGGCAGGAAACTCTCAGTAGCTTACCAGGTTCTCTCAGAGGGGAGAACTAGGCTATAAGATGTCACTTCCGGGAGCTTGGTTTTAAATCTCTGGATGTTGGCTATTGGTGGGATAACAGGGTGCCAGGGGCAGTCCCTGGGTGTGACTGTCTAGCTACTGGAAAATGGGAAATCTGGGCGAAGAGGCCCAGCCCCGATCTGAGCAGGCTTGGAGGTCTCAGCCCCGGGTTCCACACACCTGGGTTCCCCTGCCAGTACCTTCATGTGTAAGCCTCGTCCAAATGTGTGGAGAGAGGCCTTGAGCATGACTGTGGCTAAGGCTCCGGAGGTCTTTGGCCGTGGGACCACTGCTCGGGGCGGGGAGGGAAGCTGGAGCCCTCCCCTCCCATACCCATCTATGTATATGTATACCATGCCCATCCATGGTATACATATAGAGAAAATAAAAGAAGGGGATATTGAATGATAACAAGCCTGTGGCCTGGAATGACAAAACTGAGATTACTAGGCAGTGGGGAAGTTGGATGGGGAGATGAAAGAGGTCAACTAGAACCAACATGAGGACACTCATGAAGGGTCATGCTCTCACCGAAATAGCCAGGACCTACCGCCTGGGTTTCCTCACTCACTTTTTAACATGTTTCTCACTGTTAACTGGCTGCTTTCTTAAAACCACAGATGTTCACTTGCTAAATCTGATTTTCCCCCTGGAATTTAGGATGTGTTCTCATTTTTGTTATATCATCTGCCTTGGCCACAAAATTACCATCAAATGTGTGTTAAGCCTCTATTATTTCCCATGGGAGATGCTGATGATAACCATATAGCAGTGAACCTCTACGAAGTATTGTGATACTCTGACAGAATAAAAGATACATAGTCTTATTTCTGATTCCTAACAGTGCTCCTCCAGCCTTTGGAATATTTGAAAAGATAAGTGTCTTATTTCATTCTCATGTGATGGCTGCTAACTAGGGGGGTTTTACTTAGCTTCAGAATGAGGTTGATTGTCTCCCCTAACTCCCCCCAAAATACCTGACTGATTGATTAGAAGGAAATTTCAGCCCTACCCCTATCACCTGGAATGGGGGTGGTGAGAGAGGGGCTTATAATTGAGCTAATCACTACTTGCCAGTGCTCTAATCAGGTATGCTTATAGACTGATTCCCTCATTAAAAAAAAATCCTAACTATCGTGCTAAAGGGGGGTTCTCAAATTGCTGACTATGGAAGTTCTGTGAGGGCAGGGTGCCAGTGAAGGAGTGAACGCTCTGGTCTCTTCCCCACGCCATGCTTCCTGTATCTTTTCTGTCTGTCCCTATGTTTCATCAGAATCTGATCATCTGTAGCACTGTCGACAGTGAGATTTGCTTGAGCGGGCACCAGTAACATCTCCATTGTGAGACTTGGTACTGGTTTTGGTATCAAATACGCCACAGGTAGCTTGCCAGGCTCTGCCGTGCGGATGGGATTCTCTCAGTAGCTTGGGCTCTGTGAGAGGGACAGAGGAATCGAACCCAGGTCAGCCGTGTGCAGGGCAAACGCCTTACCCGCTGTGCTATCGCTCCAGCTTTTATACTGGTGATCTAGTAGAGAAAAATGTTTCCAGGGTAGTGTGCGCCTCTCAGACCCGAGGAGGGACTTGTGGAATTATCAAATTATAGCTGGTTGTTAGGAAGTGCAGGTGACAAGTCAACCTTGACTGGGGGCCAGCCCTCCCTGAGGGAGCCCTCTACCCGTGGGGCTACACCAGTTTCAGAGAGTCAGACTTACTTGGTGTTGAAAATGCTCACATTTGCCAGAACAAAAGAATTGTGAGACTTGACTAGAAAAGGCTGGGGTTTGGTTTATTTAGGGGCCACACCCGGCTGTGCTCAGTGGTCAGTCCTGACTCAGGACTGGGGGGCATATAAGGTGCCAGGAATTGAGCCCAGATCAACGCCGTGCAAAGCAAGCATCTTAACTGTTGTGCTATCTCTCTGGTCCCATAAAAAGCTGATTTTGTTTTAAGAGCCACCTGCTTCCTGAGCATCTGAGTATGCCTCCTCCTCCTCCCCACCCCACCTTGAAAAGAAAGAAGCTTTTCCACTTGGGGATGATATTTTAGAGATGATTTATATGGCCTCTTTATTATTCTCAACTGCTTGGGGGAATATCTATTCTTATGTCAGTTTCAGAGGGAAAAATGTTGATGACCTCAGTCAGTTGATTACCTCAGAGGTTTGAGTTCAAGGCAATAAGTCACGATCTCCCGTGCATACAGCAGACCCCCTAAAAGGCAGCATGTTTTCCTTTTTTCCCCCTTTTTAATAATTTTGTCTTTCTATCAAGAGATAAATCTACATTGACCTATTATAATTTCCCTAAGTATATTGTTTATATGAGTATTCATTCAGTGTTCATTCTTTGGTTTGGGCAGATGAATAATAACAAAGTGCAATTGTCATAATAGCATATGAATTATTTTTAAGTGTCTTTACATGCATTTGTGCTCTGACTTTTTTGTTTTATCCCCATCTTTGGAAAATAATAATCTTTTTAACTATTTCTGTAGATTAGGGATTCATACCAACAGTGCTCAAGGGACAATAATCTTTTTAACTATTTCTGTAGGCTGGGGATTCACACCAACAGTGCTCAAGGAATACTCCTGGCTGAGGGACCACTTGTGGTGCTCGGGACCATTTGCTAGGGGTAGAATGAGAGTAGGTGGCCCGCAAGGCAGCACCACATACTGTAGGTCTCTCCAGCCCTTTTCTAGAGTCTAACCCTTTCCCAGAATGTCCTTTAATGCTAAGCATACAGCATTGTCTTCTAGGATTAACATCTTGCACTTAGTGATTTATATGTAAAGTTCCTTCATGGCTTTCTTCTTAGAACTTGTTTTTTTGCTACGGTGGTGGTGCTGACCAATATTTCACTGTCTGGAAGTACCAATTTATTCATTAACATACTGTAGGAAATCTTATTTCCTTCCTAGTTTTGTCAATTGTGAATAAATAAACACACATAAGGATTTGTGTGGACAGAGGCTTTTAATTCCTTTGGGCAAATGTTTGAGAGAAGAACTGCTGAGTGGACATTTCACTTGTGTAAAGAATAAATGAATAACATGTTGGCTGTTCTGTTAATATGATTTGTTTTTGCCATCTTTGTTCAGTTCTCCCTTAGCTATAAATTTCAAGTTACAGCATCTCCCTCTGTCACCTAATTTTCATGTTATCTGAAAAGTTTGTATCCATCATTCAGAACTACTTTCCTCTTCCAGAAGGATTTTATGTGCAATATTAAATCACTTATTTGTGTGCTATTATCCTCCAGTAATAATTAATATTTCTATATTCAATTTGGATATTTCATATTCTTTCTCAAATTAGTATATTAAAATGAGTTCTAAAAAAATTTAGGGGCTGGAGTGATAGCATAGCGGGTAGAGCATTTGCCTTACACGCGGCCGATCCGGGTTCAAATCCCAGCATCCCATATGGTCCCCTGAGCACCGCCAGGAGTAATTCTTGAGTGCAAAGCCAGGAGTAACCCCTGAGCATCACCAGGTGTGACCCCAAAACCAAAAAAAATAATAATAATAAAATAAAATGAGTTTTAAAAAAATTTAAAGGACTGGGGCTGGAGCGATAGTACAGTGGGTAGGGTGTTTGCCTTGCATGCGACTGACCCAAGTTCGATTTCCAGAATCCCATATGGACCCTCGAGAACTGTCAGGAATAGTTTCTGAGTGCAAAGCCAGGAATAACTCTTGTGCATTGCCGGGTGTGGCTCAAAAAGCAAAAATTTAAAAAATTTAAAGGGCCAGAGAGCTAGTACAGGGAAGTTTACCCCTCTTCATTCCTCACTGAGACCCCCAGAGGGCCTCAGAAAACAACCTCCTAAAGAGATTTACTGTAAACTGCTGATAACTGAAACACAGAAAATATGTATAAATAGTTAGTGGCTTTTAGGACAAAAGTCTTGTGTAGCTCATTCCAGATGGACTAACTACTCAATAAAGAAATTCTTTGGTGCTAAATTGTTTCTGACTCAAAAAAGAGATTACTGAAGTCTCTTCTCCCCATTGATTTCTCCCTAATGTTTAGTTTGCAGTCATACAAAGCTTTGCTAGGCTACAGCTATAGTAGTGCTACATCATGTATCCATGTGTCCGTTTCATGAATAGTGAACTGACAGCAATATTCCACCCTGGAGTTGAGTACAGGTTCCAGTGCAAGAATGTTCCTGATTGAAATGCCCCTCGACCTCAGCCAATTTGAGCTGGAAAATTGTTGTGGGAAGCATCCTTGTTGTGGGAAGTATCCTGTGATTGCAAGATATTTACCTTCATTCTTATTCTCAACCAGCACACACAGTTTGTAATAAAAAATAATAATTAAAATATTGTCATAATAAAAATAATAATAAAATGTTTTTATTATCTTTCCCAAGATGTCTGGGAAACTGCCCATTGTTTGAGAACCTAGTTTAAGTGAAAGGAATAGGGTCTTTGAGATGGAGAGACGTTTGTGAAAGAGAACATGCATGATTTTTTTTTTGAGAACATGCATGATTTATGTGGAGGAAATTAAGAAAGCTAAAAATAATTAAATGGGAAGAAAAGAATTTCACCACAGTATGGAGATTGCAAATAAAGGGAAAGTTGGCAATAATTCTTATGTCTTAATACTGACAACTGTGTTGGAATTTAGAATGTCAGTTGCATTGGATTTTTTTTTCCTTTTTGGGTCACACCTGGCAATGCACAGGTGTTACTCCTGGATCTGCACTCAGAAATCATCTCTGGCGGTGCTCAGGGGACCATATGGGATGCTGGGAATCGAACCCGGATCAGCCGTGTGCAAGGCAAACGCCCTACCCGCTGTACTATTGCTCCAGCCCCGCATGGGATTTTTTTTTGGGGGGGGGAATGGTTATTTTTATTTGTTTATTTATTTATTTAGTTATTTATATATTTTTAAATTATTTTATTGAATCACCACCGCATGGGATTTTTGAATGTGAAAATAAGTAACAACACTGCTCACAAGAAATTGTGGTCACTGGATCAACAATATTTCTTGAGTATATGTCATTGTGGGGTGGAGACTGGGGGCATGATTTGATTTGAGTCACACTTGGCAGTGCTCAAGAATGGGTCCTGGGTCCTTACTCAGGAGGGAAGAGGCAGTACTCAAGAAACCATTTGTGGTACTACGAATTTGAACAGGAGTCTGCCACATGCACGACAAGCATCTTATCTCGATGCACAGAGGTTACTCCTGGCTCATGCACTCGGGAATTACCCCTGGCAGTGCCTAGGGGATCATATGGGATGCTGGGAATAGAACCCAGGTCGGTTTCTGCAAGGCTAATGCCCTACCCGCTGTGCTATCACTCCAGTCCCCTTTCTTTAACTCTTAAGCACAGACATGTAACTACTCGGAGAGCGCCTGCAAATGTTGAAGCAGTGAGAATTGCTGATGTAGCACCAGTTCTCAGAACTTTGATATTGTGGCTGGGATGTTATAATTGTTGATAATACATAAAACTATAGATGCATGTTTTGTCAAATGTTAGGTGTCAGGGCATTGCAATGAGAAATTGGCAGAAGACAGAAGAAGCCAGATTCGGTTGTTGCTAATTCTATGCTGATTAGACAGTTTGTTGTGTTGAGATTGATGAGTGTTTGGGAGTTTTGCTCCTTACATTGGTTGTTATACTGCCCTGCTCACCAATCATTCAAAACAGTTTATAGTTTTCTAGTGCAAATGTGCTAGAATATATCTAGAAAGGGTTTGGATTATGGTAAACACCAAGAGAGAGATGAATAATAGAGAACAATTTGGCAGTGCTTCCTGATCTTTTCATGGAAATAAAAAGAGGCGTTGTTTCCACTTTAATGCATTGAATTGGATGTGACTTAATTAACACAAATTATAGTGCCATTGTCAGCAGGTTAAATGAGAGACAAGCATATGTAAAGAGTCCCCAAGGGACTGTAGAGAAAATTTCTGGAAGAGAAAACAGGAAGGTCCTTTATTACTTTCTGGTGACAAGATTAAGAGTGCCAGAGTAAGTAATTAAATAAATTAGACTTTCAGTTGCTCCAAGAATAACATTAGATATATACATATGTATACACACATATATGCTTTCATAATAACAGTATATATATTTATATATTCAATAGTTTAACAGCTCATGGAAATTCAGAAATGGGATACACTAATTAATGAGATAAACTAATTAGATTACTATAGTGGGCATTCTTTTGGCTTCATGGAAATGGTTTCATTCAAGACAGTCTGATATTAAGCACAAGAATAAGTAAGCCATCTTAATTATCTCTTCATAGATAGAATTGAGGAATAGCTTTCTTCTATTTTTAATCTGAGATGAAAAGTATAATAAAGGAAGTTCCACCCAAATAAATCTAGTAGTTAGTAAATATACATCATAATAAAGACTTCTGTCTTCTTCAAAATGCAATACTGCCTAAATGTTGGAAGGTCAGAAATAAAGATATTCCCTGCTTTATTAATTTTCCATGGAAAATAGAATGATTCCACTTTAAGAGTGCATGAAGGAATGAGAATGTAGCTGCAAGTTATAATGAATCCTAACTATACCACGTCAAGGCATTTGTTTTGTAAAAAATTAGCACAATGATAGAGAAAAAAGATAAGGGAGGTCTCCTAGAGGGGTCTCTGACACTTTCAAAAGCTATTCTCATGTGATCCAGGGCCCACATCTCAACTTAATCCATCATCCACGGTAGTGGAATAGCAAGGAGCACGCATACTCATTTTTGTGAAAGAATCCAGGACCCTAATATAACTAGTCATTTCAACTGCTGAACTGGTCAAGATCAGCTGACAAGTAAGAAATTAATTTAAATTTCTTTGTCTATATGCAATTTAAATAAAAGTAACCAGTGAAAATATTAACAAGTAGACTGAAGTAGATAAGGAAAAATAATAAAGGCAATGTCCCTAATTGATCAACTAAGTAGTTGTTGATCATATTTAAGTAATTGTTGTGCATATTTAAGAATTCGCTTCACTTTGGAGTAAGAAAGCATTCAATTAGGAATCAGGAGGCTAAAGTTTTGGTTCAAAATTTTCATACTCAACAACAATCAAAATAACAACAAGTAATAAGAAAGTAACAAATGATTGAGTCACCCTGAGTTTCCATGCCCTATATACATAAAGTAGTATTCCATTTAATCTGCAACCCTTGTATGAGGTCAGTCCAGTTACAGTGTTTTGAAGAGAAGAGGAAAAAAATAAGATTTAAACTTGTTGTACAAAAGAACATAGAGAACTACTTTCTTGACTGAAAAGAAGAGGTTATTATCTCAAAATTTTCAAAAATGCTCCTACTTTTTTGTTCATGGATTAAATTTTATTTTACTTTTTAAAAGAAGTTTTATTGGATCACCGTGAGATACAGTTGCAAAGTTGTATGATTGCCTTTCAGTCAAACAATGCTCTAGCACCCATCCCTCCACCAGCGCACATTTTCCAGCACCATTGAAAAATGTTCTTTCTTGGTTAGGATCTGTCTAAAACAAATGCTCCGGAGACAACTGAACTGGCAGAGCAGAGCGCCCCCCAGTGGTCGAAATCAAGGGCCGCCATCCTGGCACTCTGCGTTCGTGTGACTGGTGGGTAAGGTTCAAAGCAGATGAACTTTGGGTTCTCTTCAGGCCCCTGTCTGTGTGTTCGCAGGTGGTGGGCAGGAGAGTGGGAAGCCTGTTCCACCACGTGTGGCCCCCACGGAGAGAAGAAGCGAATCGTGCTGTGCATCCAGACCATGGGCTCTGATGAGCAGGCGCTCCCCGCTGCACACTGCCAGCACCTGCTGAAACCCAAGGCCCTCGTCTCCTGTAACAGAGATGTCCTGTGTCCATCAGACTGGACAGTGGGCAACTGGAGTGAGGTGAGCTTAGAATGCAAGAGGGCAGCTGGCCTCGTGCATGCTTTATCAGTGTCCCACCCTCCTCCCCCCGCCGCCTTCAGTTAATCCAAAGTGGCCCTGGGTAAAATTGCACATTGTTGTTTCTTCCTCCTACTCCCCCATGACCTGACTTCTGCACGACCTGCTTCCTGATTTCTTGCTTGCTTCCTACTTGGAGGGGGTCTTCCTTTCACTTCTCCTCTGTTCTCGCTTCTCTCAAAGACAGGCCAAGGATGAGCTTGGTCGTTCTTACTCAGACTCTGGGAGCTGATACATCATCAGGATGCATCATAGCAGTTTAGTAATTTTCTGTGTGGTTAGGAGCCTAAGTGAGGATGTCTTTGTATGTGTAGGATGAGTCACAGAGAAGTGAAGAAATGCAAACCGGGCTAGAGAGGTACCTGATAGAGGCGAATAGTTTCCCCCAGGGTCTGGGCACCTGCCCCAATGTCCTAGCACTGTTACCTTTCCTGGCCTGGTTTCCCCCCACACATGCTAAGAACCAGTTTTCTAAACATTTGCCAATACTTCCCTTTCACCAGAACTTCTTTAGTCAACCAGAACCAAGAGTGTCACTCTAATAGAGGAATGATTGACAACACACTCTGTTCATCAGATGTCAGACCAGATTTAATGAAGGTTCTAGCATTTATTCTTACTAACAACACAAAATGAAATGTTTTTCCATTTTCCGAAGTCTGATCTAATTCTCTGCCTGCGACTAGAAATCAGTGGACTGTAAGATGATGCAAGTGAACCCAGGCTTCCTTTTCCTCTGGGCCATGGTAGAACCTGGTACTCTCAAGCTCTGTGCTCCCAGAGTCAACAGCAGACAGAGTCATCTCTCTATGAAGCAGGAGAGTTTCCAGGAATCTTGTTCTGGTCTGTGCACATTTCAGTCCTTAGCCTAAGGAATAAGAGGAAAATAAAGGTTCGTTTTAGAAAACAACAGACCAGAATTTACACTTGGATGAGCTCTTATGAGATTTCAGGGGATGCCACATGCTTTGCATGCCAGTGTTACCATTGACCAGAATATTTTAGGAAGTCTTCTTTGGATTCCTCTTCTGATAAATGTTAAATACTTGATTTAGCAGAATGCCACAGAAAGTCAACCAGAGCTAAGTTTAATAGAAGGGATAGGATGAATTTGGATAAAGCTTTTGTGACTAAAAAGAAATATTTGAGGGTCTGGAGAGATAATACAGTGGGTAGGGCATTTAGCCTGCATGCTGCCAATCTGAGTTCAATCCCCAGCATCCCATATGGGCTCCCAAGCCTGCTAGCAGTGATCCCTGAGCACAGAGATGGAGTAATCTCTGAGCACCACCAGGTGTGGCCCAAAGACTACAACAAGAGAGGATAATATTTAATTATAATAAGTGAGGGTACTTTTCACTGCTAATAAAGGTGCTTGCTCTGAAAGAATTATCTAAGAAAGAATTAAATAATGTGCATAGCAAGGATATAATTTCTGGAGATAATTAGTTGGAAGCAGATAACATTATTTGAATTAAACCACTGTGATAACCTTCTTTCCAAAATTGCTTCATTAGCTCAGAGTCACGGTTTAGATTTCTTAGGTTTCTAATTCTGTTCAGGAAGCTCTCTCGAATTTTTAGATAAAAATGTTTCAAAAAGAAATGGAAAAATATGACTCCTGCATTGTAAAACCTCCCTGTCAAATGGGAAAGATAGAACTTCCAGAAGAGAAAAGACAAATGTATATATGCAAAGAAGAGGTACCTGCAAACTGTCCCCCAGTGCTTGTGCACTTGTGCACACAGCTACAATAGTCCAGAGCAACAGTCTCGACTGGTATTTCCAGGCGAGAACAATATTAGCCTGTGACTGGCCTGACCTATTAGTCTGCTGCCAACCTAGATTGCTGTAAATTACAGTGTTGTCAAAATAAGGCTGAATGGGGGTATTGTGACTGGTCCATTAAATCTGTTTACCAAATGTGTGTAGGCTGCATGCAGAGCCTCCAAACTTCCTGTCATGTAGAATTTACTCATTGCCAGAATCTTTCTGGCTTTTCAAAGGGTTGCAATTATGTATTTGGCGTAAGGGTTCTTCTTATTGTGGTCATGTTTAAGGGGAGCAAAATTATGTGACTCAACCAGAGAACAAAGGAACAATAGGTTGTCCCAGTGTAACAGTAGTCAGGTCTATTTTCTGTACAGGCTTTTGCATCGTGTAGGAGACATGTGCAGAATCCAGTTTCTAGCTCCTCCATGCTGGGATGGAGCGAGAAGGCCCTGCAGGTGTCTTCTGGACATGTTGTCAAGAGACAACTCATTTTTAGTTAAATTAGGGACAGAATATTCACCAAATGTGTTTTCTCGTTTCTTCTCTCTACTTTCTCACCAATGCCTGTGCACATTCATCCCTCAGGTGTTTTGTTGGGATTTGCTTTTAACTGTGCCACATGCATCTTTAAGAGATGATCTACTGATTCTTACTGTACATGGTGGTTATGCTCTGGATTGTGTCTTGAGAGCATTGATGCAAAGTGATGGTTCAGAAGTACCTGTTCATTTGGTCTTCTGGGAGCACTTGGCTCACCTTGAATGATGCAGAAACTGTGAGATAACTGGGACAAAAGACCCAATAACTGTAAGATCTTATACTCCTGTAGAATGGTCCTCCTTGGAGTAAGTGGGAAGAAGGAAAAAAGGCAAACCCATGAACTTCCTTCCCAAGGAAGACACTTCTGCCAGTTCAAACAATAAGGAGGTATTGGTTCAACTCTGGGAGGCTGGTTATCTTGTTTTTTTGTTTTTGTTTTTTGGGTCATATCCGGTGATGCACAGGGGTTACTCCGTGCTCTGCACTCAAGAATAACTCCTGGCCGTGATCAGGGGACCATATGGGATGCCAGGGTTCAAACCCATGTCAAGGCAAATGCCCTACCTGCTGTACTATTGCTCCAGCTCCAAGGCTGGTTATCTTATCCCTGATCCAGGATGGGTCAGAAGAAGGGTCTTTCCCTTATAGTCAGGCTAAATCTGCCCCTGAGAGAGCTGCCCACCACCTATGATGAGGCCCCCTCTCTAAATTCATGGTCTAGGGGCCTTATCCTACATTCTTATTTTGCCGAGATCCTTATCCTGCTTTTGTCCAACATACCTTCTGTGTGTGGAGGGTAAAGAAGGAGGAATCTAGTTTTCTGTAAAGAAAGACAAAACGTATATGTTTCTGTGGCTTCCATTTTTATTGTAAAACCCACTCCAGAGACATGCCTTGTGAGAAAACCAATCTAGTAAAGTCTTGGAGAGAAGATCCCCTGGATTTAAATCCTGGCTCTATATAGCACATGTTCCATTTGTAAATTTAATCTTTGTCATTAGTTTTATGTTTTTCTCTGACTTGTTTTCTTTGCTGTAAAATGGAATAATAACCACATTTATACTTGGGGAACCAAGGATAGTGAAGATTATACTTGCTATGTGAGTTAGTATTATAAGATTATACGAGTTAGTATTGTCAAAGTTAGGGCCAGAGTGATAGTAGAGCTGGTAGAGTGTTTGCCCTGTGTGTGGTCAACTCAGGTTGGGTCCCCAGCATCCCATCTGAGCCTGCCAAAATTAGTCTCTGAGCACACAGCTAAGAGTTCCCCCTGAGCATGCTGGGTGTGGCCCCGAAACAAGCCAAAAAAGCTAGTGTTGGTGAAGTTCTCACCATGTCTGCACACATATACTCTTACATATGATCAGTTGCTCATCAAGTGAATAAAGGGAATAAATAATATTTCATCCAATATCTTCAGGATGTTTTCTAAATGCTTCAGATTTTCTCATCTGATGGTTCCTTCAGGTTTGTATTAGTTTCCCTATTTTGCAGCAGATAATCTGAACTATGGGAAATTAAGTCACTTTCCACAGAACTTCTAGCATCTCAGTGTTAAGATTCAAATCCAGTTCTGGATTGAAATCAAACCCTGGATTAATGAGTAGCAGAGCTTCATTTCAGTCAGCACAGGACTTCTCTGACCCTACTTCACCGCAGTTTCACTTCACCTCGAGCTTCTACTGCTATTCAAGTCATAAGTGCTATTTTGTTTTTACTTGATTTGTGTATGTCTTTGGCAAACAGAAGACCTACCACACCATACAGATTTGTTTACATACAGATTCTATTTCCAAAGTCATTTCAGGCAGTTTACACTAAGAGGATTCTAGACGCTGAAGTGATGCAACAGAAGTCATTGCCATGTCTGGAAGCATGTCCACAGGACAATAGGATGACAGTAACTGAGCTCTCAACTTAGTCCTGCATCCAGACAACCAAGATGACATAGTGACTTTCTTAATTCTTTCCATCTGATAGGTGGAAGTAATCTTCTAGAGACACTCCAGTATTATAAACTAAGAGTTCCATGAGTTCTTTAATAATGACTCCGGGGATATAATTACACAGTAGTTTAGTCAGTTGCTCTGTAAAGAGCTGTGATATTGTTTTCTTTGGATAGTTGAGTAGACGATGAATGGTGGCTGGCCGGCTGAATAGATGAATGGATGCATGAAAGGATGGATGGATGGATGAGTGAATGAACAGATGGGTGGTGGATGGATGGATGGATAGATGGATTGATGGGTGGAATATTAAACACTGAAAGGATTATGCAGTTAATATATGTATATCTTTCTTTGTTCATCCTGGACAGGAAAGGGAATACGAGTGATCTTGAGACCCCAGAGAGCCATCTGAATTATAATCCTAGAATTGTATAAACACACTGCACCATCTGAGGAAAATTATTTCACTTTATAAGCCTCAGTTTCCCCAACTGTAAACTAATATATATTTCTCCTGTCATTTAGACCTAATAGTTTTTTTCTGAGTTTTTTTCTAGACTAATGTTTCTAGGTTCCCCGTTGACTACTCTTGATTGATTGTCTTTCTTTGAGCTAGTGTTAAATATTTCCCAGACTCTTCTCATTTAGAAAGAGAGGATGACTGCGAGTGATGACTGTTATAAGAGGTGAGAGAGATGGTACAGTGGGCAGGGTGCTTCTCTGGCATGCAGCCAACCTGTGTTCAGTCCCAGCACCACGTATGGCCTCTGAGCCCCGACAGCAGAAATCTGTGAGTGCAGAGCCAGGAGTAAGCCTCGAGCACACCACCAGTTGCGCCTATTATTAAACAAGAAGACAAGGATCTATTTTCTGTGCTACTCTGATTTTGAGAGCTTTGTGCAGTCAGAGGCTCCCACGTAGCCTGAATGGGTTAATTAGCGGGTCCTACACCATTATCTCAATTCGCCTCACACTCGGAGTAACCATGCATGTACATTGGATGCATTGTGCTCGGGACCTGCAAGTTTTCTGAGGTCAGAAAAAATGTCTGAGACCTGAAAAAATCAAAAAGGCATTGTATTGTTTTTACAAAAAAAAAAAAGACACTGCAAAATCAAACCCAGAAAATTAGCATTTAATTATAAATTATAATAGGTATATTTTGGGCATTTCAAGAGTAAGTGACTTTATAACACATCATAGCCTTGTTAGCCCCATTTCACAGATGAGAAAACCGAGACCTGGACATGCTTTGAAAGTTTCCCACAAGTTTTCACACACAACCAGGACCTGAGTGAGGCTGCGGTAAATTTACTCTGAATATTATGCTGCACTGCATCTCAGATGGCTGCTAAGTGTAACAATCACAGATTCTAGGATGTGATAATGTGGGTTATGTTTGCAAACAATCCATATATCAGCATTCTCCCTTTGCTGGATGCCAGGCTATGGTAGGCTCACTGAGAAATTAGAACCACTCATAAATGAAATGAGTTGCCCTTATCAAATATTATAGGAGCAAAAGAACTTTTCAAATTGATTTTACAGAGAGAAAAACTATTTCACTTGAGACTAGAGATGCATTTTAATATCATTGATGGCATTGGGGTAAGGAGGGATGGAGTCCCTCAACGCAAACATCTCAAGTTATTTGTTTTTCCACCAGGCCCTCTCTCTCACTTTCTCTCAATTTCTCTCCCTCCTCTCTCTCTCTCTCTCTCTCTCTCTCTCTCTCTCTCTCTCTCTCTCTCTCTCTCTGTTTCTCTCTCTCACACACACACACACACTTAGTCATAGTACTGGAAATGTATCAAGAGCAAAGCGATTGTTGGGGTATCGGGGTAAACATGTGACCAGGTAGATTAAATGTTAGTTTTCACAGCCAGCTCTTCTGGCTTCTCAGACAGAAAGAGCTGCCGTAACACAGCATATCTGTTGCTGAGGAGCAAACCAGAACCCCTAGACCATCCCTCAGGCGGCCCGCACACCAAAGGAGCACAGAGCAGAGAGCATTTGCTGACAGTCTGGAGCCAAGATCCTCCTCTGTCAGTCACAGGCCCAGCTGTTTCCATGGGGATGAGCACTGAAGTGTATGGCTTGGTGTCTCCTATTTGGGCACAGGATACCCATAAGGGCCAGCATCTCACTTTCCCCCAGTATCTGCAGCCAGTGCTTTCCCAGGGGGAGACATTTGAGCTCCCAATTTGGCAGTTTCTCCCTAACCAGACAGGGTGCCATGTTGATTCTCTTCAGCATGTCCGCCTTTGGGTTTGTTTGTTTGTTTGTTTTTCCTAGCAATTTTGTTTTAATTGAATCACCACGAGATACAGTTACAAAGCTTTCATGATTGAGTTTCAGTCATACAATGATGGAACAACCATCCCTCTACCAGTGTACATTTCCCACCACCAATGTCCCCAGTATCCCTCACCTCTCCCCCATCCCAACTGACCCACTACCTCCTTTGGGTTTGTTTTATTGTCTAGGCCATAGTTTCTCAACCTTTTTTCTTACCATGCTTCTTTCCTGTGGCAGCCCACAGGGAACTGTCTGGAGTACAGTAGTAGTGTTCTGGTGTTCTGGGCCTGCTGGAACAAAGTACCACACTGGTTGGCTTACCTTGTTGATGCCAGTGTGTACCACTGGTGGTTCACATTTGGATATGGCTTGATTAACAGAAATTGCAGCATCAATATCAGTGTGTTAAACAACAGAAGTGTATTGTCTCAAAGTTCTTCATGCTAGAAACCAAGTTCACGGTGTCACCAGAGTTCATTTCCTTTTGGAAACTGAGAGGCAGAATCTGTTCCACAGAGTTTTCCTGTCTTCTCCGGTTTGCAGAAGATCCTTGGGGTTATTCCTTGGCTTGTAGACATATTACCCTGATCTCTGGCATTGCCGCTATGATCTCTGTATCTGAATTTCCTCCCATTTATAAGGACAACGGTTCTATTAGGATTAGAGATAATGACCTCATCTTCATTTAAAATACCCTGTCTCCAGATAAGGACAGGGAGACATGCTGGGCAGAGTTTAGGACCCCAGTTTATTTGGAAGGAATTCAATTCAAGCCAAGTGATGGTAAGAAATCGAATCATTCATTTCTAAGTTCCTGAGACTGTGCAATCAATGTTTTGAGACCTAAAGTGTGTGCTGTATTTCTGCTCAGCCCTTTAGCCCGAGCTCCCTGGCCAGCTCCAGATTGTTCAGGGCCTCTGCACTGGGCCAGCCAGCAGGGAGCCCCTTTCCCACCATACTCCCCCCGCCCAGGTGGGTGGAGCCCATTCATTTAGCTGGAACTCTCGTTCTCAGCGGGCTTCCCCTAAAGCCCCTCTCTAGAGGAGGCATACAGCGGGCAGAGATGTCTCACAGGGAGGATATTAACAGCCTGGCAGGCTCCTGGTCTGGTGCAGAGCTCATAATTAGAAGGTTAAGACCGAAGATCATCTTGGCAGACACTGGTTTTGAAAATTCTGAAGCTACCAGTGGAGATGAATTTCAAGTATCCTGGATGTCCTGTTTATCTCATCTCAAGGCCTCAGCAGCTCCAGCAGAGATAAATGTAGCCAGGAGGAGTCCTGGCGGAAATGTGAGCTGAATACCAAGCAGTGCTGCTTGTTCTGGCATAACGTTGAGAAAAGGAAACTCGGTTTCTAGGCCCAGACTGGCTGGTAGGCAGTTCACACGGTCCCACCTGCTACCCCTCCAATGACAATGGCTTTCCCTGATTATTTTGGAATATTGCATGTCTGTTTGGCAAGGAAAAGCAATGGGGATGGTGGCTGGTTCCCTGTAGAACATAGACAACTACCCCCAGGCCCTGGTCGCTATGAAAGAAGCATCGAGTACCACTAGGGAGTGGAACCAATAGTTGCAGATTATCTGCCTTCTCAAAAGGTGCTAAAAAGTCGCCATCTCCTTGGGAATGATGCTCATTTCTAAGGGTTGGCCAGTCTTTCCAGTTTTGTGTTAAGATCAAGGTGACCAAAGAATATATGTCATCAGGTTGAATTTAGTCCTTAGGCTGCCAGTTTAGAAGGTTGACTCTAGAATTATCTTTTGTTTAAAAAGAGCAAAATGGAATGTGTTTTCATGAAATAGCCAGCTGGATTGCTATTTTTGCCTCTGACTTCCTTCATTCACACTTTAAGACTCTTTAGTACTTATAAGATTCTTTAGTGCTTATAACTTGCTAATGAAAAACTCTCACCTACTGTCTGCTAACCCTAGGAAAACTGAATCTGAAAGAAACCAGTGATAAAGGTGGCTCTCTGCTGTGTTCTAGACAGGTGTCCACCTCGAGTGACCAGAGCGGGTCTTAACTTCACTCTGTGGTTCCCAAGGCTGGCAGGATCACAGAACCCCCTTCTTAGGGTATCACCATTTTCATCAGAGGCCTCATGATTCTGGTGATAGGCTCTTCCAGCCCCTCTTAGCTCCAATACATAAGCCCCCTGATAAGGTGCTCTTCTCAGGTGATTCCCCAGCAGCCTGGAAATGCATATTATTTCCCCTCAATTTCCAGATCTTGAATCTGAAACTTTGTCTGCTACCTCATGCCTGGGGTCTCTAGTAACAGGTGTAGCAGCTCCTGCTGTGCCTTATAGGTTTCATCATCATTATCATTATCATCATCATCATCATCATCATCATTATCATCATCATCATCGTCCCCTTGATTGTCACTTTTCTCGAGCAGTCTCAGTAACGTCTCCATTTGTCCTAGCCCTGAGATTTTAGAAGCTTCTCATTACTCATCCTTCCCAACGATGCCGCATTGGAGGCTCTTTCAGGGTCAGGGGAATGAGACTCATCATACAGGTTTCATAGCTCTTTGAATTCTATAGCTCAGTGAGGACTTTGGAATTTTATTTAATTTTATTGATTAAGGTACTGTGATTTACAATATTGTTGATGATGGATTCTCGTGTCCATATTCCAACACTACACCCATCACCAGAGTAGCCACTTCCCTCCCCTAAGTTTCCCGGTGCCCCTCCCCCATTCACCTGCCCCCAAACTCTGTTCTGTGGATCGGTTCTCATTGTGTTGCCTTAGGCCCTCTGTGGCTACCTTGCTGTGTATCTTTTAGGGATTGGATTTTTTTAAAGGTGATTTTAAAGTTGTAATGTTTGACTTCCCTGTGGGAATTAGAAACATTTCTAGTCAAAACAAAGGAACAAAGAAAACGAAAAAGGAAGAAGGGGGCTGGAGAGATAGCACAGCGGGTAGCGTTTGCCTTGCACGAAGCCAACCCGGGTTCAAATCCCAGCATCCCATATGGTCCCCTGAGCACGGTCAGGTGTAATTCCTGAGTGCAAAGCCAGGAGTAACCCCTGTGCATCGCCAGGTATGACCCAAAAAGCAAAAAAAAAAAAAAAAAAAGAAAGAAAGAAAAAGGAAGAAGAGTTTCCTAGTATGCTACTGTCTAATATTTCCTAGGAGGTGACAGGGGACAACCTAGAGGAAGGATGGGGTGTGAACTGTGTGCCCACTGCAGCTGGAGAGCAGGTAGAATTACCCAGTCATCATTTGACGAATCGTTTCAGTAAACTAGGCCTACCTGAGACACCCAGCAAGCAAGTGTTCAAACAAACACAGAGAATGTTTTGGTGGCACTGATAAATATCTACAAAGCAGCAACTAGAAAGCCTGAGGGTCCAGATTTGTAGGGGGAAAAGTGGAGAGAGGTTTGGGATAACTAAATGGATGGAGCATTGGGTACCATCATGCAGAAACAAGGCGGAAATTCTTTGGTAAACCAGGAGATTAAAGACCCCGGCTTGTTCTTGCCAGACCCCAAGGGAGTTGAGTCTTAAAAGGTGCCAGGAAGAGACCTTTTCTGGCTGCTGGCTTCTGGGACTTTGAAAGGGTTTTCTCCACTTTGATGGGAGGGGACTGTGCGTTGCCTGGTCTGTGGCACACAGTTCTCAGCAAAGATCAGAATTATTGTAGCGGGGCTGGAGTGATAGCACAGCGGGTAGGGCGTTTGCCTTGCATGTGGCCGACCCGGGTTCGGTTCCCAGCATCTCATATGGTCCCCTGAACATTGCCAGGGGTGGTTCCTGAGTGCAGAGCCAGGAGTGATCCCTGTGCATTGCCGGGTGTGACCCCCCCCCCCCGCCAAAAAAAGCAGAATCATTGTAGCAACGCTAGCGTGGCAGTCCCATGCGCGAGTAAGGTGCTGGAGTGTTGTGTGACACTTTGAGTGCACAGCTTCCTTGGCTGGCCTCCAGCTCCTTGGTTCTGTGTGCCCTGCGCTCACAGTGTCACTGCCTTTCGGGAAGCACATTTCGTAGCTCTCAACTATTCTCGAGCTGTGCTGCCTGCCAGGAGTGAAATAAACAAGGAGCTTCGCACACTCGATTTTCTTTCCTGCACATGAAAATTGAAGTGAGGACTTGAGAAGACAAACTTAAAATTAAAAAACCCTAAAAAGAATTGAGGTTTTGTTTTATTTTGTTGGTCTGTAATGGGGATCAGACTGAGGTCAGCCATGTACAGGGCAAGTGTCCTACCCTCTATACTAGCTCTTCAGCCTCCCAAAGAATTAAGATTGTTTTTTTAAAAAAAAACGACAAACCTTAATTCTTTTTAGGGTTTTTTTTTTTTTAGTTTGTCTTCTCAAGTCCTCACTTCAATGTTCTTGTGCAAGAAAGGCTAGCTGAGGGGCTGGAGCGATAGCGCAGCGGGTAGGATCCTATATGGTCCCCTGCGCACTGCCAGGAGTAATTCCTGAGTGCAGAGCCAGGAGTAATCCCCAAGCATTGCCGGGTGTGACCCAAAAATAAAAAAAAAAAAGAAAGCTAGCTGATGTGAGAAGCTCCTTGTTTATTTCACTCCAGGGAGGCAGCATGGTCCTCGGATATTTGAAAACTAAAAACTGCATGTACTCAGAGTGAGAAGAATTTTCCCATTACTGATATTTCCCCAGGAAAATGTATCAGTGGATTTGAAAAAGCCATCACTGTGTCCCAGAAATGACTCAACTTAATTATGAATAAGGAATGGTTCCATGTTTGAGTAACCTCTCAGAAACCTAGGGTGTGGGTAAGCCAGCAAGGAGCTCGGTGAATGATGACTTGGCCAGTGTGCTCACTCAGTTTTAGGTGAGTGTGAGGTGGAATAAGTTAAATGCCTACTCTGGTTTGCAGTCTTCCAAGCCTTTCCCTGGACCGCTGCCCGGTCAGCTTCGCAGAGCTGTCCTGACTACCACGCAGTCAGGCCTCTCGCCCGCTGAGTTTCGGCTCATATTCCCATTCTCCAGAAACCCTAGTTTGAGGTCAGGGTCCAAGGCAACACAGCCAAGGCCTCTGAAGAGACCCGTGGTTTGAAATATTGTACAGAATGTTAAAAATGGGACAGTGAGGGCTGGAGCGATAGTACAGTGGGGAGGACATTTGCCTTGCACAAAGGTGGCTCCATCCCCAGCATCCCATTTGGTCCCCCAAGCACCGCCAGGAGTAATTCCTGAGTGCAGAGCCAGGAGTAACCCCTGAGCATTGCCGGGTGTGACCCAAAAAGAGAATAAACGAAAATGGGACAGTGGGTGGAAGATATTTTCTAAACATCGTAACTTTTGTGCTGTGTGCAATATTAAATGCAAAATGCACAGATGCAGTTTGAAGCCAAATATATGTTCTTTAGCTGAATTCTGGGAAGCCTGTTCTGTTAGCATCCCCCACCCCCAAATGCAGCAACAGTCATGCTTTGGAATGCCTTCCGGAATGGGAGGGATTCCTGGGTCGGGTGGGGAAGGGGATGTACCAGTGGGTACATATAAATGAACGTCATGCCCCAGGCTTCCCCCAGCTCCTGGGAAGGAATATCTCCCCACTTCTGACTGCGCACCTTGACACTTCAAGAAAGGTCCTGGATTTGTGGGCATCTGTGTGTGACTATGTGGATTGCTTAGCCTTTCTTTTCTTTTCTTTTTTTAATTTGGGATGGGGGGAGTAGTTCTTAGGGACCAGGGGCCACCCCCCCCCGCCTGGTGAAACATACTCACCTGTGTGGGTCCGACAATTCAGTGCTCTTGGCTCTCTGGGATCACACCCAAGAGTTTGGCAAGAAGTATGAGGTGACTCCTGCCTATGGTGTGTGGAACCCAACTCGTGGCCTCCACCCTTGACACAGGTGCCCCAGCTTTTTGAGCTCTGTCCTTGGACTTCCCAGCTTTCAATCTGGCTGACACAGGAAAGTGAAAAGCGAGCTTATGGTGATAGCAGGCATTTTCTAAATACAAAGGGAAAGATTCATGATAACTGCCTTAATAGATTCTGAAGAATATGAAAATGTCTTCCATGAATGTAATAGCATCCCAAGCCTGACAAAGATAATACTGCTAACTTTGACAAAGACGAGGTGATTAGTTTAAATCATGCTCTTGCTGGATCCACTCTCCCACTTTCAAAGCCCAGGGAGGCATCCTTTGGGTCCGGTGTTGGTTTGTGAAGAGCAAAGGGTGGACTGAACTTCAGGTGTTCTCCACACGTCTTCGTGGAAAGCTGAAAAGGGCCCCGACACCAAAGGTCAAGATAGGGAAACACGCCTGTGCAGGTCTGTGCCACGGGCCTCCGCTGCTGTGCTGTTACCACATGCATGAGATACGTGCTTCCTTCCCACTCTCTTCACAGCTCTCTCTCTCTCTTTTCCAGTGCTCTGTCTCCTGTGGCGGTGGGGTACGGATTCGCAGTGTCACCTGTGCCAAGAACCAGGATGAGCCTTGTGATGCAAGGAAGAAACCCAACAGCCGAGCTCTGTGCGGCCTCCAGCAGTGCCCATCGACCAGGAGAAATCTGAAACACAACAGAGGCGCGGTTCCCACCGGGAGGAATCCACTGATGTCACAGCCCAGTGCTCCCCCGACACCCGGCCCTAGGCTGCCGACCACACCCTCGGGGGCTGCACCTGTGAGCACCAGTGTACTGAGCACCCCCAGTCCAGCTCCAACCACAGTCTCCACAGGCGACCTGGCTGGAGGATGGGGCCACAACAGTTCCACCCCCACAGAACTGGGTCCCAGTGGTGACCTTTCCACCGGAAGCACATCTCAGCCCGCCCTCACATCCAGGCCTTTGAGTCTCCAGCCGAATGACAAGAACGTTTCCGGTTCAGGAGACGGGCCTCCCTCCCCGGGAGATCTTAACGCCTCAATGATGAGTGATGCTGACTTGTCCTCTCCCAGCATCCCCCCTACTTGGCCGGTCACTCCGTTTTATGACATCTTGACCAAAGAGCCAGAAATAGAGATTCAGAGCGGCTCAGGAGAAGACAGCGAACTACTGGAAAATAAAAATGAAAGCAGCTCTGTCACATGGACCAAGATCAGCACCTCTGGAAGTGTGGCTTCAGGGACAGAAACGCCTCTTGGACCGCCACCAACACCTTATATAGAGGGAGCCTCCTGGGGGTCGCCTTTCACCCCAGTGAGGGGAGGAATGCTACCCAGCCAAAGACCCCCAACTCTCGAAAATGGTGCGCCCGCAGCAGAGGGGCTGGTCACAGAAAAGCCAGCTAACACTTCACTTCCTCTGGGAGGACACCAGAAGCCAGCCTCCTCAGAAAAGTCAGTAAACGGTCAGCTTCCTGAAGATCCCAACCACACGAATATAACACAGAGCTCAGATCCCATCCTGACTGAGGAAGATGCGGCAAGTCTGATTGCTGAGGGCTTTTTGCTGAATGCCTCTAATTACAAGCAACTCTCCACTCAGCCTGACCACAACCCGGCTTACTGGATCGTAGGAAACTGGAGTGAGGTAGGAGTTCCATTTCTTTCCGTATTCCTTGTACTATTTCTAAAATAGCTGGGGGTGCCGTATTCTTGTGCATATTTCAGAATGACTTATGGAGAACCAAAGAGACAGCTTAAAAGGTTAGTGTGCATGCTTTGCCTGTAGGAGGCTTGGGCTTGATCTCTGATACAACAGGATCCCCTAAGTGTGGCAGGGAACAACCTCCTAACATCTCTGGGTGTGACCTTCCCCCACATACCCCAAAAAGCACATTAAAAATAAAGCAAAAAAAATGACCCATTAGGGGCTGGAGTGATAGCACAGTGGGTAGGGTGTTTGCCTTGCATGCAGCTGACCCAGGTTTGATTCCCAGCATCCCATATGGTCCCCTGAGCACCGCGAGGGGTAATTCCTGAGTGCAAAGCCAGGAGTCACCCCTGTGCATCGCCGGGCGTGACCCAAAGAGCAAAAAGAAAAAAAATGACGCATTAAAATGGTCTAAAAGTGGGGGTGGGGTTCGGTGGGGGACAGTTAGATCTGTTTCCTCAACTCCCTCCTTCCTCTGTAACACCAAAGGTGAATCAAGCAAATCTCTCTGAAGAGCGAATAACAGTGAGACACAGAGCGACTAAACGGATTCAGGGTGTGAAGAGATGGAGAACACAACCCATCTCTCAAAGCGGCAGATTTTTGTCTGCAGAAGGTGCAAGGGCTGAATTTGGTAATGTCGGCCATCATCATCTGCAGCTGTTCTGTGAGACAGGACAACTGATAAGGCCCCCGTTTGCTTTTCAACCTTGAGCCAATGCTGGGACTGTCAGGTAGTCATATGGAAATGGAAATCTGAGATATAGTTAAGTTAAAGAATCCTAGCCTACTTTATTTCACCACACAATCAACACAGATTTTATGCCTTTTTTCCCCAGAAACTGGAATATTACGACTATGTGCAATGTTTTTTAAAATATGTGCTAAAGTTGGGAGAAAATTCAGTGACTGGATACACGCTAGGCCCTGGTACTAGTCTAGGTACTACTTGGTCCCTCTGGGTTGTATTGTTAGAGCCCCGCCCCCCCAGCATTGCCAAGTGTTTCCTTAGAGTCCCCTGAACCACTGGGGTGGCATGGGTGTCCCCTGGGCTATTGCAGGCCCCAAATAGCATCGCAGCCTCGATCTCAGCATTAAATCACAGTTCAGCTAACTGAGACTCTCCACCGGACCACTAAGCTTCCTGAGCACTGCTTGGGAGCCACCCCCGCCCCCTCCCCCACCCACCAAGTATAGTAAGAATTGAAGTTTCTGCTAGTTAAAAAAACAACAGGCAGTGACCTTTCAACATCTGTATTGCAAATCATAATGCCGAGAGAGAGAGAGAGAGAGAGAGAGAGAGAGAGAGAGAGAGGAGAGGTGCTTGCCATAGAGGCAGGTATGTGTGAGGGGGTAATTGTGGGGCAGGGGATGGAAATTGGGGACATTGATACTTAGAAATTATGCTGGTGGAGAGATGGGTGTTGAAACATTGTATGACTGAAACCCAATCATGAATAGCTTTATAATGCTCTATCACATGGTGATTCAATTAAAAAGAAAGAAAAAATACTATTACACAATGAAATGTGGTATATAAGTGATATAGCCTTTGTGCATTTGGGTGCCTGATTATATTAAAAGTATCCTTGGGGTTCATAAGAAAAATTAGAACATAAGGGAAAGAAGAAATGTAATGACAAAATCTGAGTTCCTCTTTTCAGGCTTCAAATATTTGACTACATATTTGTTTTTCCATTAGTAGAACTAATTACATCTTTTGAGG
The DNA here is from genome assembly GCF_027595985.1 of Sorex araneus. Taxonomy (NCBI): domain Eukaryota; kingdom Metazoa; phylum Chordata; class Mammalia; order Eulipotyphla; family Soricidae; genus Sorex; species Sorex araneus. The sequence continues at coordinate 121,314,477 of NC_073302.1, read as the reverse complement.
CATGAGAATATTTTCTCACCCATTTGAATTTTGAATGCACAGCCATGAACTTGTTAAAATAATTTGACAGCTCTGAAGAGGACCTTGTGGCAAAATAATCACATGTTCAAATAATTCTGTATTTTGTGACAATTGATGACTCATCCTCTAGCTAAAGAGAAGTGAAGGGTTAGCAGCTGGTACACAAAAACAACAATACTTTCAATTTGCAAAGTATGTTAAATTCCACACCAAACAAATTCATATACAATCTCATTTTCTCCTTTTGTCAGTCAGAGGAGGAGATAATAGATTAATTATACTAACTCACAAATAGATAAAGTTTTTAGTGTTTGTCCAAAGACACACTTGTCAGATGATAGAACTCTCTATCCACTTTAATCTGTCTCCTGTGAACTTCAGTGCCAATTAAAATTCTTTTGCATAATCAAGACCATTGATCATGATGCTGACTATACATTAACGTAATAAAAAGGTTGATTCAAAGTTTTAAGTTTTTAGGACCCAGAATACAGTACAAGGACAGGGACTTGTATGTGTGAAATTCTAGATTTCAGGAAGAACTGATAAACTGATAGACAGCTCGCCAGCTGCAGAACTGGACTTACACACTGACTCTCAAGGACTGGAAAAGGTACAGAATGACCGTTAGATGGGAACTTACTGTCCTAACATCATAATACAATATCACAAACAATTACAATGCCTCAGTGAGCAACGAGCTTTGTTCTTCAGTCTGTATTAGCTGGGAGTCCTGCCCATCTGAGCTCAGCCTCATGGATCTGGGTTTAACTGGCCAAGCATCTGCTGAGGATCAGCTGAAAGCTGGATTCTCTGGGGTGGCCTCAGTCGGGTCTCCTGGCTTTGTTTCACATCATCCCTTATGATCCAGCAGGCTACCCAAGTTTATTCCATGGCAGTGATGGTCCACCTCCTGAGAAAGACTAAACAGCACCATCCACTGCATTCCGAAGAAAGTCACCAGAATAATCTTGATTCAGGAGCCGGGGGAAGTAGATTCCATCTCTAGAGGAGAATAGATTCAAGGTCCCATAACAGAAGACATGGTTTCAAGTTCCATTTCAAAGAGCAGGGATATGAACCAAGATGGCCACGTGTACATTGATAGTCTATGACAGTGGTCAGTGTACTTCAGCTGCCACTTTCTCTTTTATTTTGTTTTTGCTTTTTTCGGGTCACACAGAGGTTACTCCTGGCTCTGCACTCGGGAATTACCTATGGTGGTGTTCAGGGGACCATATAGGATGCTGGGAATCGAACCCTGGTTGGCCACATGCAAAATAAACGTCCTACCTGCTGTGCTATTGCTCCAGCTCTGCCACTTTCTCTTACATGCATGTATATGCGTACACACAATGGGCACTAGTGAGAAAATGGTGGAAATTTAGAGGAAATGCAATGGAGGCTATACATAGTGAAATAGGAACTATGGAGGAGGCGGAAATGCAGTGACAGAGATGTAAAGCTGGCTTGGATGCCCAACCCATCCAAAGAAACTTTCAAATACATCACTGATGGAATGGCCAAATCCTTCTGCACCGATGCAGTCTCATCACATGTCACCAATGGAACTTCTGATCCTGTGTTTAAATGAGATCAGTGACCTTCAAATAGAAAAACACCCTCTCCTTCTAAAGATGGGTGGTGAAGATGGGATGCGAGAAGCCTAAACTGTGAGAACTAGAGTACTGAATGAAAGAAGTGAGGGGCGGGAGCGGGGCGGGGGGGGGGGGGGAAAGTGAATGTATTTACCAAGTTGGCCCCACCATAAACTCTGGCACTCAAAAAACATAAATAAATGAAAACCTCCTCTGAAGAATGAGTAATAGCTAAAACAAAAGGTGGTTGGTTTATGGCTCAAGCACACAGCTCAGATGGGAGAGCACATACCTTGCATATACAAGCCATGAATTTGATCCCCCACCCTAGCCCAGTAGGTTGTGAGCTTGGCGGCCCCTGAGCACTGCAGGTGCTCTCATGGGTGAGGCATACGTGGCACCACTTGAGTCATATCTGCATACAGCCTCAGCACTGGTATATTTTTAAGAGCTCTCTGTGCAGGGGCTGGAGCAATAGCACAGCGGGGAGGGCGTTTGCCTTGCACGTGGCTAACCCGGATTCGATTCCCAGCATCCCATATGGTCCCCCCTCCCCCCTAGTACCGCCAGGAGTCATTCCTGAGTGCAGAGCCAGGAGTGAACCCCTGAGCATCGCCGGGTGGGACCCAAAAAGCAAAAGAGAAAAGCTCTCTGCAATGTGCAGTTTTGCTGAGAAGTCAACCCCGAGGACCCCTGGCTCCTGAAGGTGGAGGAGGATGTCTGGGAAGGAAACTCACAGCCTCTGTCTCCTCCCCCTTCTCTGTCACAGTGCTCCACCACATGTGGGCTGGGGGCCTACTGGCGAAGCGTGCACTGCAGCACCCAGATGGATTCCGACTGCGCAGCCCTGCGGAGACCCGACCCTGCCAAGCGCTGCCACCTGCGTCCCTGTGCAGGCTGGAAAGTGGGCAATTGGAGCAAGGTGATGCACAGACTCGGCAGGGGAGGCGGCTTCATAGCAGCCTTTGCCGAAATACATTTCTTTCCTTCATTCCTTTCTCCTCCTGCTTTTCTCTGTCACGGCTGGAAAGAGGCTGGAGAGATAGTTACGGGGGGGGGGGGGCGCGGTTAAGGCACTTGCCTTCCATACTGCCAACCCTGTTCAAACCCCTGGCACCACCTATGGCCCCCCCTGAGCATCGCCCAGTCATCCCTGAGCACAGAGCGAAGAATAGCCCCTCAGCACTACCGGGTGTAACCCCCCAAAACAAACACCAGACAAACAAAAAGAAGAAATCATAGACGTGACAATAGACCCCCTTCAAGTTTCACAAAAATCTTAGACCAACTCATATGTTGCCATCTGCCTTGTCTTTCTCTTCCCATGAAACCAGAATGAAACTTCAGTTTGCATAAATAATTGGTTGCCCAGCAATGACCTGTTATTCCCAAATTACTTAAATTGTAGCAGAGTAATTAATAATTAGATATTCATTATTCCACATAATTAAATCACAGCTCATCAGCTGCCCATGAAGCTCGCATACCCTTTTAATCTGCCAGACAATCTGATGCCTCCTTTAGACCTCAGTTTTCTCCCTTAAGAGAGAACCGTTTCCTCCCACACACGAGCACAAGGAGACTCCCTCTGGGTCTCTCTGCCCACTTATTGGCCACGCAGGAGCATGGACTGGCATGTACCTGCTTTAAGCCCCTTTTCCAAAATAAGCCTGGTCTGTGGGAAGAGAAAGAGGTGAGAGAGAGAATCCCCACACATTCCTTGGGGATCTGCCAGTCCCCCACCCCTTCTCTAGTTTTAAAGCATTTTTCTGTCCAGATTGAATGCTGTTTCCCAGCAAGCAATTTTGCTAGACAAATGGCTGTACTTTGTGTTTTACCTGCTTTCTCATTTGCTCCTTGGCTGATTAGAAATCACCTATTTCTCTGCATCTCCTTCAGTGTGGCCGGAAGATGAAGTGGTACGTTTGTTTTGGGGGTGGGAGGGACTGTCTGAGCAGGTGTTGCTTATTCCTGGAAGGCTCCATGAACTTGGATTCATGATGATTTAGGCCATCCACCTGTCCCCTGTCATCTGGCTGCCCCTTTGCAGGTTAGAGGCCAAGATCTGAAGTCAGGAGATAGATACCGCCGGTCAGTCCAGATGGCAGGAGAAGGGGGAGCAGTATTTTGGCATCTACTACTGCCAAAAGGTTTTGAGGCATTTCCTTCCCCATATAGCCCTACCCTAATGACGAGCCCACCACAAAGGAGCCTGATCTCTATGAAAGTCAGACATCTTGACTTTCTCATCAATCAAGACTGCAGGGAGGTGGGGTGGAGCAATAGCACAGCGGGTAGGACGTTTGTCTTGCATGTGCCCGAACCAGGTTTGATTCCCAGCAACCCATATGGTCCCCTGAGCACCACCAGGGGTAATTCCTGAGTGCAGAGCCACGAGTAACCCCTGTGTATCACCAACTGTGATATAAAAAGCAAAAAAACAAAAAATACTGCAGGGAGGTGGAGAGCTAGTCCAGGGGTTAAGCCCTGCGTGCTGCCAAGCCCAGAATCATATAGTCTGCCAGGAGAGACTCCGCCACCCCATCACAGAGCCAGATGCAAAATCCACCCCCGCCCACCGTCCCAAAAAAAGTCTACACTAAAATCATTGATGGAAGGACTGAGAGAATGAAGAGAGTGGCTCTTCCTTCCCATGGCGATCACTGATTTATTTTCTTGTCCAGTGCCAGGGTCTGACACAGATGCTTTATCCCCGAATCACCTCCCCACCCCGAAGTCACAGATCTTGTTAACCCGCCAAGACACCCTCGACTGCCCTTTTCTCAAAAATCCTGCACTCATCTCCAATTCATTTGTCCATCAGTCAGTCTGGAAGGAGCCTCTTGCACCTGGAGCGGTGCTGACCGGAGCAGGGAGGGGTCCATCTTCAGGGCAGGGACAATCGGATAGAAGGGGTGGAGAGAGAAATGAATGAAGCTCCACATGGCACATTCCTGCGATGGAGCCAGTGGCCGAGCTGAAATAAATAATGAATGGGCTTGTTAGAGCACCTTAGGGAAAGGCATTCGAGGAAGGCTTCTCCGAGGAGGTGCCTTTGAAGCTGCCACTGAAAGAAAGAGCGGTGGCGGGCAGGCGGGCAGTATGCAGTGTGGAGGAAGCAGCCATCAGGGCAGATGACTCACAAGCCAAAGAGACTCTGGGGAGCAGGACCAAGAAACCCATGGGTCTGCCTCCATCCCCTCCACCTCCCGAGTGTGGGACCGGGATGAGACTGGCCAGGAGCAGGCTGGTAGGGAGAGAGAGATGCAGGGGAGGTTGTGCAGGGAGTCCAGGCAGACACAAGCATCTGGAATGGGTCTGACCCGGTCTCCTTTGGGGCAGGGATGGAGTAGCTTCGCGATGGATGCACCAACCATGCAGCCCCTCTCATGCTCTGAGGAAGCCAACTGCTGGCAGGGGGAGACAGGGCTGCTGCAGCCTGCAGGTGAACCCCGCTTTGGCTGAGACAGAGGGAGGTAGGGCTGCCACACAGCTGTGTGCACGGGAGGCAGGGAACCTCTGAGGGTGCTGAGGAAAGGTAATGGCGGCTGGAGGAGGCAGGGCAGAGGGGACAGGGCAGGATTTTCTCTCTCTGCTTCTGCCCCTTCCCTTGAGAAGCAACTTGTGCTCTGCATCAGAGAGGAAAGTTTCTCGGCAGGATTCCGAGAGAATGGGCTGTGCCCGGGCAGAGAACTCCACCCCCTGGGCAATCCTGTGGCACTGCAACAAAGACCTGCATCCGGAAACATGTGATTGGAGGATGGGGATTCCTCCCATTCCAGTGCTCACACCCTGTCTATGATAGCTGACTCCCAGAGCCCAGATTTGGGGAGCTGCTTGATCGGGCGAGGGCAAGCGGGGTTCCTGAACAGGACTGACTCTCTCTTCCTCCCCGGGGGTCCAGCATGTTCCGCACAGTCTGTGAAAAGCCCAGCATCGGGACTGGAGGCCTGACTCAGGTCAAGTTCCTTAGTCCTCCCCCTCTTTTCACACACCATTTAGTGCTCCAGAAACTGCAGCGGTGGCTTCCGGCTGCGGGAGATCCAGTGCGTGGACGACCGGGACCAGCGGAGCCTGCGGCCCTTCCACTGCCAGTTCCTGGCCGGGCTCCCGCCCCCGCTCAGCGTGGTCTGCAACGCCGAGCCCTGCACGGAGTGGCAGGTGGAGCCCTGGAGCCAGGTACGGCCCTGTGTCCGCTGGCCACCTTCCCTAGCAGCTGCAGAGGTCAGGGAGGGCCACCCGTGTGACCAGAGTGCTCTGCGGGCAAGCAGGTCCAACACCTGGAAAACTGTCACCCGTGATTTCTCATGCTCGATTATAACCTAGTCCTGCTGGTTATACTGAGGCCTTGGGGTCACCCTAGGGGACATGTGTACATGCACCACTTCGAGAACCACTTAGGATAGAGCTTTTCCTACTTCTGGACTCCTGCAGCTAGGCTGGGGAGTAATGGTGAAATCCTTTCCACACTGAGTCTAATTCCAAGATTCACCTCTCAGTTAAACACCTAGGTTGTTGTAGAAATAAAAATGGTGGGTGGATGCAGAGTGACAGTACATGACCATGTATGGTTCCCTAAGCCCCACTAGGAATGATCCGAGGGCGCAGAGTGGGGACTAAACCTTGAGCAGACACGCACACAGGCACACGCACACACTGAGGGACAGAGAGAAGTGGGGGGTGGGGGGGCGGGGGAATAACTGGGTGTGTCCTCTGAAAGACTTCTGAAAGACCCAAGTTTGAGATGGATCTTTGCTCTGCTTCAGCACATAAAAACAAATTTGTCGTGGTGCAGAATGAGGGTAGAGGGGTTGACGTACCTACTTTGCATAAACTGACCCCTGTTAGATTCCACTGAATATAGTCCCCTGGGCATTATCAAAGTGAGTCCTGAGTGCAGAGCCAGGAGTGAGTCCTGAGCACTGTTGGGTATGGCCCAAACTGTCCCTCCTTCCAAAAAAGAAAAAAAAAGCGAGAAAGAGAAATGCAAGTTTATTGTTCTTTGAAGTATAATGATTTTACTTTACAACATGCAATGAGCTAAAAACAAACTAAAAACCTCTCAAAAGCATCCAGGCCTGGGACTGGAGCTATAGTACAGCGGGTAGGGCATTTGTCTTGCACTCGGCCGACCCAGGTTCAATTCCCAGCATCCCATATGGTCCCCCAAGCACTGCCAGGAGTAATTCCTGAATGCAGAACCAGGAGTAACCCCTGTGCAATGCCAAGTGTGACCCAAAAAGAAAACAGAAAAAATATCCAAGCCTGGTTTGAAAGAAAAGTTAAAAAAAGAGCACAGGACAATGTATGACTGTAGGCTATGAATTTTACCCGTGCTACTTAACTCAATTCTCACAACAACTTGGATGAGTGGCCTGGTTAATTCCATTTCATAAATGAAAAATTAGGTGTTGGGGGTTAACATGAAAGATTTTGCCACTGGGAAAATAAATGGTGGCGTATTAATTCAAGCAAATGTCCGACTCCAGTGCCTCTGCTCTTTCTGTGGCAGGACACTTCACAGAGCGGGCACTGAGGAGAAAGAGTCCATCAGTCACTATTTGAGAGAAGCCCTTCCAGGTGGCAGGGAAGAGAGAGTAGACAACCACAATGGTTGTAGGGTGCAAAGTAAGGGGCGAAGCCTAGCGAGAGCTAATCCCAAATATCTATTCATAGTCCACCGAGTGAGCAAGCAGGCTCATTCCTGAGCACGGAGTTAGTACCTGGTGTTTTCTAGGCCAGTGTCTCCATTGCCCTTTTTTCTTTCTCCCCTGCCAAACTCTGGGATAGAAGAAGTGTTTCTACTCACGCTCAGAACTTGAGCCTTCAAGCATTCTGCATATGCAGAATCCTACTGTTTGTGATGGAGTTTTGATTGCCTTGTCAGAGAAATCATATTTTCAGATTCTCAAAGACAAGCAATCAAGTCTGTTTTCCAGTTCTGAAAGGAGTATATTATTTTCGCTGCCTCAGTACCTTCCCGGAGACCAGCCATGAAGCTGCTCCCTGGCAGCCTCCCACCATCCTCCTTGCTAAATTGCTCTCTTCAGTTCTCAGCAAATCACAAAAGATGAAACCTTCCCTCTAAGGAAACAGGAGATGGAGAAATGCCAAAGTGAGTTGAGTGTTTTTCTATAGCATTGAAGAGGTGGACACTTTTAGATGCCTGCCCTGACCCATCTCTGCAAAAAGGCTGCTTTATACAAAGGTTCATCTGTTTATATCCACTATCTAATTAATTGCTGGGAATCTTCTAAACTCCTTCAGTAAATGTGAGCCAGCCCTGGTTACCTGCATGGACTTCGTGTATCAGCCGTGAGAGTGTCTCGACACTCAACAGTTCTCAACCTCTAGCAAATCAGAATCATCTGGAGGATTTGTCATTGCTACAGCTGGACCCCATCTCTAGAGTGTTGAATATAGAGGTGTGAATTGGACCTGAAGTTTTGCATTGTAGTAAATGGCCTGTAGATGCTGAAGTTACTGCTATGGAGACCATATTTTGAGAACCATTGGTTTATGTCATCATCAGCCCTATATTCAGGAGATAACTTGACCATATGGCCCTGAACCTATAAATCCATATTTATACATGCACAAAAATGTGGGGGTTCTCTTTTTCTCTCCTCACACAGGGTTAGAACAGAGTGAATAAATAGGGAAGAAGGAATCTTTGTTTAAACTTTCTTAGTTGGACTTGTGCAATAGATTACATTGTTATGGAGCAGAAAGAGTTAAATGTATACATTTCCCCTGATTTCTTTGGTACCACCACATACTAGTGCCTGGTATGTGATGTTGGCAGTCATCATTGTTTGGTTCTTGTTGGTACCATGCTATATTTAAGAATTTTCAAACTTAGGGCCAGAGCGATAGTAGAGTAGGTAGGCCTTTTACATGGCCTACCCAAGTTCGATAAGGTCACCTGAGCACTGCCAGGCATAATCCCTGAGTGCAGAGCCAGGAGTAACCCCTGAGCATCTCCGGGTGTGACCCCAAAAGCAAAAAACAAACCAAGATTTTTCAAGCTAATTTTTTGCAATACTCAAAGAACTTTTCAACCATTCTTAGTGGATTATTTAATTTCCTCCTAGGAACCTCATGAAAATAACTCAGTGTATCTTATAAAACTATTCTGGTGAACAAAAACCTGATACTTCTTAGAGTTGTATCCCAATAGACATCCAGCTTGTCATCTTGAATTTATTTTGTGAGAATAACAGCCAGGACATCAGAATAACATCATGAACAAATCTATCAAATTCTCTGCTCTGGAGATGAGCAAATTTAATTTTAAAGCTTTATGTAGTGGGGAGGAAGACTGAATCCCATTTTAAATGGAAATGAAGAAAATTACATTGTAAATGGGTGTCCCCGCCCCCATTCAGGCTGCCTGCCAGAGCTAGTCAGGCATCATAAAAACACCTCAATTTTACACTTTGGTTTCTAACCACTTACATTAACAGGTACACTGCAGATAACTTTGTTTCCACTCTGGAATGACCATGTATTTAAGATTTTATTCCAAATTCCTGCCTGGTGACATACTGTTTGACGGTGAACCATTTGACATCTCCTGATTTGTCTTCCTTATCCTCAGCATTGTCTCAATCAGGCTCCCTTGCTTCTCATCACTTCTCATTTCACCATTGGTGCTTAATAGTACCAAGTGGTGACCGTGAGGAGCTGGACACAGACACTGCAGATGCCAGTCCAGACACAAATGTTCTTAGTGGGGCCACAGTGAGAGTACAGCAAATAAGGCACTTGCCTTGCACTCGGCCGATGTGGGTTCGATCCCTGGGCACCCCATATGGTCCCACTAGCCCACCAGGAGTGATCCCTAAACACTGCTGGTTGTGGTCCCAAGCCAAGAACAAAATGGTCTTAATATCACCAAACATAATGAACATGAGAGTATGTTCCTAACTTAACACCCTAATCCAGCAGGGAGGGCATTTGCCTTACAGGGGGCCCCAGTAACCCCTGAGCATCAATGGGTGTGACTCAAAAAGAAAACAAAAACACCCTGAGGGCTGCTGCGGATTTTTCCTTGACCTTGACCCTGTTATGTATTAGTGTTCCAAGTCCTGTGGAGGTGGCATTCAGGAGAGAAACGTGACCTGTCCTGGGGATCTGTGTGACTGGACGAAGAGGCCCCCGACCACCTCACCCTGCAACAGGAGCCCCTGCTGCCACTGGGAGACCGGGACTTGGGAGCTGGTGAGAGTAAATTACAGTCTCCTTCCTTTACCTTAGTCTGTCCAGAAGAAAACTGTTTGTTTTTCTTGGTTTTAAGAGATATACATGATAACCTTTCAGCTTCTGTATTGCTAAACATAATGCCTAAAATGAGAGAGAGAGAGAGAGAGAGAGAGAGAGAGAGAGAGAGAGAGAGAGAAGAGAGGTGCCCGCCATTAGAAACTAGTGACACTGGTACTAGGAAATTACACTGGTGGAGGGATGGGTGTGGGAACATTATGACTGAAATTTGATCAAAACAGCTTTAATAAATAAAAATATGATAAATAAAATATGTAAATAGATATATAAGCATAAATAAACTAATACATTTATTTTAACACCATGAAATTCTAAAGTTATTCATGTTGGGTTTCAGGCATCTGGTGTTTCAATACCCTTCACTTCACACTTCCCTTGACCAAAGCCCTCGTACCCGTGCACCATTTGTCTCCCACCCACTTGTCTCTATATGAGGCTCTTTAAAAAAAAAACACACACAATAATAAGTTGTTTGTGCACTGTGGTTTGCAGTACTGTTACTTATAGGGTTTCACGATAACACTTTACTGCCTTCAGCACCCTCTCCTCCACCCAACTAAGCACTTCCTCCACCATAGGAGCTGCCTCCTCCCTGTCCTATCTCGAAGCCCCCTCATTGTATGTTTCCTACTGAGCACCAGTTTTCAAGTTCTTTGTTTCCATTGTTGTTGGGCATTTATTATCCCACCATGATGCTTCTTTAGATCCTGCATATAAGAGAGATCATTCTCTGTCGGTCTCTCTCCCTCTTTCTAAGTTCACTCTGTCTGATACTCTCCGGGTCCTTCCATACAGCAGCAAATTGCATGATTTCGTCTTTTTGTATGGTCAGCTACATGCAAAAAGTGTGTTTGTTTTCTTTTAATGACAGAAGCAATACATTTTCTCTGTGAGTGACTAGTGTACCTTACAATGTACAGGGTTCGTTGATTCATAATATGTTTCAGAATATTTTAGTTTTGATTATCTTCTGTTACCTAATACTACCAAGTCTGCTAAATGTTGCCCCATAGCTGACATGTCAGACAGAGTTTGCCATCTTGAACTCAAAAGAAAAAAGATCAAATACCAAAACTATCCCAGAGACACAAAGCCTAGTGAAAATAATTTGGGGTCCCAACACCTATGATCCTCAAGATTTTTCTAGAGCAAATAGGGGTTGATATGCCCCTATCATATCAGGGCTTGAAATGTTGCCTGATTTAGTGAGTGTCAAATGTGTGCTCAAGTGTGGATCAGTTTGACAGATAGTCAGCATGTTTGAGGGAGAGATAAACAAAATAAGTAGATCATAAATGAGGAAAAGGCTTGATATTCTTGAAAAGATTACTTGTTGTATAAAGTAACACTGTTGGTGACACTAAAAACAAAAATTCTTTTGTCAACTGAATACATTCTAGAATATGTTCTCAAGGCAAAATCTACAGTAATGCCAGGGAAGCCAGAGTGTTAGAAGAGGAAGGCAGGAGTGAGGTGGTGCCTTACCAGATCCTCCACATTGTCTAACCAACCGCCGGTTCAATCAGAAGCATCTGATAACTCATTCTCCAAAGAGGGCCTATAAGAAACTCCATAAACAACTACCATCTTAGGACATTTTTTACCAGGCAGGAAAAAAAAAAGGAGTTGAGCTACTAGCTACTGTCTCCCAGGATGGTTGGGAAAAGTGCCCCCATTCTTCAGTGTTGCCCACGTATGGATAATGAATGGGTCCCAGCTTGTATTACATCACATTGATGACCAGAAAGCCCAGACTCAGAAGCTGAGAAGCACATGAGGTGTAGAGCAATGAATTTTCTTTCCTGAAGTTGGTTGCCTCAGATGAGGCCAATGAAAGGACCAACATCTGGGAGAGAGGGGCAACCAATAAGACCTCAATCACTTGACTCTTGACTATTTATATTAGTAAAATAACTTGCTGCTTATTTGTGTTACTGTAAGTTTGTAGCTGTGTAATTTCATTACAGCTGCTCACCTGTACTCTGAAAAAATCAAAGGCATATTGACACTCACTCCAACCCAGGAAGAAAGCTAATTCATGACTGCTAAAGGAAAATGGTATATTAATCACTTCATCTGCTACTAATATAACACATACTTCATTTTATTTTCATATCTTGAAAAAGTTCCTAGTAGACAAAGAAAAATGGTATCAGCCATTGCCTTGCCGGACAGTTCCACACTGTTTTCTATGGTGTCCCTATTTTCATTGGCATCTCTACTGATTCTAAATGAGTTGTCGATGCCCAGTCTGGCGTCAGGGCAGCTGCTGGCAGTATATCCTGCTAAACTATCTGCAAATCTGATACCCAAGTTCCACACTGCTCCCGTGAGGGATGTCAGCAACAGAAAATATGATGTGCAGTGGTTTGATTTTATAGAAGTGTGGTTTAATACCTTTACATTTGGGCCTTTTTGAATAGCTCCCTTGGAAAATAACTTTATTTCCCATCTATTAGAAATTCATACATTTGAAAAAACAATTTTTTCATCCATCTTTTGATCTGAAAAGACTGTGCCCAGAAATGGAAGGATGGGATGCATTTCATGGTTAGACTCTTTATATCCCCTGAGGGCTATATAACAATGTAAGTATCATTAATCAAATGAGATGCAGTCAATAGAGGAGAACATCCGACACAATGTGAACAGTTAGGAAAATGTTATAAATCTGTGCCCATTCATCATGCAAAATTACACACAAAATTTAAAACTACAGATAAACACTTCTCCTTGTCAATCGCCATTACTCCTAGCACCTTATCATTTGTTGCGAAGGAAAGCTAGACAATTCCGTTTTCTTTCTGGCAAGAATAATAACATTCACCAAGTAAACATGATAATATTAATAATGTATGAGCCATATTGAGCTCATAAGTCACTCACTATGAAGAGGAAATTGTCAAACATATCTCATATCCTCATATCCCTCAAATAGAGCAATCTGTTGTTCTTCATTTTGGCATTAGGTGCCCTGAGGTTATAAATGGTGAGGTTTTGTGGGATGATTTTTGTTAGCCAAATTTCTAATCTGTTTAGTTATAATCACCTGTATTCAGTTCAAATAAAACATTTTAAAGTCAGTGAGACTTAACACAATTAGACTATCTTATCCACCAATTAAACTTCTAATAATTGAGATCGTAAATCTACCATCAGGTATAACCTGGGTGATTATAAAGGATGCTCATTGACATATAGTTTATAATAGCAATTCCCCAAGATTGGAGTTTTAGGGGATTTACAGATAACTATTTATTGGAGGTGAACATGAGTGATAGTTTCCTTGGAAGAACCATGAATTAAGAACTTATGAGTTGTTCCTATTAAAGAAGAGGGGACATGGCTAGTGATTTTTGACACCAACTTTTGAAATTTCTCCCGACCTCCATGATCTATTATAGTGAAAAAGACAAATTACAAGTTCAAATGAGAGATTTGTGGATGAACTAAATAAATGCCTTTGTTTTTATTTCCAAAATCCCATTAAATTAGCAAAATAAATTTAAATAAAATTGCACAAACTCAAAAGTTTAGATCCCACTATCAAAGACATGTTTATGATAGTGGGATCTATACTTTTTTGGATCAGGTAACCAAACTTGCAAGTGACTTTCCCTGCCGGAGAAAGCTTCAAACTATAGTAGAGATTTTCCCAGGTACTTCAGAAAGGAGGACTGAGAGGAAGGAAATAGGAGTCGGATGAAAGCTTTTAGAGATCCATGTAGTTGGATCTTTCGATGTTTTTCTACATCCTTGCTATACCCTGGAGGTTCTTCTCTCTGGAAGAGTGAATCAAAAGAGACCTAAAATTAGACACAGTTAATTGGTTTTATCTCTCCCATAATTAAGTAAAATTATATACAGTGGTATCTCCCTTCCTTCACTAGCACAAAAAGGGATTAGCCGACAGAGAATATTTTCTAAATAACAGATCTCTTCCTGATGGCTTTCTATATAGCCACTTGTTAATAACAACCACCCATGAAATACCATCTTAAATATTGGTCTTACTGCAGTTCAAACATAGAGCATTCCTATTTTTTTTAAATAAATTTATTTATTTTTAATTAATGAATCACCATGAGGGTACAGTTACGGATTTATACACATCTGTGCTTATGCTTCCCCCATACAAAGTTCGGGAACCCATCCCTTCACCAGTGCCCATATTCCACCACCAGTAAACTCAGTATCCCTCCCATCCTCCCCAATCCCATCTCCCCCCCACCCCACCCTGTCACTGTGGCAGGGCATTCCCTTCTGTTCTCTCCCTCTAATTAGCTATTGTGGTTTGCAATAAAGGTGTTGAGTGGCCCCTGTGCTCAGTCTCTAGCCCTCATTCAGCCCGCAACTCCCTTCTCCCACATGGCCTTCGACTACATTATAGTTGGTGATCCCTTCTCTGAGTTGCCCTTTCCCCAGAATGTGAGGCCAGCCTCCTAGCCATGGAGTCAACCTCCTGGTAGTTGTTTCTACAATTCTTGGGTGTTAATCTCCCACTCTGTTATTCTATATGTCATAGGTGAGTGCAATCTTTCTATGTCTGTCTCTCTCTTTCTGACTCATTTCACTTAGCATGAAACTTTTCATGCCGATCCACTTAAATAAAAAATTTGTGACCTCCTTTTTTCTAACAGCTGCATAGTATTCCATTGTATAGATGTACCAAAGTTTCCTCAACCAGTCATCCGTTCTAGGGCATTCGGGTTTTTTCCAGATTCTGGCTATTGTAAACAGTAGAGCATTCCTATTTTATATGATTTAGTAGGACTACTTTCAGATAAAACAGTAACAATGACGGTCCTCATTCCCCTGATCCTGAAAGAGCCCCGAATACACCATCGGGCTACACTAGCATGCAACAGGAACAAATGGAGACATTACTGGCGCCCGCTCAAGCAAGTCAATGAACAATGGGATGACAGTGATACAGTGATATTTTCAGATATCGGGAAAAGTCTATATAAATGATAGTCTTAAGATTCCTGGAATATTGAGATAACCTATGACATTTGAGAAGAGGGCCTCAGAGACACAGAACATGAAGGGAACAAAATACCTAGAACTAAACTCTTCAGGGACAGGACTTTTTAAAAAATTTATGTGAGAGCAACAGCAGAGAATACAAGGATAACCAGAAAAAATGAAGTAACAGTAAAATAGTAATTTCAAGTGAAGGCTTGCAAAAATAATGTGAATAAATCTCAAAATAAAAGACAAGGTACAAATTAGATGACTGGAACAGAAGGTTCAACATCAAAACAATAATATTTAGAAAATGAAAGGGGGGAATGGAGATAGATAAGGAGACTTGCAGATTATTATCACACACACAAAAATGTTCTCAACTCTTGAAGAACATGAGTCTGTTTATTTCATTAAATCCTGAAATAAAAAAGGAAAAGGGTAGAAGAGCAGGATCTGTTTCTATATCAGTAAAGCTAGAAAACAGTTTTTTTACATGGTGGTTAGGATATTCCCTGTGCATATCCTTAATAGGAATGGCACTTGCCATGTATTAATGGTAACTACAGGTAGACCAGTGTTACCTTAGTTGGGAGGGAAAAAAAAAAAGATAAACAACATCAAGAAAGTTTTATTCTGAATGTGACTCAGCAGTAAAGCACTTGCCAACACACATGTGTAAAGGCCTGGATTTGATCCCCAACACTGAAATTAAAAAATTATTCGGTGAATATGTTTACATTAATTATAAATCATCAAGTAGTTTCTCCCTTTTTGTATTTTTCCATCTGATTTATGCTGTTTGCATGGTAAGCCTTCCAAAAATCCAGTTTTTAAGGAATCTATACTTTATAGCTATTTTACACAGAACAAATACTTGTCTATCACCAGCTGATCCTTGGAATCCAGTTTTCTTAATGGGCCAGTGTTAAACGAGAACAGTTGGCCTTTTACTGGACACCTATACTCTGGAGTTTCAAGACTGAATGAGATCAGGGCTGGGGATAGTATAGTGGCCCGGGAGCTTCCCTGACATGCAGCTGACCTAGGCTCAGTGTCTGACACCCCATATGCTCCCCCAGTTTCTGCAAGGAGTGACCTCTGCACTCAGGGCCAGGAGTAAACCCTGAGCAGTACTGGGTGTGGGACCACCCCACCAAAAAAAGACTGAGTAAGGCCAATGGAAGTTGTGATCAACCTATTTGGGGTGCTCAATTCTGCATAAGGAATTTTTTTTAACCTAGAACTGAGCTCTGTGAGAAGCATTCCCGTTCCTCTTTTCTCCATGATTTTCCTCTTCTGCTTCCCTTTTTATCCAACTTTTAGGTTTGAAATTTTTGTTTGTTTGTTTGGGATCCATGCTTGGCTGTGCTCAGGGCTTCCTTATTCTTAGCTCTGTGCTTAGGGGTCATTCCTGGCTGACTCAGGGCAACATACGGGGTGCCAGGGATCAAACGCCAGATCAGCCATGTGCAAGGCAAGCACCCTGCCCACTATACAGCTCTCCAAAACTCAAATTTTTCAGTTTGTTCTATAATCCTATTCTCACACTGGACTCCCAACCCTAAATCAAGACGTATTCAAAGACACTGATTGCCTGAAACCTTAGGCCCACGATGGGCATCTTTTATTTCTATCTTGCTCATACGTAAGTCAGCCCATGTCCATAATTTTCAGGGAATAATGATAAATAAAGTTGAATTAGTTCCACACAAACTGCAATAGAATTTGCATCTCCTGAGTATTGCTTAGAACCTTTATCCTAGGACTTGAAGGCTTTCTCATCCTTGAGATGTGACCTTCTTAGTCGAATATCTGCTCTCATTTCCCCTGTGATCCTGGGGCACATCTCCCTCTGACTCTCCCACCCACCCTCTCTTCCAGTGCTCCACTTCCTGTGGAGGGGGCCTTCAGAAGAGGACTGTTCGCTGTGTCTCTTCAGAGAACAGCGAAACTGAAGACCATGACCAATGCACGTGTGATCATGAACCCAAACCTCCAGAGTTCCAGAAGTGCAACCAGCAGGCCTGTTGGAAGAGTCCTGGTGAGTGAAGGTGGGGGAATAGGTAGGGTGGCTCGGTGGGAGGGGCTTGGGACACAGGAGCATGGGGCACCCTCTGACTAGCTGTCCTGCCCATTCCTGAGCAATAACTCATGATGCTCTTGAGACCCATCAACTTGTGGATGAGCAAGCTGTTTGGGTTTTTGAATCCAAATTCCTTGAAAGAGCACCTTAATCTAGTTCCCCGTTTCAAAACAGCTTCACACTGGCACCATAACATACAGAGAGGTGGGATCATTTGCCAAAGGTTTCTTAGAAAACATTTCTACAATGCTCACAGTGGGAACCGAGTAACCATCTTTGTCAATCAAACACTGCTTTTCTGTGATCCAGTTTTATAGAAAGAGATTCTGAGGTACATATTTATATGCAAGAGATTCATTTAAAAATGTGTTCCCTCATGCCGGCTAGTTCAGCCCTTTTGGAAAACAGTATGGACGACTCTCAAAAAACTTGAGGTTGAGCTCCCATTTGACCCAGCAATACCACTGCTGGGAATATATCCCAGAAAAGCCAAAAAGTATAGTCGAAGTGACATATGCACTTATATGTTCACCGCAGCACTGTTTACAATAGCCAGAATCTGGAAAAAACCCGAGTGCCCTAGAACAGATGACTGGTTGAAGAAACTCTGGTACATATATACAATGGAATACTATGCAGCTGTTAGAAAAAATGAGGTCATGACGTTTGCATATAAGTGGATCTACATGGAAAGTATCATGCTAAGTGAAATGAGTCAGAAAGAGAGAGACAGACATAGAAAGATTGCACTCATCTGTGGAATATAGAATAATAGACTATAAGACGAACACCCAAGAATAGTAGAAATAAGTACCAGGAGGTTGTCACCATGGCTTGGAGGCTGTTCTCTCATTCTGGGCAACTCAGAGAAGGGAACAGCAAGTAAAATGTGGTTGTTGGTCATGTGGGGGAAAGATGATGCGGGCCAAATATAGACTAGAGACTGAACGCAATGGCCACTCAACACCTTTATTGCAAACCACAACACCTAACCAGAGAGAGAGAACAAAAGGGAATTCCCTGCCATAGTGGCAGGGTGGGGTGGGGGGAGACGGGACTGGGAAGGGGGGGTGGGATGTTGGGTTTACTGGTGGTGGAGAATGGGCACTGGTGAAGGGATGGGTTATCAAACTCTGTAAGGGAGAAACATGAGCACAAAAATGTATAAATCTGTAACTGTACCCTCACGTTGACTCACTAATTAAAAATAAACTATAAAAAAAAAAAATGTGTTCCCTCGGGCCAGAGTAGTAGTACAGCAGATAGAGCATTTGCTTTGCACATGGCTGACCTGGATTCGATCCCTGGCATCCCATATGGTCCCCCAAGCACCACCAGGAGTAATTCCTGAGTGCAGAGCCAGGAGTAACCCCTGAGCATCACTGGGTATGACCCAAAAAGAAAAAAAAAATGATGTGTTCCCTGGAGAAACCTGCAAAGAAGGTAATCAAGTATGAAAAAGGAGGAAACAATTCTGAGTGTGATCTCAGACATGTCCTAGGTTTAGCATGGGGAGAGTGGGATACCTCAGAATTGTTCCCTCCCAAACTGGACTTTGACATTCCCACACTCTTCAGCTTTTGGCCAACAACCATCTGAAAGGACCACATGTATAGGATTGCTTGTCTCCATCTGTAGGGACTAGGCTGCTGCATTTCTAACTGTGGAACCTCGAAGAGTGGTCCAGTTTGGAAATCCTGAATGCAGTGCATCAGGGGTAAAAGGGGTGTGTGGGATATGGGGAGGAGAAGGAAGGGCAGAGGGGGAAAATAGTTTATGAATGTCATGTACAATGAAGGTCTCCTCACTGACCTAAGGGTCATTTTCAGAGGCCATTTCAAAGAATCTTTAGTCTTCCATTATTTTACAATTCAAATTGTGTTCTCTGGAGCGGCTGTATTAGCATCAACTTGGAGCATCTTAGGAAACTGCTGGATCTCAGCATTCACCCATATCTTTCAGAATCTGTATCTACATTTAAATAAGATCCTCGGGTGATTTAGGTGCACATTCAAGTTCTGTTGCACACCACGAGGCCACTTTGAGACCCTCTTCCTTTATTTTTTATTTTTTATTTATTTATTGTTTTTAATTTTATTGAATCACCATGGGATAGTTACAAGCTTTCATGTTTGGGTTACAATCACACATTGATCAAACACCCATCCCCCCACCAGTGCACATTCCCCACCACCAATATCTCTGGTATACCCCTCTTTCCCACCCTCCCCCTGCCTCCATGGCAGACAATATTCCCCATATTATCTCTCTACTTTTGGGCATTATGGCTTGCAACACAGACACTGAGAGGTCATCATGTTGGGTCCATTATCTACTTTTGGCACATCTCCCATCCTGACTGATTCCTCCAGCCATCATTTTCTTAGTGATCCCTTCTCTACTCCATCTGCCTTCTCCCCTCCGCTCATGAAGAAGGCTTCCAGCTACGGGGCAATCCCCCCTGGCCCTTGTATCTACTGTCCTTGGGTGTCAGCCTCATGTGATGTTATTCTATACTCCACAGACCCTCTTCCTTTAATGCCATCTCATCACCTTCTATGGCACCATGATTTTTAAATAGTGAGGCTATGAATTCCCTTTTGTCTGGTGCTAATTTTTTTTAATAATTGAAACAACAACTTAGTCTTGGTTGACCCCACCTAGTGTTACAACTTGATTTTTTAAATGATATGTACAGTGTCTTTTCTGTTTTATTGCTGGACAGGGCTGTCTTCAATAATAAATACTGTATTTCAGTAATCAAAAATGCATAGCGGGTACTTTTTATCTTGAAATGTCACACAGTGGAGCTGATGCCTAATAATGGCTGGCAAAGGATATAAATATCAATGAATTCCACTTCCTAACAATTATCAGGGCAATAACATTATCTACTGGTAAACTAGGCTTAATCACATAGAAACAATAAGAAAAAGCAGCTGCAAGAAATTCCTTGATTAAAGAGCCCATCTTAATGCCTCCTGTGCCCTTTAAAATGCTCTAACTCATTTTGCCCTCATTTAATGCCCTGAATCTTTTAGAGCCAGCCATTAGAATAAACACATGTCCTTTGCCTAACATAAACAATTGAATTTGAATTCATATGATGTTTTCTTCCCTGAAGCCATTTTGCTTCCTTTAAATCATTCACTGTATCACTGAATCACTGTCATCCCGTTGTTCATGGATGTACTGGAGCAGGCGCCAGTAACATCTCCATTAATCCCAGCCCCGAGACTTTAGCAGCCTCTCCTTTACTCGTCTTTCCCAATGATTGGAGGCTTCCATCAGGGTCAGGGGAATGAAACCTGTTATTGTTATTGTTTTTGACATATCGAATATGCTATGGGGAGCTTTCCAGGCTCTGCCATGCAGGCGGGATACTCTCAGTAGCTTGCTGGACTCCCCTAGGGCATATATATTTATTTCCCTCTATGATGATGCATCACACAGCCACTTTGCAGCCTCGTGGTCCAGGAATATGTTCACTCATGTGTGAGGCTTGGCCAGAGCATGTGGAAAGTGGCCTGGAGCATGGCAGAGGTTGGGTAGTGGAGGTCAACTGCCTGGGTTGGGTCCCTTAGGGCAGAGAGGCCTCTCACCTGCCCCCCTCTGGGGTGCCCTGAGTGAAAACAGGCTGGTGCAGAGTCTAGTGGCATGGTTATGGGGGCCTCATTTTATGCTCCCTTCCTGGAGAAGCAGCCATAAGTTCTGGAGGGTGGCTGATGAGATTATCTTTAAGTCACTAATGACTTAAAATATAAATTATTATTTCCAGAGTTGGAACTGTAAAACCTATTCCAAGTATCTAAGTTAAAATAAATATAAAGTAAATGCATCATGTTTAGAGAGTATCAGCTGTGTTCCAGCATTACATTCATAATGAATTAAAAAAAAAACTACACTGTCAAACATGCCATCTCCGGGTCATTGCTTGGGGGGTTGAAAGGTACAGATGGCAAGAAAAAGAAAATTAATCATACAGTTCTTAGACCAAACATTAATAGATTAAAATTTTGGATCAGGAAATTTTCTACTGAAAGATGTTCTTCCAGATACATATAATGACTTCTATTCATTTTTTCAGCAAACATTACTGATCAGAAGCTATATGCCAGCAAGAATAAAAGCTGATGTTGTAGAAATGAGTATTTCCAAAATTTTATGAAAATTGTTCACTATATTGAAATTGTTTTTCAACTCTCTCTTGTGGTTCAGATAGTATCGTTTCATCCTAGATACAACCAACAACCAGGAAATAAATTTACCACAGTTTCTTTAAATTTCCAAGTATAGTTTCTGTTGAACAGAGACAAATTGGTATGGCCTCTCCAAGCTGACCCTAATTAGAGGCATTGTATGTGCTTTGGCTGAAATCCAATTGGCTGATGCAAACATAAGCCCTTTTTGTTCTACAATAATAAGGAAAACTGGTACTATTAAGCCATGCCTGGGTGTTAGGCACATAGCCATTGTCTAAACAATTCTAAACACGGCCTAGAACAACTTCTCTCAGTAGAGGCCACCACTGTTCCCGACTCTTTCGACACTTCCATTACTTTTAAATTGAACCCAAGCAGGTTTCCAGGCTTCTGAAGATCACTAAAAATCAGGAGTTAGTATCTTCTGATTCCCAAGATCAAGCGAGGATCAACCCTGTCTCTGTTTTCGTTTTTCAGTTATTTAGATGCCAACCTATCCTGACAAGTGGATAGGTTGACAAGTGCCTATGTTTAACACTCAAAGGTCTTCTGGCCTTAGAGCTTGGTCCAAGTGATCTTCTTCTCAATCCATCATCAGCTCAAGATATCTATTCTTTTTGCTGATTGGGCTTTAGAGGCACCAATTGAGGCAGCATTGAAATTCCTGCATCACCATCTACAAAGGGTCAGTTACTAAGCTTCTCTGGAACCCTGTTTTTTAAAAAATAAATATACCTTTGAGGTACATTTCTATAAAGATCAATTTTTGTTGTAAATATCAAGCACATTGACTATTATGTGGTAAGCACTTAAAAAGTTGCATTTGTTACTGTTCTCATAGGAGGTTGAGTAATTTTTCCTTAGGGTTAGTGTAACAAACTTCCACATTCTAAGTGGCTCCAAAGAACAGACACTTATTCTCTTATAGTTCCTAGAGAACTATAAGAAAAGCTAGAAGCCACAAAGTAAGGCCATATGTATGTTCTCTCTCCTCTCTATTCTCTCCTCTCTTTGTCCCCAACTTCCACTCTCCATCTTTCTTTTCTCTTTTCTCCCTCTACATCTTCTTTCCTATTTTTTAGTCTCCCCTATACTTCTCCCCTCCCAAAACCACCCCTCCACCCCCACAGTTTTTGGTGGTTGACACAATCTTGGCTTTCCTTGACTTGTAACTATATAATTCCAATCTCTGCTTCCAACATCATAATATTGGGGAAGGAGTGATAGTACAGTGGGTTGTGTGCTTGCCTTGATATGACTGATGGAGGTTAGATCCCCAGCATCCCAATGATTTCCAGGAGTGACTCTTGAGCGCAAAGCCAAAAGTAAGCCCTGAGCATAACTGGGTATGACCTCAAAACAAAAACCAACATCATAATATTATCTTCCCTGGGTATGTCTATCCTTATGTAGTTTCTCTTTGTTGTGTCTCTTCTAGTGACACTGTCATATGGAGCTGAGGATATACCCTGTTAATCTTAATTCTCATCAAAATTACATCTACCAAGAAGTATTTATTTCCAAGTAAGATCAGAGAAGTGACTTGTACCATAGGTACTCGTAGTTAGGCCTTCAAGTTTCGGGAAGATGTAAATTTTGGAAGATACAAAGTCACAACGGTGGGAAGAAAAATTTGGTGGACCTCTATGAAGCTTTTTCTGTCATGGCAGATACTCTTAAAGCCATAGCATTTTAACAGAAAAGACTCCCATTCATTTATAGAACAGTTCAGGATAGAATGCAGCTTCATGTTTGCACAAACATGCAACAATACAAATTGGGATAGAGGAATCCATGTAGCCCAGCATGGCCAAACAAGCTTGGAGAAGAGATCCAATACAAGCTAAACGTGTGCACTGCCTCCGCTTTCCTTCTTTTCTCCACTTGCACTTCCCCCATTTTCTTTTTGGTTGGGGTGGTGGGGAGTAGTCACATGCAGTGGTGCTCAGGGACTACTCCTGGTGGTACCCAGGACTCGAACTAGTACATTGGTGGGATGCAAAGCACACGCCTTAAGCCTTGTAATATCTCTCAGATATCCACTTCCCCTTTCAGTTTGTTGTTATTAGAGTGTGAGGAGTCACTCACACTCAGTTTTGTACTCACACTTTTATGGCAGTGAGTCAGGGATCACACCGGAAGTGCCAGGGACTGAACTCAAAGCCTCATGTGTGCAAGTCAGGCATTCTACAACTGAGCCACAGCCCTGCCTTCTGTCTTTACTTAAGTAACCCCAGGGCACCTCAGACTAGTGGCAGATATTTGTGGTTCAAAGGGCTGGCCTCCATTTACCTTCTCTATCCACAAGGGCTTCAGGTTAACCTGAGGCAGTGGATCAACCTTCCCCCACGCCTACAACTGTCCTGCCGGGCCTTTCCAAGCAGAAGCCCGTGTTGGAATCTGTGCTTGTTCTGAACTGTAGCCCATGTGATGCACAATCCAAGCCCCATGGCACTGTCCACTGCCCTGAGGGGCATCCAGAAAACCTCAACTTCCTATCCCACAATTGGAAGACTTAGCTGAAACACATGCTTGTCTCAAACATCAGACCATGTAAGGAAGTTTATTGGGATTGCAGAAGAGATTGATATTCCTAATAGGCTTGAAGAAGAGCCTGAAGAGGAGACGCATCAGCAATGAAGAGCTTTTTTGTTCTAGTAACATTATCATTTGTCTCTTTCCAAATCACTTAAAACATGCAGACAAAATAGAGTTCTGAGTGCTAAGAGAAGACACTTATTTCTTCACAAAAAGACACGGGAATAATGAGTTCTGTGGCATTATAAATATAAAACATTCTGGGCCCTCCTGTGCCAAAGGTGAGAAAGTCATACAGAACAAAACTGCTGCCCGGGCTTGGGGTCACGGGAATATCACCTCCAAATGTTTCCACTGTCACCCACCGTTTTGTTGGCACAGGACAGGAGCCTATTTGTGGAAAAACTCCTCTTCAATACTCATTAGATCTTTTCTGTGAAGGAGACAGAAAGGCAGTCAAAGCTCTGACAGGCAGCCAAGCAAATTTACGACAATTTCTTTCTCTAGAAAAACCTATTATTTGGGGCCTTATCGAATTCCTTCCAGACCAATGGTGCTCGTGCGCATGCATGCATGTGCGCACACACACACACACACACACACACACACACACACACACACACGGAAGCCCGGAAGGGGAGTCCCTAAGCAACATAGTTTAATTCCTTGATTTCTGTAGAAGCAAAGCAGGTCAAAAAATATGAGTTTATTAGAGTAAAACAAGAATTAGAATCCAAGAGACCGATTGCATACTGACTGTCAGAACTACTGGTTTCTAGTGTCTCCAGGCATGGATCATTCCTGAGAAAAGGAACATTTTCTTTATCTGTAGCCTTCAGGGTTGCACCATGCTTAGTTGGTGAATTGGCTGTGTGGGTGGTTGCTCGGCATACTAAATGGTATCTCTTTAGTATGCCATGAGCTCTGCGGATATCATTCCTTGTGTTCAGATCTGACTGTACTGATTATCATCTGGATAACATTGTCCCAAGTTCCTGACATCTCAGGGCCTTCCATTTTCTCATTCATAATCTTCTTTTGCTGACAGTACCACTGTATGGATGAAACAAGATGAAGCAAGGAAAGCCTTGTATGCAACTCTTACATAATAGTACTGCACAGAACAATGCAGCTAAATACAGAGCTATAAAGTTACAAGCATGATAGGTTGTTTTGCTAGTATCTACAGATTAACTCAAGTTCCACCGATCTAACCTGCCTATAGTTGGCCTTCGCTGCAAGCTGTCAGTTAGTCTAGAGCTACTCTTCATCCTTGATTCTGTGGCTGCACAAACCAAATTTCTTCTTATGGAAATAGATGGAGACCGATCCCCCTGAACCTTCCAAGGACCTGCAGGAATTGTGTCTATTAACATCCCCTTATCCAAAATAAGTCATAGTATGGAACCCAAGTCTTGAGAGTAAGGAAAAACTTTCCACCCTCTGGATAACCATAGTTGGAATGAGGATGTATAATGCTGCTACACAGAGTGAAAAATTGTGATGTTTTGGTCATTTTAATGCAAATACTTTGCGCTGTGTCTAATGCATAGTAAGTGCTCACCAAATGTCAAGTTTTATTGTGAATTATATGACTCCACAGGCTCCCACTCTTATGAATAATGGACCATTTTTTGTTTGGAGGGCCACATCTGGTGTTGCTCAGGGGTTGCTTCTGGACTCATTACTCCTGGCAATGCTCAGGGGACTGTATGGAATGCTGGGAGTCAAATCTGGGTCAGCCACGTGCAAGACAAAAGCCATTGCTGCTGTAAAATTGTTCTAGCCCTAATAATGGACCTTTTCCTAAGAGAAATATAAGATCTTTCATTAGTAGGTGTTGCACTAGTTCACTTACAAAAGGTAATGTTTAATTATTTTTCCTACTTTTTCTCTTCTTACAGATTTGCTTTGCACTAAGGACAAGTTAACAGTCAGTTTCTGCCAGACTCTCAGAAGCATGAGGAGATGTTCTGTGCCCACTGTGAGAGCCCAGTGCTGCTTCACATGTTCCCAGACACCCATCCACAGCCACAGGCCAAGGAAACAGCCTTTGCTCAGCAACTCCAAAGCACTCTAATTCCGGACCAAAGCTCTAACCCTCCACCCTGGACTGCAGCGCCCCACTGACCCTGGCGTGTCTCAGCTTGGGACACCTTCACTGAGGCTTTACTCTATTTCAGGTCCAACTTTGGGTCATCAAAAACACAAGCCAATGTATTCCTTTAGCCATTTATGTCCTACACAGGAGACAGAAGACTACTACTTGCTGCTCCCAGATAGAAAAGTGAAATATCCAGAAGAATTGGGTAGCCCTTGGAATCAGGTCTGGGAAAGATGACAAATGAGGAAAGTTGGTAAAATAATATGTGTGTGCATGCACGTGTGTGTGTGTGTGTGTGTGTGTGTGTGTGTGGTTTCTGGATTATACCTGGTGGTGCTTAGGAACTACTCATGGCAAGATGCTCAGGAGACACTCCCAGCAGTGTTCAGGGGCCCAGGCAGTGCCACGGATCGAGCCTGAGCTTCTTGCATGCAAAAACATGCCCGATAGCTCTTTGAGCATTCTCCTCCTCTTCCATATGTGTCTCTTCCCCAACTCCCCACCTTAAAGAACATACCACCAAAGAGACCACATGTTCCCCAGACTACCTCAAAAACATCAAGAAATAGGGACCCAAGTATATAGGGAATGAATCATCTTATTCATTTACCTTGAGAAAATAAGTCTTTTCTATTTCTTCTCTGCTTGAGTGTAGTGCTTGTTGAAAATACCATGGGAGAGCTTTTAGGAGCATTTTTTTAATCCATCAAGGAAGAGGCTTTCTGTATCCCATATTCAACCAGGACAAGAGGAAAGTGTCCAGGTGCCACTGTCCTGGCACATTTCATGTCTGGGCTCTTCAGACTCCCATATCTACCTGGAGACATTAGAATAAAAGGAAACGGCCAGCAATATAAATTTACTAGACCTGAAGAATTTAGATTACTTCTGTGGAAAACATTTCTTCATGTCTTATAAAAAGCAATTTCTATAAAAACTTAAAAAATAATGAACATTTACCTACTTCTTGCTGGGAATGTAGACCTTCATCCTTTCCATTTTCCTAGCAGATAATCACCCTTTCCAGAGAAGCAAATGTATCTTTCTGATTCACTTTTCCTCTTCAGCAGCGTCCTTACCTAAGCCATTTAGCTCAGAAATGTTACCAGGTTCAGGGTGGCCTCCTAACCTCCAGCCCCAGGTTGAAAAATGGAACTCTGGATTAAAATACTTTTAATAACCTAGTAAATGAGGGTCAGAGCAATAGTACAGAGGGTAAGACACTGAATCCAGCCAGGAGTGATCCTTGAGCACAGAGCCAGGAATAAAACCTAAGCAAGCTGGGCATGGCCTCAACACAAAAAAAAGAAGCTAATAAATGTATATTTAGAGAATGAAACTTCTCGACAGTGAGGGGAAGATGTTCTGTTCCCCAGTGTCCCCACTGCTTACTTTTCAGGGCGTCCTTCCTCATGGGAACAGACAAGATGGAGAAGTCCTAAAAACTGAAATGAGTGTTCCTAAAAACTGAAATGAGTGTTTGAATGCATTTTCCTAGATGACCCACCTCACCCATCAGAAGGGCTCGAAAATTTAAGGCAGAGTTCCTGGTTGCTTAAGGGGAGGTTCTTTCATGAGTGGAACTCGGAGCAAGAGGATGGGTGTGTGGGTGGAGGACCCAAAGGAATAGATGCTCAGACCAGCTCCTCACAGAAGGGAATGATACCGATCACATGTGAAGGGGGCAGGTTTTCAGTCTCATGCATAGGTACAGTTAGAAATCACCATGTCCTGTCACTCCCTTCAGTTCTTTATTCGTTCATCAGAATGGTGCTATTGAGAAATGGTGCTAATATCCAGACACTGGCAGAATATAAACATATCCAGCATATAAACACATGGGAAAAGCCATGTCTTCATCATCTGTTCAGTGTCTAATGGTGTTGCTGGCAAAAGCCAGTTAAATATCTTAGATACCAGACACTGAAAATTTTTATATCATATTATTTTATTTTCAAGCCATTAGTGCATATTATTCTGGTAAATTCCTGTGGATACAAAATGCTGAGGTTGGGATAAAACTCAAAGTATATCAGAAACATGAGGAGAGTAGAATATGTTTACTTAAAGCCAGAGATCAGTAACGTCTCCATTGTGAGACTTGTTACTGTTTTTGGCATATAGAATATGCCACAGGTAGCTTGCCAGGCTCTGCCATGGGGGTGAGACACTCTCGGTAGCCTACTGGACTCTCAGAGAGGGGTGGAGGAATAGAACCCGAGTCATCTGTGTGCAAGGCAAGCACCCTACCCACTGTGCTATAGCTCCAGCCCACTAGTGCCCACTCGAGAAAATCGATGAGCAATGGAATGACAGTGATACAGTGAAAGCCAGAGATTATATTTCTAGATAATAACTGTATTCTTATATTCCCTTTCTTTTCACTATAAACATTGCTGGCTGATGGCCATCATTGATAAAATAATAGTTTTAGAAAGAAGGTGCTTAAATTATCAGTATATGCACAAAACAAAACCAGATTTTTTTTCTAGTAAGATTCCTTGCAAAGATAGTCTTTGGAGTGTAGTATAGAGTTTTGAGGAGGATCCACTTAGTGGGAAAATTGATTGAAATTAACCTAAGACTGTGCTACACAGCATCCCACATGTCTTGAGACCTGGATATAAATAACCTGTTCATCAGAACTCAGGAGCAAACCCATATTTCTTCTGGCAAGATTTCTCCTCTTTTTCAATTGCATATTATTGGTCCCTACTCACTCATTGTTGACATTCACTTTCTGTAATGATGTTTTGTCATAAGATTTGTAAAGCCTATACCTCTTCCGTCTGAATCCCAGTATTAAGATAGCACTTGATATTGGAGTCATCTGAAATAGTGGTTGCTGCCTAGATAATCACTCAGCTGTGAGTTGTCACAGTTGTTACAGAATGGCATCAGTGGTGCCAGGGCTTAATGGGTTCCGATGCTTGCAACATGAGTTAGATGTCAGTTTCATCAGGAGACTCTGAGGACAAGGATCTCAATGGTGTCTGCACCATTTGGATGCACTGAGGGGCCAAGCTGAAGTAACTTTGGTTTGCTTGATCCGTGGCTTACTTTCTTCCCATTCTGAACCAAAAAGTGAGAAACAGAGCAAGAGACACACTGGATTCACATCTACCGTGAACCAAGGACAGCCATAGGGCATGGTGCTTACAATGTGTAGGTTCTCAAAATCCATTCCGTTTACATCTTCCTTCATACCAGTAGGGAAGTCCTTTTCTGAGAAGTTGTGTGTTGTTTGTGAACATAAGAGAGCAATATTTAAGAAGCCTTTTAGTAAATAGCTCTCTAAGATAGGTAATCACTTTGTGATACAATTGCCTCTTAATCAGAAAGACTTGTTTTATGATGGATTTTCTTGCATAAGACCACACTTCCCTTCAATCTCCTAAGACATCCAAGATGCCATAGCATCCTGTTATGATGCTTCCATGTATTTAGTGACTTTTTAATAACCTTCATCGAGTTTCTAAAACATATTTGAAGCATTTCCTGTTGTTTCTTATGATAATTTCCCATTTGATTAGCCAAAATCTTCCAAACGCTGAAAGTTAGACATTGCTACCCACAGATTGCAGTCTTAGCTCTTTTCCCTTTTACTTGAAGATGAAACCCTGGGGACAATACATTGGGTGCTTAGTGCATAATGATTTACTTTCAACAGACAGACGATATGAACTGCCTGGTGCTATAACTTTGCCTATATATTTGATAGTACTCTTGTTTTTATAGTGCTAACTCAAAGTATTATTGTTAGTAGTGTTATTGTAAGTTGTATCATTTACAAAACCATGGTTGGAGAAGCACAATTCTGCTTACCACTGTTTTCCAAAGGGTTTGTGTTATGTACATGATCCAACCCATCACCTTGTATCTTCGTGCTGCTTTGCCAAGTCCAGCCTCCTTGAGGGGTATCTTAGAGGGTACCTCAGTATTTAAAACCTGATTTAATCCAACCTGTTAATGGAATGGCAGCAATAAATTGCCAGAATCATTGAAGTTTGCCTGTGGTTCATTTACCCCTGTTGTGAGACTCCCTGCTCCCCTCTCTGCCAACAGTGTTACCCTGGAACTTAGCAAGCTGGATGATGTCAGACTCTTTCTCCCACGCTCCTTGCAGATTCCCTTCTGTTCTACCCACAGATCAGCGTGTTGGCAGATTAGTCACATCCCAGCTGAAGTAAAACATCAGTTTATGAATGACTGTGCAGCAACCAGCATGCTCTACCAGGAGACAACCTAAAGTGATGCCTTAAATTTCTCCACTCAGAAGATCCATTATATTCAGAATTACAGCACTACAGCATACATAACAACTACTCCCTTATGTATCCAAAATGTATACATAATAGTTAAGAGGAAGCAACGAACTCTAGAGGAATGTGCTTTGGCAATCCGATCCTTTTTCAGAAATGGCTCCCAATAAGTACAGGCAACAAGGTAGGTTTTTATGTCTGTCCATGTGAAATCCACTCACACAGAATGAGTCGGTGCTGAGGCAAGAGCATTTCCTCAATCCCGGATCACAATCAACCCCTCTCCTCTACCTTAGGGAGAGGTTTTCCCATGGAAGGGCTTAAAGTAGATGCATTTATATTCTCTGTGATCAGTTCTGCCCTGATACTCTGGAATATGAGAATATGATGACTTATTACAGTCCACTCCCTGAAATCTACTGGCTTCCCTATCTGTCCTGCTTCTGCAATATGGTCCCTCTCTACAATTCCCCAAAACTCTCTTGTTGGTTGGCTCAATTTTTCCTGGCATAGATGGTTGCTGCTGACTTGCTTTTTCCATTGTACCCCTCACCCCTACCTCTCTACTCTAACCTGGAGCTAATCGTGGCAAAATTCCAGGTAAAACAGTGGTGCCCTTCCAGTTTCCACTCTTGCAGTCACATGCTGCATGATCTTTAGCCCATGATTCTGAGAATGGATTGAGGAATCAATCCATGGCCCTTAACCAGGCCAGTTGGTTTATGCTGGGCAGAGGTAGACCCGGGGTCACTCCCATCAAAAGTTATCAGCTGTATTATTCTCATCTCCAGTGCTGCACTCCTGTACCCCAAACTATCTCTCCCAAGTAAATGTTTTAAGGACTATCCCCACTTTACTCTGCTCAGACGCTATGGCCAGGGAGTCAGACAGATGCAGAGGGATGGCTGGTCTGTTCCTTGATGTTGAGAACTGCAAGAACAGCATGACTGGCTTCTTCTGAAGCCCTGCACTAAGAATCCTGGCCCGATTCTAGCAAGGTTTCTCGCAGCCTAAGACCATGGCCCTGAGACGACCCAGCCTCCCTCCTGAGTTCCTGTCTGGAAAAAACTCAAGTGCGCCAAAAGAATTTATTATTTGTTCCAGCCAACTGTTGAGCTTTTATTAAAAACTTACTATTGTAAATTCTTTTTCTGTCCTCTGAGAAATTTCTCCCAACAACCCAGGAGTGTCGTTTTAAAGGAGCTGAGAACTATTTCTTTGAAATGGAACCATCCCAAAGGAAGGATTGGGTGCCTGGTGCCAGACTCGGGTTGGTGGGGGGGGGGGTGGTGGAGGGCGGTGGAAGTCTAAGTAGGGATATACATGACCTAAAACATTGAACTTCCTGAATTTCCTGAGTCTGCTGGCTCCCCTCTCACCCCCTCCCTCCTCTCACAAGCTTTCTGGGAACCTTTCCTAGATTTACTGGGAGAGGCTATAGACCCACCTTTCAATGAAACCAATGCCAGATAGCTGGGCCTGGACTGAAAGCGACAATAGGAACCCAGTTCCCTAAGCAATAGAACTTCCTTCTTTGCAGATTCAATATGTACAGTGTCACTTAGTTGTTCAAGTTAGAGCTTCAAAACAAACATTACTGATAACCTCCTTTGATCCCTAGAACCTCGTCTGGTCTCTTAAGCAGAGCAGAAGTGATCCCAGAGCACAGAGCCCAGAGTAAGCTTTGAACACTGCGGGTGTGACCCCCAACTAAAATTTTTTAATGAAATAAAATAAATAACATTAGAGGTCTGGAAACAGCTTAGTGAGTACTTATCTTGCAGGGATATGGCCATGAGCTTGATCCTCAGCTCTAGTCTACCACTGTTGGTACTAGACCTTCAACCTTACTGTTTGGGATTCTGGATGCTGCAAGAAAGTGTGTGCCTCTGGTGCACTGTAAAAAACTATCTGCCAGGGGGTGGCTGGGGGAGAGCCCCAGTGGTTCTCCCCATTGGCCACCCCCGGGTTCGGGGGGTGGTCAGTCCCAGGCAGCTCACCCAGTTGGGGCAGCCGGGGCCATGGGGCAGACAGAGGAGTAAACGAGGGCCAGGCCGGTTGATTGATCAGTTGCCGTTTATTCCAGTCTCTCTGTGCACCTGTTTCAGTCTCTCTGAGCTCCCCATTTCTCCTCTCTCCTCTCTCTCCCCCAGCACTCTTCCTCCCTAGCTCCTCACTCCTCCATCCCCGCTCTCTGGAATCTCCTCCCACTCTCTGGATCCTCTTCTCTGGATTCTCCTTCTTCCCTAGTCTCTCCCCCTACTTGTCTCTCTCCACCTTGCCCTCTAGGCTACACACAGTCAGGTAGCAAAATCAACCTAAGAAAGCCCTTCCCAAGGGCCGGGCATTCCAAAGCACTTCCTGACTGCCAGCAGGCAAAATACCTCTTAAGATTTTTCTTCTTTCCTTAGTCCAAGAACTCATTAACATCTTAATACTAGTTATTTTTGTATGGACACAGTAAGAAATACATTGAGGCTTGTAGGGCAGCTCTCCTGGCAACATCTTGCCACAGACTCAGACCACAGCACTCAGGCCAGATTAATCATTCCTAAACCTAGCAGGGGCCGAATCTAGTTATTACTATTTGGATCATGAAAGCATTTGTCCATGACCAAGCTCTTAACTTATAGTTAAGCATTAGGCACTTTGGCCAGGCCCAACTCGATGCCAGGATAGCACATAACTCACGCTTGCCTTGGGTCCTACCCGTCTCTCGTCGGGACCCTGCTTCTGGGGGTGCTAGGAAGTAATTGGGCAGCTGAGGCTTAGGTCGAGAGAGAGAGAGAGAGAGAGGAGAGAGAGAGAGAGAGAGAGAGAGAGAGAACAGATGCCCAGGAGGAAAATAACATGTAGAATCTAATGACACCCAGGTTACAAAAGCATAGCATTTGCTACAGTCTTTCTGTGTCCATACAAAAGAACATGGCTCTGAATAAACTATGCAAAGGACTCAAGGAGAAGAGAAAAACAATATTTACAAGCCAACAGAACACAAAGAAAGAAGTTACAAATAAACACAGAGGAATGGGAGCACTGTGATGGGAGTAACCCAATAAACCTAAACAACCTGAGGCAATGTTATCCTATAGTGCACCACAACCAAGAGTATGTTCAAGTACTGCAGCCCAGCAAGAACTATGATCAGTGTGCAGCCCCGTTGTTATGACAATAAAGGAAAAGAAAGGGCGGTGAAAAAAACAAAAATGAAAACAAAACAAAAAATTATAGTGGTTCTATGGATCATGTATATATGTGCAGAACCACACACCAAAAAAATTAATCAATCTACACACACGTTCCCAGCTGTGAGTGAGCAAGGCAGCACTGTCTTCCTGCTTTTTCTCTTTCACTGTAAGGAAGTGTCTTTTTCGTGGTCTCTTTAGCACCGTGTTTTTCACATGTGAGGGTTTTTTTAGCGGTGATTTTGCTGTTTAAAATGGTCACCACAAACAGGGCTAATGTGTTCTTCAGGGTTGAAAAGCACAAGAAGGCTTTGAGGAGGCCAAAACTTGAAGAGAACCTTGTGTTAGAGTGATCACCACAGGACATGACTACATGAGAACATAACATTACATGACAGTGAGGATTGGGGGTGAATTATTCATGCTGTATTCTCTGAAGGAGTGTTGTATTCTTTGTTAGTTTTGTTGTATTTTGGTTTTGGCTGCACCCAGTACTTACTCCTGGGTGGATGGAGTAGTGAGACCCTGGGGTCTGTATGTGATGATGGGAATAAACTCTGGGTAGGCCACATGCAGAGTGAGCACCCTACTCCTACCTGCAAGAAATATGGTACCAGAGGGCTGGAGTGATAGCACAGGGGGTCGGGCGTTTGCCTTGCACACAGCTGACCCGGGTTCCCAGCAT
This sequence comes from Sorex araneus, assembly GCF_027595985.1. Lineage (NCBI taxonomy): Eukaryota > Metazoa > Chordata > Mammalia > Eulipotyphla > Soricidae > Sorex > Sorex araneus. The sequence goes on along the minus strand of NC_073302.1, from coordinate 121,280,545 downwards.
CCCATATGGTCCCCTGAGCACAGCCAAGGGTAATTCCTGAGTGCAGAGCCAGGAGTGACCCCTGAGCATCACTGGGTGTGACCCAAAAAGCAAAAAAAAAAAAAAAAAGAAAGAAAGAAAGAAAGATAGTACCAGTTCAAATAAGAGCTAGTACAAGAACATCCATGCATTTTTTTTGCATAGCCAATACTGGAAATAGCTCTGGTGTCATCAAGAGAAAAATGAATAAATGATAACATACTTATGGATGAGCTATTTCTCAGCAACAAAAAAGGAATAAGCTATAGATCATGCAATGCTGTGTCAGAGTCTGAAGACAAATGTTGCATACAAAATGCTTTACCCACAAGTAGAAAATACTACACATTTTTAAAAAGAAAAACAAAAGCTGACAAAGTCAAGTTAGTGTGAAAAAATTAGAGTAGAGGGCCTCCCAGACAGAGCTGAGTGGGGATAAAGGACTGACTAGGAAGAAGCATGGGTCCATTGTTGGACCTCACCTCTAGAATTCCTGACTCAGAACCATTCAGATGAGTTTCCAAGTGAGGTGGAGGCAGCTAGGTTTGGAAATCACCCTTTGAGAATAACGGCTCGGACCTAGCCTCGTTTGACTAAGTAGTGACCGTTTCAGCTCTGTGTCAGCTGCCTCCAGTGTCTCGTGTCTGTGTGCTTCCTCCTCCACAGACCACTCATGTACATCCAACACTGACTAGCAAAGTAGGTAGGTCACTGGGGGCAACTCCAGCCAATGTGGCATGAAGGAGGGCATAAATGTCCAGTCCCCCTTCCTTTAGTAACACAAATCTGAAGGATCCTCCCCGCTTCAGTAGAGGGGCTGGCATTGTTCTCCAGTTGCTCACTGAAGCAATCTCTGTAACTCACAGCCAGGTTGGCTTTTCCTCCCTCACTTGTGCTTCCTGAGCCTGCGTCTTAGGTAAACTACATATATCCAAGTCCTGTTCTCAAGGCTTTGCTTTGGGGAGCCCTAACAGGGATAACTGGATGCATGTTAGGAAGTAAAGAACACGGAATATAATCACTTGGGCAGGATCTGATATCACTATAGAAGAGAAAGATGATGGGCAATAATCTTCAGATAATCCAAATCTTTATCAAAATCGGTATTCCCCCTGTTCATATTTAAACTGAGGGTTGAGGATGCCTACACAATTACTTTGCAAACCATTGTTGTTGTTGTTAGGCCACACCTAGCGGTGCTCAGTGCTACTCCTGACTTTGTACGCAGCGATCAGTCCTGGCAAGACTTGGGGGACCATATGGGTGCCAGGAATCAAACAGAGGTATCTGCACTATTGCTCCAGCCCCCTGGATTAATTAAATATATATTATTTAATATATATAATATATTAAATATAATATATTATATATATTATATATAATATATATAATATTATATTATATATATTATATATATATAATAATATATATCTGCTCTTGGTTGGGACAGAACCCAAGGTGTTCACTGAGATGGATATGGATGATTCAATGTCAAACTCTTCTTCCTGGTTGTTAGCGATTCTGTTTCTTTGAACACTCCCTAGATTCTAGTTCTCCAGGTCCTCTAGTTCTCCAGATCCTCGTCCAATATTTGAGCCCCTGTGAAAGTCTCCTGGTCATTATTTAAATATGCCACATTTCAGAAGTGGACTAGAATTGATCCCTAGTTCTCTGGATCCTCACCTAATATTTGAGCCCCTGTGAAAGTCTCATGAACATTAATTTAATATGCCACACTTTTCAGAAGTAGATCCTGTTTCCTTGGAACTGTCACTTTTCCTGATCCTTGTCTACGTAAAGGGTTTGGTTATAACAGCACTTCCCAACCTCCTCCACACAGAGAGTAAAGAAAGATGACCACAAAGGTATGGTCTATCATATTACACTGATGAGAGCTGCCCGTCACGACCTAACCCCACCAAGTGCTGATGAATTCAGTGTCTGAGCCATACCTGAAATCACTAACTACAAAATATAAAATATAGAAGCTACCAATACTCATTAGACCAAGAATAAGATAACTCTGAAATCCAGAGAAAAAAATCCTTAACCTACAGTAAGAATGTACAAAGGAAAAGCTAACCCAACCTTGAGTGTTCTCCCTTTTTCCACATCCCATAACCAGCTCCCACCTGCACTCCTCTGACGACCTTGATCCATCTCTGAGACAAGGGTAGTCCTCACCATTACTCACTGTTCCCTTGCCCGGATGGCTCCCATCTCAGGGCTTCATCTCAAGCTTTCCCACCCATGACCAAATTCCACAGTTGGCCCTTTCACCCTTGTCAACAGCCCTAGTCATCATTACAGTTGATCCTTGACCAATGTGGGCACATTTAGCTCTTAACCACACAGATGAAAATGCATGTATAGCTCTTGATTCCCCCAAAACATGACAATAACCAGCTCTTGACTGGAAGTCTTTGAATAACATAGCTTATTGACCCAGTAAGTACTCATTGTCTAGGAACAAGAAATCTCATGTGAAGTGGAAGAATGCAGTTCAAACCCATGTTATTAAAGGATTCACTGTATCTCCCAGTCATACACCAGTATCTACCCATATGCGGGCTGCTCTGTGGTGTCAACTTCAGCAAGAGAAGAGATGGCTTCCCAGCTGCTGCCCAGTGGTATTTCCTACTGAAAAGTAGTATTATGTCTCAACAATAAAACAGTCCCTGGTAAGAAGATATTAAAAGGTGAGAATGGTGGTGCTGATCTGCAGGAATGTCTTTCTCCCAGTCAGTTCAAATAATTTCTAATGGGATCCAATAAATAAAGATACCAGGGAACTGCTTAAGTACAGGGCTGCTCAAAGTACAGCTAGTTTCCAGCTTATATCTTATTTTAATTTTAATTAGGTCTCATTTTAATTTCATATATCATAAGTTAATGAAGGATGAAATCAAATTAGCTGTGCTGTCCCTTTGAAATTGAGAAATAAATTAGTTATGTTTGCTGGGGAGTTCACTGACCTTTATTACCTTTACAATCCACTAAAAAGAACTTTAAGAAAACACTCCTTGAAACCAGAGAGATACTATGATGGCCTTTGCCTTGCACACAACTGACTCAGGTTTGATCCTTGACACCATATATGGTCCCCTAAACCCCTACAGGAATGATCCCTCAGCACAGAGCCAAGAATAATCTATAAGCACCAAAGGATACGGCACCAAAACAAGGAAAGAACAATATTGTTGAGCCAGAGAGATAGCACAGGGGTTAAGGCACTTGTTTTTCTATGTAATTAACTCTGGTTCCATCTCAGACACCACCAGAATTGATCTGTGAGCACCACCAAGTGTGATCCATCAAAATTAAACCCTTCTTATCTGGTGGTTGGATAGATGGGTACCTGAATTCTTCTGAATGGGCATCCACACCTCAGGAGGTGGTGGAGAAAATACAGGCTGATAGTTCTTTCCTTTTTATTTAAGGAGGTAAAATTCTAGTAGCAAGGGATTTGTTTTTTCAAGAGAATGTCATTTTGTTGGGTAAAACCTCAGTATAGAGGTTTGGCAGGGATTTTCTTAGGGGATAGAAAAATAATCTCTGAGCAGACACCTTGCTGACTCTATTTGTGCTATATTATGAGCCTAGGAAGGCTCATATTTGTACATTTTCACAACACATTTCCAAAAGGCCAACTTCCTCCAAACTGCTTATCCCTCACCAGTTCCAAGACTCAAATAGAGGGAAATCCACTTCTAGCCAAGTAAACAAAGAAGGTTCTTGCAAGTAACTTGGCAGATGATCCCCGGGCCCATGTCTATTTTTCCATGACTTATCTAGGGTCTTTGGTGAACTAGAGTTATCCCACCATAAAGGAACTCTATGAAATAGTGGGAACATACTGTAGCATAATTCCCTGGTTCCACCATCTATTTCCTCTACCACTAAAAGTTTTATTGACTTTCCGTATTCAAATAACACTGTGTTTTAAGCTACAGTAAACTCAAAGAAATAAGACAAACCTGCACTTTCAAGAGTTTGCCATCCAGCAGAGCATGAACAACTAAAAATAAAATTTATCAACTTAAATAAAAATAAAAGTTAAAAGCGAACTACAATCAAAGAACTGATTCAAAGACACCACAAGAAAGAATAGTTGTACATGAGAAATCAGCATAGCGGATTGTCAGATTTTGAAAGTGAGATAGAAAGGCAATATAGAAAATTATAGAGCTGGCATTCCTGAATCTTGTGGTTACCAGCTTCTTATAATAGGGGAACCCAGCAGAATTAGTTCTAATAGGCTCTTAGAACATTCAAAAGTGAAGGGATTCCCAACACTGACTTCATCTTTTCTTTCATTAAGACTGAAATACGTATTATTTAATTAGTATTAACATGAAATACATATTAATTCGCACAACCCTTGCTGTATAGTGAGACATCAGGTGATGTAGGAGCAATTCTGTAGTCCCACTATACCTAAATTGCTCAGCACCACACCTATCAAATTGCACAAGCTCAACATTTTCACTAATACTTTGCACTTTACTTAATTCTCCCTATAAAACCCTGACCACAAAACAAAGCAGGTGTGGATACATCAGGTGTCTATTTTTTGCTTATTCGATCCTTTTGCTCTCAAACTCTGTCTCATCTTTGAATTCGTTCTCACAGTAAAGACAAAAATCTGGTGTGTACATTGAGGCAATTTGTGTCCCTTTCCTCCAACTGCAAAGAGTAAAATCTTGTGTCAACCCAGGATCCACATCTTCTCCTGAGTCCTAGGCTATAGAATGGACATGGATAGGACAAGTTCCCATGCTATGTAACTCAAAGCACCTGGAGTGTAGCCATGGCTTGGAGGAATGCAACTGTATACCGATAGTTGTATCTTTTTCCTTTTTTAAAGTGAGGGCTTGGGCTGAATTTAGAGCTCACTCCTGACTGTGTTCAGGGACAATATGTGGTGCCAGGGATCAAACCTGGGTCATTATTGAATACAAGCAAGGACTCTGTCTCTAAACTCTCTCTCTCCAGCCATAATGGCTACATTTACATTTTTTCTTTTGGGCTCACACCCGGCAGTGCTCAGGGGTTACTCCTGGCTTTGCACTCAGGAATCACTCCTGGCGGTGTTCAGGGGATAATATGGGATGCTGGGAATTGAATCTGGGTTGGCTGCATGCAAGGCAAACGCCCTATTTGCTGTACTATCGCTCCAGGCCCTACATTTACATTTTAAAAAATTCTATCTTCTCCCTTCTAACTATCCCATGTTCAAATATGCTAATTTTCTCAAACCCTAATTCTTTCCACAATTTTCAGAAAATCATACAGCTTAATCATCAATCCAGTTTCACCGGTTGAGGTTTCCTAACCATTCTCAGTTGGAACATAAAGTCCAAAAAGGGTTTGTTAATGACAGAACCAAGAAATTGGAAAAGAGAAAGGGTGAAAGGAAGAAACAACTCACAACTTCTCCTTAGTAGATGGAACAAGGGAAAAGGAACACAGAGCTTTAACAAATTTTTCCTACATCAAAAAATAAAAAAGAAAAGAAAATCACCATGCTCAAGGCTGCTCTCTCTACACTCTCAGACAAGCCTCACCCATGAGTGAATCCTCAGAAAGCCCAGGTATTCTGAACTTGTGACTGAAAACTCCAGGCTCAAAGGAATCTGAAATGGGTGACCTCCCCCCCTTCACCCCTTTTCCCGGCAGCTTGGCAGTCATGCCCAGAAGCCACCTCCCATGCCATATAATCTCATCCATGGCCATAATCCAGAGATTCAACAATAAATCTCTCGGAAGAGAACACAGAAAAATAGGCCATAGACATGCCTCCAGACTCTGTGTCAGGCTGTTTCATCCAGGACAACCCAGAGGGGGCTGGGTGAGGTCCCTCCCCACCTGAAAGGAGCCAGCCCAGCAGCTCAAAACTTCCAGAACTCAATCGCTGCCATGCTCACAGCCACTCTCCACATGCTCGGATGGGCCTCACCTGTGAGGCCTCACCCTCTCTTCCTGGACCACAAATCGTCGAATGCTTAATATCTCGTACTTTACATCACTAACATATCAAGAGTATCACACCACATTTGATGGGGTTTAAAGTAGAAGGCAACCAATTTTAGGGAGAAATACATTATACAGATATAAGCACAGAACGCTCAACTTTAACAACATGTTACTAACTCTTACAGAAGGGCTTTATGGCTCCTGGGTGAAATACAATAATCTTCACACACTTTCTTCTAAGAAACATTTTTTGGATCATCTTTAGCAGATTATTCATAACAAAAAATACAAAATAAATTATTTTGGAGCAGTTGGGCTTTCGCCTTTTACGCGGCCAACCCGTGTTCAGTTCCTCTGCCTTTCTCGGAGAGCCCGGCAAGCTACTGAGAGTATAGAGCCTGCACGGCAGAGCCTGGAAAGCTACTCGTGCATATTGGATATGCCAAAAACAGTAACAATAAATCTCTCAATGAGAGACATTACTGGTGCCCGCTCGAACAAATCGATGAGCATCTTTGGGGAGCTGAAGCAATAGCACAGCAGGTAGGGCATTTACCTTGCATGCAGCCAACCCAGGTTAGATTCCTCCACCCTTCTCGCAGAGCCTTGCAAGCTACATAGAGTTTTCCACCCGCATGGCAGAGCCTAGCAAGCTACCTGTGGCATATTCGATATGCCAAAAACAGTAACAAGTCTCACAATGAAGACGTTACTGTTGCCCGCTCAAGCAAATCGATGAGCAACGGGGTGACAGTGGTAGAATATTAAATGTAATCAAATATTGTGAACCACTTTATAAACATTAAAACTTAAAAAAAATTAATTGAAATCTTATGTTACCTGAAAAAAATCACAGAATAATGGGATATGTCTATGGATATTACCTTACAGAATACCATGCCATAACTTACCTTAACTAATACCTATGGTATGATCTTACCTTAAGTTGTTGTATGGATATTACCTTAAGCATGGTATCAGATATGGCCAGAGAGAGAAGGCTTTGGAAGTATACATATTTTAGAGGAATATTATAACATTAATTCCAAATATTATAACATTAATTCCACTGTTAATCAGTTTAACAATAACACTGGAATTAATATGTTATAATATTCCTCTAAAATACGTATACTGCCAAAGCCTTATCTATCTGGCCATAACTGATACCATGCTTAAGGTAACATCCATACAATAACTTAAGATAATATCATACCATGAGTATGACTTAAGGTAAGTTGTGGTATGCTATTCTGTAAGGTAATATCCACAGACATATAGTGATAACACAGCGAGTAGGTGTTTGCCTTGCATATGGCTGACCTGGGTTTGATTACTCCATCCCTCTCGGAGAGACTTGCAAGCTGCCGAGAGTATCCCACCCACACGGCAGAGCCTGGCAAGCTACTCGTGGCATATTCAATATGCCAAAAACAGTAACAATAAGTTTCACAATGGAGATGTTACTGGTGCCCGCTCGAGCAAATAGATGAACAACAGGACAACAGTGCTACAGTGCTATTAATTCCAATATTTGAGCTGCTATTTAGCTTAGTAATTCCTAACCTTCTTAAATTGCATTCAGTGGGCTTAGGAATGTTAGTCCATTCAGCTATGTATAACACAGACAATGAAGACTGTGGTAACAAATATCTGTGTGAAGAAAGATCATCTATTAATGTGCTTAATCCAGATTCATTTGACTTGATTATTTGCAAGGAAAGAATAGCAGTCATCAGTGTTTTAAGGAAAAACGTTAGAAAAAACACATACATTTTTCTACTTTAGGCTATTCACTTCTAATTGGTGACAGACTCACCATTATCTAACTTTGGTATGAATTCATGGAACACTGACAAATTTTGTGGCCATTTCCCTAAGCAAAGCAATTAGAGTTGGAAATGGAAATTTCTTTTAGTCATGCCAACCTGGAAAAGCCAGCTGAGACCAATTGACAAATTGATTTCTTTATGGGGGAAATGTGAGGAAAGCTGCCAGTTGTTCTTTGTAGTAACTGAAAGAGACGAAGATATTTTTTTTAAAAAATAGGCTTTATCACCACTTTCCAAAATAAAAAATATATTTCCACTGCCCTATTCTACTATCACCATTGGCTGATTCTTATAGAACTCATGGAAATACTCATGAAACTCATGAAAATATAATACTCATGGGATATAAAATACTTGTGGAAATACAGCAAGTTGGCTTTATACTTTATGTATCAGATGCCTGTAATCTTGGTTACTATAAGCCAATTTATCTAAATCAAATAAAATTCCATTCTAGAAACTGCCAAAGATCAGCCGTTGGCCATGACTGACCCAGCCCCCAGCATGCCACCTCTGAAGGTGCTCTAGGAGTACCACCCGGCCATCCATGGTGCCCTCAGTCTTCTGCTCTGCCTGACCTCGTTTGGCAGGAGACTCAAAGGGCCCAGGCCTTGCTTAGGCAAAACAGCAGGACCCAGGTCCATCAGAAGCGTTGTACAGCCAGTGGGGCTTTTGCTTTGAATGTGGCTGAATTGGGTTTGATCCCCTATATCCCTGAGCACGGAGTAAGTCCTGAGCACATCCAGGCATGGCCCCAACCAAAAACCAAATAAACAAACAACGCCCCCCCTAAATAAATGTAAATGGGGGGCTGGGGCGATAGCACAGTGGGTAGGGCATTTGCCTTGCACGTGGTCGACCCGGGTTCGATTCCCAGCATCCCATATGGTCCCCTGAGCACCGCCAGGAGTGATTCCTGAGTGCAGAGCCAGGAATAACCCCTGTGCATCGCCAGGTGTGACCCAAAAATCAATCAATCAATCAATCAATCAATAAATAAATGTAAATGGGCCTCAAAGGAAACTCTGAGGCCTTGAGGATTTGCATAGGTGCCTGGCCTTGGCACAGAGCTGGCTTTGTTCTGTTCCCTACAAGAGGACCCGAGAGAGAGACTAAGGCATGAGATGGTGCCCTGTGGGAGTTGCTCCCCACCAAAAATGAGCCCTGAAGGGTTAGATGGGCAGAGGGATAGTCCAGGGGGGAGGGCTCTTGCTTTGCACACGGCTGACTCCCGATTCCACCCCCAGAACCCCATACAGTGCCGGAGCCCAGGAGTGATCCCTGAGCACCGAGCCAGGAGTGAGCCCTAAATACTGCAGTGTGTGGCCCCCAAAAGGAAATAAAGCTCCACCACCCTAAAAAAAAGAAGAAGAAAATGAACCCTAAGAGCTCAGGGAAGGAGGTTCCCAGGCTCTTCAATGTTTTCAAGAGTGAAATTATTTAATTATAAAGATACTTAGACTCAGAGTTGAAAACAGCAAAGTTTATTGAAAAATATGAAAAGTTCTCAGCTAGGGAGGGAGGAACTTAGTATAGCAGTGGAGTTATGTTAAATGGCTCATTGTGTGTGTGTGTGTTGGGGGACGGGGAGTTATAAGAAAACTTGGGTCTTTATGTTTCTTATCAAGTGACAAGATTGTTACCAAGCATGTGAGGGTCCTATTTGCTGCCAGAGCTGTCTGGCTAGTTTAGGGCCTTTAAGGTTATTTATTTCACCATATGCCCAGGTGTTGCCCACTGTATCTCCAGTCAGCTTAAAATCTAGGGCAGAATCTATGGCCTTGGGTTCATTTCCCGCCCTCAGAAAGATCCCAGGGAGTTTCAGGAATGTTTAGAAATGTGCAATGGAGACAGCTGGGACGGAGCCGCTCTCAGCAGCCGGCAAGGGGAAATGGGGCTTCCTCTTTCAAAGCTAGTGGGGTGCAGTTAGCTGAGGAGAGAGCTGTCATGCTCGCACTGTCCCTGGCCAAGAGGATGAGCCCAGGAAGGGCAGAGGAGGTGAGAGAGAGAGAGAGAGAGAGAGAGAGAGAGAGAGAGAGAGAGAGAGAGGAAAGAGACAGACAGAGACAGAGAGACAGAGACAGAGAGAGGGGTGGAGGTTGCAGAGAGCAGAGCAGCAGAACTGCAGCTAAGAGGAAGAGTAATGAGCGGCCACAGTGCAGAGTCCCGCCACAGCACGACAGCCAGGCGTGCGGGGACAGGGCTGCAGGAGAGAGCTGAGGACATTTGTAATCCTGAGACCTCCGAAGAGTGCGTGGCTCTGAGGGTTAAATCTGCCGGTCCTGGGGCTGGAGAGATAGTACAGCGGTAGGGCGTTTGCCTTGCATGCAGCCGACCCGGGTTCAATTCCCAACATTCCATATGGTCCCCTGAGCACTGCCAGGAGTAATTCCTGAATGCAGAGCCAGGAATAACCCCTGAGCATCTCTGTGTGTGACCCAAAAAAAAGCACACACACACACACACACACACACACACACACATCTACCCACCCTGAGGCTGGTCTCCTCTGCTGCCCCCACAGAACCCACACACCTGCAGCACAGCCTCACCTCTGTCCTCTGGGAACCAGGGCCTGGGGCCCAGACACTGCCATAAAGTTGGGGACCTAAGATAACTCAAATGACTAAACTATGATCAGACGGCTCTGTAGTTAGGAGTCTAATGAAGGCCTTCCTCGGTTAAAGTTGGGGTCCTGGCAGAGCTGTCTCCCTTCTCAGGGCCCAGGGGCTTCATTTTCTTTCCTTGGCCGGTGTTTGAGAGTGCTAACATTCCTGACATTCCGCTTTTTCTTTCTTTTTTTTTAAGTGAGGGAAGTCGTGTGCACCCTGAGGTGCTCAGGGCTTACTCCTGGCTCTGTGGCTCAGGGATCACTCTTGGAGGGACTCAGGAAACCATATGGGGTGCGGGGATTGAGCCTGGGTCAGCTGCATGCCAGGCAAGGGCACTGCCCGCTGTCCTAGCTCTCTAGCCCCCACATCTCATTAGAGCCACCACCAGTTTCTCTTCTTATTTCTTTTTTTTTTTGGGGGGGGGTCACACCTGGCAATGCACAGCAATGCACAGAGGTTACTCCTGGCTCATGCACTCAGGAATTAATCCTGGTGCTGCTCAAGGGACCATATGGGATGCTGGGAATCAAACCTATCACTCTAGCCCCCAGCTTCTCCTCTGTACCTCTCCTCATTTGCTGCTTTCCCCCATGAGCCATCACTCCCTCCAGCCTGAGTCTCCGAGCAGGGCAGAGAGCCCAGCAGACCCACCCTGGGGTCCTGCACCACTCAGCAGGAGCACGGCCCCTTCAGGCGCTCCACCGGGGGTTCCCAAACCCTTGCCTTAGCTGATTTGCCCACTCCTGAACACGCCTTCATCCCGACGTTGCCAGCGGTGAGAGGGGAGTCAGAGAGCAGGAGGAAGCGGCCACACGTACACAGGCCAGTTTGGGCCCTGGTGGGCGCAGGAGAGTGTCCTTCGCACGCCCCCGCCCATTAGCCAGGCACTCGGGAGAGGAGTTAAGTGCTATGGGCAGCGTGTAGGTGGACTCCAGCCCCGGAAGCACGTCCTCTAAAGGCAGGTGACCACGACACTCCACAGACAAGAGGGGGGCGGGAGGCTCAAGGTTTTCCTGGAACTAATGAGGCTTTTCCTGGCAGAAGCACATCCGTGCCCACACAGCACTAAGCCAGACTTCAGGGAGGAAGGAGAGGAAATTCAAGCCCTTTCTTCAGCCACGCACAGTTTGTCCGGTTGTTTATCCTTTTCGTCGAAGATTTGTAGCCTCTTTTATTCAACATATTTTAGTAAGGTTTGCTCAGGACCAAATGGCACCGCTGGGGACCAAAGGGCTGATGAAATAGCAACATTCCCGAAATCAAAGATCACCCTGCCCCGAGACACCCGCCCCCCACCCTCCAGCACGGAAGACCCACCTGGCGCCGGGAAGCCACCAGGCTGCATTCTATGCTTCCTCACTTCGCCCCCCACATACAACAGGCCAGACCCAGTGCCCCTGTTCCTCTGGCCTTTGTTCTCTTTTCCCACCCAGGATCATTCAAAATCCCCTTCTCAGGGCACGACTCTGCTCCAGCCTCCCTAGAGGTTCCTGGGGTCCACCCGGGAGCACACCGCACTCAACTTCTCTATTCCTTCACTTTGACTTGTCTTTGTCCCTCTGTCTGTGTCAGGTGAGGTCTCTGATCAATCAATTTTAGTGTCATATATTTGAATATGTGGGAGGTGGATTAGCTCCATCCAGATGTGTTCCGGGTTTACTTCTGTCTCTGTGCTCAGGGATTGAAGCACAGAGAAACCCATTGTACTTTCTTTCTGGCCCATATTTGAATGTTTTCAAAACACATAGAGGGGGATAGTGTCTGCCATGGAGGCAGGGGGAGGATTGGAAATGGGGCGGGGGATATACTGGGGATATTGGTGGTGGAGAATGTGCCCTGATGGAGGGGATGGGTGTTTTATTCAACATATTTTTGAATATGTTGATCATTGTATGATTGAAACTCAAACATGAGAACTTATAACTGTATCGCACAGTGATTCAATAATGATCATTTAAAAAAGCACATAGAGCGACAGGTTTCATGTTTATATCTGCAAAAGAAATCAAAACACTGCTAAGAAAACCTAAAATGAAACACAAATTTGAGAAGGCACTGACTGGCACCCCTTTATTCATAGCAGCATAACTTACATTAGGGAAGAGCTGGAAATAACCTTTGGAGTGCCTTTTGGGTGATAATTGGGTAAAGAAGATGTAGTAGGAGAGAGAAAAAAAAAAAGAAAAGAAAATAGTGCCTGCCATAAAGGCAGGCTGGGAGGCAGGAGGGAAACTGGTCACCTGGGTGGAGGGAAGTGGACATTGGTGAAGGGATAGTTGTTCGAACATTGTATGCCTGAAACTCAATTATGAATAATGTCATCCCTCTGGAATTCATGGTGATCCAATTAAAAAAAAACTTTTAAAAACAAGATGCAGTAGGGGCTGGAGCAATAGCACAGCGGGTATGGCGTTTGCCTTGCGCGCGGCCAACCTGGGTTCAATTCCCAGCATCCCATAGGGTCCCTTGAGCACCGCCAGGGGTGCTTCCTGGGCGCAGAGCCAGGAGTAATCCCTGTGCAGTAAACATACACAATACTGCTCGTCTATTAAGAAGGGATCTGTAGCATAAGGGGATGAGCAGCACATGCTTTGTATGCAGGAAATTCTATCCCACCCCCAGCTGCAAGCGAGCTCCTGAGCACAGCCACGTGCAGGTCCCCAAGCACTGCCAGGTGTGGTCCAAAAGGAAAAGGAGAATGAAAAATCTAAGATGCGCAAACAAAACAAGGTCCTTATCATTTGCATCAACCTGGGCAGTCCTACAGGATATGATGCTTAGTGAAATAAATCAAAGAAAAACAAGCCTCACAAGAATGACTCATATATGGTAAAGAGAGAGGCCAAATGAATGAAATCTAACCGCACTAAACTCTAGGCTTTGGGGCTGGAGCAATACCACAGCAGGTAGGGCGTTTTCCTTGCACAAGGCTGGCGCGGGTTCGATTCCCAGCATCCCATATGGTCCCCAGAGCACTGCCAGGAGTAATTCCTGAGTGCAGAGCCAGGAATAACCCCTGTGCATTGCCGGGTGTGATCAAAAAAGCAAAAATAAATGAATAAATAAATAAACAAACTCGAAGGCTTTGAGACTGTGTTAGTGGCCTGGAAGAATAGCACAGGAACTCAGAGCACCTGCTCCAGAGTCCAGATATCAGTGTCTTCCTGGGGTTGGCTGCGGTTCTAGCAGCCCTGCTGTCAACCATACCTGGAAGCATAAGCTTGTGCTGCAACAATACAGAGTAATTGTGGGTAAGCACCATTGGCTGGGGGGTGGAGGGCGGGGGTAACTTCCAGCAGGCACCACCTCTAAAAGGATGTTCTGGCACCAGGGCTAGGAAGTGTGCCCCCTGGTGAGTCCATATGTGAAGTCTGCCGCAACCCCCCAGGAGGCCCACAACATAAATCCGTGTCTCAACCAACTTTACAGTGCTCACCCAGGCCTGCTTCAAGCATGCTTAGGAGCATTGCAACTAAAGGCATGCGAACCTCAGTGAGCACTGCAGCCTGATGGGAATCCTGGGAGCAGCACAGCCCCAAACGTGCAAGCACTACAGCCAGGCTATGCACGAGCTTCAGACCCCATGTCGGGGAAGGAAGAGAAGTTATTTCTAAAGGAAGATTGCATTATTGGCCACCAGATGGTAAAGAGGAAGAGGAGTGGGTAAGTGGGGTAAAAATGGTTAATTGTAAAGGATTGGATGTTTAGTGGGGAACATATGTGAATTTAAATAAATTAAAACTTAAATAAAACAAAACCCAACTAATTACTTCACATTTTTTTTTTGCTTTTTTTTGGGGGGGGTCACAAGCGGCGATGCACAGGGGTTATTTTTGGTTCTCCACTCAGGAATTACCCCTGGCAGTGCTCAGGGGATCATATGGGATGCTGGGAATCGAACCTGGGTCGGCCACGTGCAAGGCAAACGCCCTAGCCGCTGTGATATTACTGCAGCCCTCCTTCACATTTTAAAAAGAGTGACTGACAGGTCCAGAGAAATAGTACAAGAGGTAAAGTGCTGATTTTGGCTGCTGCTGGCCCAGATTTGATCCCTGTCAGCACATACGATCCCCCAAGACCTCCCAGGCTCACTCCTGAGTGAAGACCCAGGAACAGCCCCTGAGCACCACGAGGTTTGGTCCCTCGCACCCAAGGAACGTAAAGTTATGATTTCTATGTGACTGTTTTTGCTTCTCAAAACTCAATGAACTATAGCTGAATTTTTTTTTAATTTTTATTTTTTAAAAAATTTTATCACCATGTGGAAAGTTACAGAGTTCTCAGGTTTATGTCTCAGTTATACTGTATTCAAACACCATCCCTTCACCAGTGCCCATATTCCACCACCCAAATCCCCGGTATACCCCCCGCCCCCCACCCCAACTGAATAACTGATGAATTTCACTTCATTTTCTCTTCACCTTGATTACGTTCCATATTTCAACACAAAACTCACTATTGTTGTGGGAGTTATATCCCCAAACAAGATAACCCTAATAAGGAGGCATTTGATAATTAGTTTTCCATTCAAAAATTGTATGTTTTCAGGTTTTAGAAAAGGTCGCGCGGCCGCTAACGCGGCTGTGCGGCTCGGATGTGTCCCAGTCCCGAATCCTGGAGCCGTGTTAGTTGTTGCTCAGTGTCGCCAGGGTTCCATCTGGAGAAGGTGTGCTGGCGGCACCTCCTCCTTCCGGCCCCCCCGGTGTTGCTGGCCCCGATTTGGGTCCGGATCATTGTCCGGGCCGAGTTGTATAGCTGAATTTTTAATTATGTAAATTATATCTCAATTAAAAATACAGTTAAGATTCACTTCCTTAAATTTTTTTTTAATTGAACCTAGAGCCTCAAAAATGCAAGACTTGAGCCCTGAGCCACTTGCCCTGTCATGATTAACTTCTTAAATTTCAAAAGCAATTTTAAGGAAATTATTTAAATATTTCAAGAGATGCTTCAAAATAATTTTAAACTTACAGAAAAGTTCCAAGAGTAGTAGCATAAACAAATATATAAATGTTATTTATTTATTTATTTATTTGCTTTTTGGGTCACACCCGGCGATGCACAGGGGTTACTCCTGGCTCTGCACTCAAGAATTACTCCTGACGGTGCTCAGGGGACCATATGGGATGCTGGGAATCAAACACGGGTTGGTCACATGCAAGGCAAATGCCCTATCTGCTGTGCTATTGCTCCAGCCCATAAATCTGTTCTTTTAAGGATCTTTTTTCCTGAACCTACTTCAGAGTAACTTGCTTCCCAATGTCCCATTTTCTTTGAAAGCTTGAGTGCATCTGTATATATCAGGAGGTGTAAATGGATCCAGAGGAACTATCACACTCTTTAAACTTTCACCTGCTCACTTTTGCATCCTTTATTTTCCTCTAATGGCTGCCACATGGTGCTTTTCTCATTCTCTTCTTTCCTCTCTACTTCTTGTCATAGCACACACATTATGCTGTAATAAGAAATATCTTTAGGGCTGGAGTGATAGCACAGTGGGTAGGGCGTTTGCCTTGTACACGGCAGACCCGGGTTCGATTCCCAGCATCCCATATGTTCCCCTGAGCACCGCCAGGAATAATTCCTGAGTGCATGAGCCAGGAATAACCCCTAAGCATTGCCAGGTGTGACCCAAAAAGAAAAAAAAATCTTTATATTTTTTCTCATGTAAATTATCTCTCACTGTATACCCTCATAAATTACTATTTATTGAACAGATTATAATCTGTAACTGCTATTATTGCCTATTTTGATATGTAGTTTGCCCCAGAACTAGCCAGTGGGATTCTTCCCAAGGCACCTTTGTGTCCTTTAGATAGCTTCCAAACATTTCAGGTGTTCTAAGATTTCATTTCCTCTGCCTAGGTTTTGAAACCAGTCATTTCCCTAAGATTCCTGATTCTCCTTTAGGAAGAGATGGTATCTGAAAGCCCAGGTCTATTTTCATTTTTATTGGACTGTGTTCATTTGATGAAGAGTTACAGAATCCCTTCCAGGTGACTGTGTGTTCACACAAATTTCAAGTCATCATTTTTATACCTAGCTATAGTGAAACTCCTGGTTTGCACAGATGTCTCTATTTCACTTCCACAGCACAGGCCCAGCAAGGAATAAGCCACCTTCAACTCCATGAAAACTCTGCCCCCAGGCACCGTAAACTCTGCTTTGTCCCGGGGATGAAGTGTCCGTAGTCTCAGGATCCCTCCCAGGGGGCAGAGCTGACTGAGCACAACACAAGGGCTGGGGCAGAGTTCAGAAGTAGGTTTGAATTGAAAATCTGTGCCTTCATTGCTCTGCAAACTTGAGCAAGCCAACCACCTTGTGTCATAACAAGACCTCTATCACAGGCCTGATGCAAGTTAGCAGCAACAGGATACAGTCTTGAAGCCCTGTATGAAAATTTCCTGTCTTCAGCAAGCACAACCCATAGATAAGCATGGTGGTGAAAAACGGGGCTGTACAAGAGACCTCGCCGCACCTCCCAAGGTCCCTGTAATGTCTCTGTAGGTGCAGCCAGCCCGGGACAGAGCCTCAGGTCTCTGCACATCTGGTGACATCACTTTAAGCCCCTAAATTTGCCTGCATTCTTGAAAAGCTTGACACTCACTCTTTTGATTTTCTTTTACACAATTCAGTTCTCCACCCTGGTGAACATGGTAAAAAGATAACCACAATTATGGGGCTGGAGCCATAGCACAGCGGGTAGGGCCCACGGCCTTGCACACGGCCGACCCGGGTTCGAATCCCAGAATCCCATATGGTCCCCTGAGCACCGCCAGGAGTAATTCCTGAGTGAAGAGCCAGGAGTAACCCCTGTGTATCGCCGGGTGTGACCCAAAAAGCAAAAAAAAAAAAAAAAGATAACCACAACTAGAGGAACTGGTATGTTTGGAGGGTGCTGGGTACCAACAACCATGGCAATGTACTGTCCCCACAACTTATACACACACCCGAGGCCAGCAGCCCTTGCAAAGTCCACAAACTCCCCCCTTGCCCCCCACCCAACTGTTCAGAGGCAGGCTCAGTTTGAGAAACATTGACCTTAAAAATTTAGCTTGTAGGAAACACAGGCAGAATATTTTTCTTAGTAAGATGCGTTTTACAGTGCAGAAAATATATGCCAAGTAGATACTCAAACCCAGTAGGAGGCAAAGCACATCCTATTTCTAGTTCTGCTTTGATCAAAGACAATAATTTAGTGGCTGAGGCAAGAAGCTGAAGCTGTGTCCCGCTTGTAACCATCAGCTTTGGAAAATGTAGATTAATGATTGCTAGGGAATGTTAGAGGCTTGTAATTCAGATGTCTGAAGAAAACTGCAAGACTTTCTTTTCAGAATCGGTGGGTTGCAATGGGATTAGCAGACTCAGAATCTATAGACTAGAACAAATGGTTCGATGTAAATAGTGCTGTGCTGTGCTAATAAATTACTTTAGAATTAATATCGAATATTAAATTCAAGTAAGTATTAATCCCTGCACAAATCTATACTTCCAGCACAGAAATTTTTAAGATTTGCTGTGTGAAGAAGGAATTTAAGAACTAAACAAATACATATACTGTGTGTTACCTCTCCCAACCATATTGTTTCTTTAAAATCAGCATAGGATTTTCACAAGAAACCAACGGGATTTTGAAGTGTGTTCGAAGTGCTTTGGAAAACAAGCTCTTCAGAATTGAGTGGCTTGTCTGCCTGCCACTGTCCCCTCTCCAGTTTATTCAGCCAGCCTCTCCACTCCGCTCTACATTGCAGAATTTAGTGACTCATTGAACAATAGCATCTTCTCCCAGAACCACAAACACAGCCCTGACTTTTACTTCTCAGAATGGAATTTCAAGGAACTGTTCCTTACAAGAACTTGGATGGCAAAGGAGTTTCATTGTTTTGAAACTCACAACTTGGAGCAAACTCAGCATCCTCAGGGACATTGTAAAGTCTTTTGGAGGAAGCTTTGACCCTTGCAGCAGACTCCCCCCCTACCTCCCCGAGACGACCCCCCAGCCATACTCTCAGTGGCAGGAGTGTGTGACCAGGAAGGAGGGCTTAACCAACTGTGAGAACTGACTCCTGGACGGGACTCACTCCCAGCCACCTCAATTCAGCTTTCTCCATGGCTTCTCCTCAAAGCAGGCCAGCAGCTAGGCAGAAGACGGGGAGAACTCTCCTAGCTCGACTGCACCCCTTTTCTCCTGCTCAAACATGCCTTCCTGGGTGGCAGCTCTCTCCTTTGCACCATATTTTCTCAGGAGCTGGGGTGTTGGGGAGAAAACAGTTTCCATCTGGGGAGAAGGGCCAGCTAAGGTCCCCGCATGTACCCATGTGGAGCATGGCTCTGCAGCGCTTCATCTGAGATTTTTTTTATTTTTCTTACAAGCCACAAGCCATCTCTCTCCTCCCCATGGCCATCTCTCCTCCGGCCTCTCTCACCTCTCAACCTCTTTTCACCCAGCAAAAAGAGAAGAGGGAATTATTTACCAAGTCCTAAAGACCCAGTGTTCTTGGAGCCTGAGCAATAATACAGTGGGGAGGGCGTTTGCCTTGTGCATGCTGATCCAGGTTTGATCCCTGGCACCCTGCACCGTTCCCCAAGTTCTGCCAGGAGTGATCCCTAAGAACAGAACAGGGAGTAAGCACTCAACATAGCCAAGTGTGTCCCCCTTCGCCCCCAAAGCAGATGAAGTCTGATTTTGCATTTTCACATTTGAGGAGTGGTTTGACCATTACATAGGGCTATCCATCAAGACTCTTTGTTTAAAATATAGCATTGTTTGTTCAGAAATTTTTTATAAAGATAACAACTTGCAGTTTTCATTCGATTCTATTAATAAACGGATAGAGCCAGAAAATGGAATTTTATGTAACTTTTATAAAGAACACAAAACCCGGATGTTTAGTCATTGTCTTGTTGCTGTTAGGCAAGAAAGGCAAAATGAATACCCTATTATTGTAGTTTGTGTTTGCTTGAAAATAACTATATGGAGATGATTGTATATTACTGTATAAATTTGGAGAAAGATATGGAGAAAAATATAGTCATCATAGAATGTCTATGGATGAGGGAGTGAGAAAGAAAAAAATAAATTCACAAATGTAGGAGTTTGATTAAATTTTCCGGTAATTATTATATCTGAGTGATAAACTGAAATAATATTTGAGTTGTAAACTGAATTAAAGATTCAGGTCAGGGGCCGGAGCGATAGCACAGTGGGTAGGGCGTTTGCCTTGCACGAGGCCGACCTGGGTTCGATCCCCAGCATCCCATATGGTCCCCCAAGCACCGCCAGGAGTAATTCCTGAGTGCAAAACCAGGAGTAACCCCTAAGCATAGCTGGGTGTGACCCAAAAAGCAAAAAAGAAAAAAAAAGATTCAGGTCATTAAAACTGTGTACACATAGACTCCCATTGACAAGCCTAGCAGCGTGGATTAACAGGAAAGTATGATGGTATTCATGCCATAAAATCATGACTCTTGTAGAATTTTTTTCTAAATGAACTTGGATTTAAACTCTGATAATAAATGCATAGATAAAGAACCCAATATTCTCCCCACCCTACCGTCATGATGATGTGCAGTGATGTGGCTCATTTTCCAAGATGATTGATGTCTGATTACAGGGCGCTAGAAACTGTGGATCAATTCCTGCGTACAATTCAGGGCACACAGGAATGACCTGTGCAGCATTCACCTTTGAAGGATTCCACTTCCCAGCACTGGCATGAACTGTAAACGAGTCCAATAATGGGTCTTTTCTGGGGGGTTGGGGGACACACCTGGTGGTCCTCACAACTTACTCCTGGCTCTGTGCTCAGGGATAACTGACCCTGTGTGGTGCTGGGTATGGAAGCCAAGTTGGCCCCCTGCAAAGTAAGGGCCCTGCCCGCTGCACTATTTCTCCAGCCCCAGCAGAGCTTGAATCGCATTTGAGAACAGCACTCCAGGGGCCGTCCAGTAAGTCCTCGTCTCTGCGCGCTCAAGCCACCGAGAATTCTCCCCTGGGGAATCTGATCTCTCTCCAATCGGTGCAGCTGTTAAGAGATTTTCCTATATTCTGTTCAAGCTTTTTTCCTGGCAATGCCCCCTACAACCCCCCACCACCCCCCAAAGTATGGTTTTCTTATTCGTGGGAGATTATTTTTTTTCTCCCTGATTAAAAAATCAAGGACTCAGGTCGAGGCTCAGCATTAGAGTGCTCACCTGGCAGCTGTGAGACCCTCAGTTCAGGTTCTGCATGGCCTCACCTCATCTAACGTGATCTCTGGCATTCAGTGTTACCCTCAGCCCTGCAAGTGTGACCTCAGCCCCTCAACAAGTGCGCAACCTCACACAGCCCCGACACTGCCACGACAACAAAAAGTCGACCCGCTATTTCTCCAGGCCTGTATCCAACCCAACTCTCACGGGTCCTCCTCAGGACAACAGCGGTGACTAAAGCATCCTCCCTGCTGTTTCACACACTTCACACGCTCTCCACACACGCTTTCATTTCTGGTTATAAGGAGCAGCTCAAATGATCAACACAAGATCCCACTTCAAGCTGTCAACATAACCCAATAACGTTTGCTTTCATGACCCTTCCTTCCCCTGAGTGAACAACTCAGAATGATGTTGCCCACGAGTTTGAGTACCTCATCTAAACAATTTTAAAGGTGGATGATTTTTTTTTCCAGGAATGAAGATAAGATTGAAGTGGAGTCGAGGAAAAAAAGAGAGGAAGATTCCCCTTAAGTTCAAGATAGCGCTGTGGTTATTTGAACCTTGTGAATTTTTGTCTGTTTGGGGGCCTCACCTGGCAGTGCTCAGGGCTTACTCCTGGTGGGGCACAGGGTACCATATGAGGTGCTGGGGACCAAACCTGGGGTGGCTGTCTGTGAGGTAAGCACCCTACCCACTGTAATATTGCTCTGGACCTATTTGCATTGCTTTTGAGTGATAGCGCAGTGGGTAGGGCATTTGCCTTTCACGCGGCTGATCCGGGTTCGATTCCATCGTCCCTCTTGGAGAGCCTGGCAAGCTACCAAGAGTATCCCGCCCGCACGGCAGAGCCTGGCAAACTACCCGTAGCGTATTCGATATGCCAAAAACAGTAACAACAGGTCTCACAATAGAGACGTTACTGGTGCCTGCTCGAGCAAATCAATGAACATCAGAACAACAGTGCTAGGACAGTGCTAACCTTATTTGATTAAATTATCAATCTCAATGAAGAGAGCAAGATTGCCCTCTGCTGTCTGGAACTAAAATAGTCCTTAATTTAAATAGACTGCGTATCTAATGATAAGGCTCTGCCAAATTTCTGATGGTAATAGCCAGAAAAGAGTTGTGGCATCATTACATAGATTCATAATGCCCTTCAGGGTACTGAAAACTTCAAGAACTCAAAGCTCAAGGAAATCATTCCCCAAGTCTCTCCAGATTGCATATCTTTAAGGGTCTACAGGAAGCTCCATCACTCCATCACCCCCAGATCAACAAGTGTCACTTCACACTGCCCACTGCAAGCCCAGATCGAGCGATCTCCCTCCTGGATGGGTCTCCCTCCCACCCTCCGAGTCACTCAGCCCTTGATTCTCTCTGTCCAGTATGAGCACTTCCCCCTGACTTCCTTCCACGGCAGCCTTGCTTTACCCCCACTAAATCTCCCCATGCCCTCCAGGTCCTTTGCTGATGCCTCGTCTATCAGTGCTTCCTCTCATTCCTCATACTGGGTCAGATGTGATTTTTGGGGTGGTAATAATATGAGGTGATGGAGTTGGTAACTAGCCTTCTTGTGGTGATCATTTTGCAACGTATCTGTGTATCAAATCATTGTGTTTTAAACTTAAGGGATGGAGAGACAGTACAGTGGGTAGGGTGCTTGCTTCACATAGGTCAACTTGGATTCAATCGCCAGCATCCCATATGGTACCCCACGCACCTCCAGGAGTGATTTCTGAGTGCAGAGTCAGGAGCAACACCTGGGCATTGCTGGGTGGGGTCCTCAAAACATAATTAAAAAAAGATTAAACTCACATAGTTTATCAACAGCATCTTAATAAAACCAGGAAAGTAAGATTCGCATTTGGAAAAAGTGTAATGAAAGGTATATAATAGAACTATTCAAATCACGTGTATTTAAAAACAATCACTCCTATAAACCCAAAAGTTGTACTGGAAAAAAATATAACCATAGGACGCTATTTCACATCCTAGATCACTTTATAGACATGGTAGCACTGGTTGTAAATAGAAGTTGAAATATGCCATAAGAATGAGGGAGGAAATGATAGTGTGTGAACTCCGATTCTCATCTTCTGAAACAGGAAGTAAGAAATGGAGTTCTAAAAGTGACACATGAGATGCACTTCAAGGAACTTGTCCCCAACTCTTCATTCTGGGCGTATGACTTCTCTTTGTGGTACATTCCATTTGGGGGTCACCCACATGCCAAATTGGGATGTGCTAATTTCCCTTAGCCCAGGGAACCTTTCCCTTAGAGAGTATAGGGTTCTCTCTTTTCTACTTTCTAGAATAAATCATTTGGCTTCAAAAAATTAAAAATGTACTGCATGAATGTAGTACTTAGAAACAGGAGCCAGTGCCATAGCCAGCATGACCAAGAGAGGTCGTGTGGTGATGGGGGGTGGGGGGGTGGGAAGGGGAGTGGGGGAAAGAGGACAAGAATTTGAGGGTCAGAGGCTGGTTTCTTCATAAGTCTCTTGTTACTATTTGACTCTTAATTGTATTTATTGATCCTTTAGGGCAGAAGAGATTCGGGAGTGCAGAGCGGGAAATGAAGGCTTTCTCAAAGTTACCGCCAAACACACAGTGTGGCTATTGTTTTGCTTTTTTTTTTTTTCTCAGAATTTAGCCCAGAGTACTGAAAGTTTGCATTTATCAGGCCATTTCCTGAGAATTTTAGGCCCAGAAATGTGGGAAGCAGAAGGCAAGCACTCATTCGGCTACAGGCAAGAAGCAGGTATCCAGAACTGTAGGAAAAAGGTGAGGAAGGGACACATCAGGTCATGGGAGGGTTCATGTGTGAACCCAGCACATACTTCAGGCCGTCCATCATTTATATTGTCCAGATGTCTTCACCTTCACCTTTGGGCCCAGTATTTCCGATTTCATCAGGCCTTCCGCAAGTTGATGTTGGTCTCTTTTGTACACATTTTGGCCATCTGGTATTTAAGTGTCTTGTCATTGCTCCCAACTGTTTCTGTTTGATTACCAAGATCGTGTAACTCTCACCAGACTAGAGGCTCAATAAAGGCTTTAGCTTTGGGGTTCTTTCAAATACCATGCCAGAACAGAACAGATGGAAATGACAATAAACAGAACAGTTTGCAGAACCTACAGGAGAGGAGAAATAAAACTGAACTACGGGATACACTTTGATCAGACAAGTTCACAGTTCTGAGACTCCGAGACAAGGGTCCCCGAATGCTTCCTGATGTTCTTGATGGAGAAACTTTGACATCCTGTACTGCTAATATGTCTGTATTATACTCACACCTTAAGCTTAAAAAAAAAAAATGTTTATAGCTTCCCTAAGTATTTTAAGGCAATGATTAACTCATGAGCCATTTTTTAAGGTAACAAAAAAAAAATCTAGCTAAAACATATTTGGATCTTCGGATAATATATTATAGAAATCATTTCGAATGATTCTGTATTTCTGAAGAAAAATCTAAGCCAAGATATAGTGAATTTTAAAGGAATAAGAACCCCAAAATGATTTTAAAAAAATCAGCTAGTGTTATAACCTGAAGATAGAAGTTATGATTTAAATATAAAATAAGGTTTTCTAATTAAAAACCTACCATGGGCTAAAACTTAAGGCAGTCATAAGCAATGCTTAATTACAGTTTCCAACAAAAAATCCCTAAGATTAAAGATCTTATCTCCTTTATTAAAGTGAGGATTGATCTATGCAAATAAATAGCTTGGCTTTCAGGAGATCCTGACCAAGAAAAAAAAAAAAACTATTGAGATTAGAGAACTCAAAGGATGTTGTCTTTTTTAAAATGAGTGCTTTAAAGAGGAATTAAAAAGGCAGTGAGAGCTTAAAGGGTTAGCTAGCATGCATGGTCTACAAGGAGACCTGGAATCATTCCCCAAGAACTCCTAAGCACTGAGCCAGGAGTAGCCCCTGAGCGCTACTAGGCTTGGCCCAAATTAAGCCCCCACAGAAAGAATTCCTTATTTTATGTTCTCCCAACTGCCATTCACTGGAAAAGTTAAGAAAATGATCTATTGTTGGAGAACAGGGAATTTGTATAACAAGGATTTCTTTGACCAAATACTAGCACTGTTGTACTGTTGTCCCATTGTTCATCGATTGGCTTGAGTGGGCACCAGTAACATCTCCATTGTTGAGACTTGTTACTGTTTTTGGCATATCGAATACACCATTGGTAGCTTGCCAGGCTCTGCCATGCGGGAGGGATACTCTCGGTAGCTTGCCGGGCTTTCCGAGAGGGGTGGAGAAATCGAGCCCAGGCCGGCCACGTGCAAGGCAAAAGCCCTACCTGCTGTGCTATTACTGCAGTCCAAATAAACATCTATTTTTATTGGCCAAACAAACATCTATTTTTTTAAGACTCACTCCTTTATCATAAAATTGTGTATCTACCTTTCTCAATATTAGATCCAAGGCTCATTTTTGACTTTTGGGCCACACCTGGTGATGCTTGCTCAGGGATTACTCCTGGCTCTGCAGTCATGAATGTTTGTGGCAGTGCTCTGGTGGCCATATAGGATGCTGGGAATTGAATCTGGGTTGGCTGTGTGCAAGGCAAACACCCTACCCACTATATGATCACTCCAATCCCAATGGCTGGTTTTATCTTCAAAGCTTTATAATCAAAGAGAAGTTACATGACTCTCTTCTGAGAGGTTATGCTCTGCCTGAGAAGCAGAAGCCCAGCAGATACTCTACCTGCCCACCTCCACCCACGTTATATGGTATTTGTTCTAAAGCAATAAAGATAGGCACTGAACCATCCATATGTTCTGACTACGTGTATGTACCTGAGGAACAGAAGTCTTCAAACTTAGGTCAATAAAAAGTTTTTATTTTTTATATCCTAATCCAATTTGTCAGTAATTCGATATTTTTTATTTTGCAACTCCACTGAATTCATTAAAAAAAAAAATACTCCGACATCACAGTAAAGCATTCCTCACATTTTATTTTCACTGCCCAGATATTTAATGAAGACAATCATGTTCATGCACCACTTTAATTTATCTCCTTCAAATGCCAGGTTGTCTAAATCTTGTCTCGGTCAAAACACATCCATCCCCAGTCGTCACTGATTCATACCAAGTCAAGAGTCCGAGTTCGATCTAAGCGGATCTCTCCAGAGTGAGGAGTGAGTCAATGTTACAGAAACTGCCTGATTGCATCTCCTGAGCCAAGCTGGGAGCATTTCTCTGCTAGAACTCTTCCTCTGCCTGCTTGTTGCGGGCCTGCTTAAGCTGCGAGAGCCTCTCGATGGTGTCGGAGACAGTGCGCTCCCCATGGACCTTATTATCTCGAGTGCGGATGTTGACCGTGCCGCTGGCCTTCTCCTTTTCACCAACAACTGAAACGAAACCGACAAAATTTTGTTAGAGGACAGGATCCTTGCCGACATTCACACAGAACCGATCTAAGGATGGCAGTGCAGTCCTGCAGGCCTGGCTGAACACTGGTGGTCGGTAGAGTCAGGCAATTCTACCTTAAGCCTCAAGATCTCTGTGTCTGCCCGAGGCGTGGCATGGCTCCTTGGCACGTTTCCCGTCTTACCTAGAATGAAGTTATACTGTGCTAACTGCGCGTTCCGGATCTTCTTATTCAAAGTACAGCCTGGGTCCAGATCCACATCCACCATGAATTGAGCATTGTGGAACTGTTGCTGGACCTAATTCAGAGACACAAAGTTCTTCAAATGCCATTTTGACCTTTAATGAGATTAATATAGAATTCGAGTGACCGTGGAAACATTTAAAAAGGAGTGCTAACCAATTATATAGCGTTTACTAGTAATTTGTGACATGAAAATTTTGCTTGAGATGTTTTGCTTTGGTGCCACGCCTGGTGGAGCTCAGGGGTCACTCTGGATCTGCACTCACGAATCACTCCTGGCAGGCTCAGGAGACCCTGTGGGCACTGGGGATGGTACCCGGGTGAGCTGTGTGGAAGGCAAGCACCCTACCCACTGTACTACCTCTCTGGCCCCACTCCTGAGATATTTTCAAAACATCCGGGCCTGAGCCTGGTAGTACTTAGGGCTTACTCCTTGCTCTGTAAGGGATCACTTCTGGCAGGGCTCAGGGGATGCCAAGGGGAGACAGGAAATGAACCCAGGTTGGGCATGTGAAAGGAGGGAGAAAGCCTTACCCCCGCTGGATTATATCTCCAGCTCCAAGAATTTAATTTCTGATAGCTCAAAAACATAGCAAATTAATAACAGACCTACTCATTCCTATAACTAGGTTTGTGAGGTGTTTTTTTGTCTTTGTTTTTTTGGGGGGTGGGGCATGGGAGGGTGGAACTGACTCCCAAGCAGTGCTCAGGAGCCTGGGAGGCCCCACTAGTGATTCTCAGCTGACAGGGCTGTTGGTTCTCTATAAGGACCTGAGGATGCGATGCAGATCAGGTAAATCTCAGAGTACTGGGACTACCCAGGGTTACACCTGGTGAACTCTGGGGGACCTTGTGGTGCCAGGAATTGAATCTGGGTTGGGAACATGCCAGGCACGCACCCTAACCACTACACTATCTCCTGGCCCCTGTGGCATTTACTTATTCATTTATTTATTTTCTGGTTTTTGGGCCACACCTGGCGAAGCTCAGGGGTTACTCTTGGCTCTGCAGTCATGAATTACTCCTGGCTGTGCTCAGGAGACCTGAGGAGTGACCTCCAAAGTGGAGTGTACCATAAACTCAGGTTGGCAGCGTGCAAGGCAAATGCCTTACCTTGTCTATTACTGCTCCAGTCCCTATTTTTAAAACAGAACATCAACAACATAACAGACTCTTCGAATCCACAAAGCTTTATGTTCCTAGACAATGAACTGCAAGTTGCATATAAACTTGTTTTCAGCATTGATTAATTCAATAACTGCATAAAGATTTCTTTAATAACTGTACATAAAAAATTCTAAAAGAGTAATCTATTCAATTTTAAAAGTCAGGATTGAGAAATATTAAAAAGCATTTTCCTTTCTGAACAATGACTTCCTGTTTGATTAAAAGAAAGTGAACTAAATGAAATGATACAGATCAAGATGCTAGAGCCAAAGCTTACATCAAGATTCCCTGAAATAAACTTCCAGGAATTTGAAGCTAGCAAACTATCACACACACACATGCATACACGC
The DNA here is from genome assembly GCF_027595985.1 of Sorex araneus. Taxonomy (NCBI): domain Eukaryota; kingdom Metazoa; phylum Chordata; class Mammalia; order Eulipotyphla; family Soricidae; genus Sorex; species Sorex araneus. Next base: position 121,252,761 of record NC_073302.1, on the reverse strand, counting down.
ACGCGCGCGCGCGCGCGCACATATATATATTTATCTAAATAACCTTCTTTTTAGGGCCACACCTGGCTCTGTGCCCAGGGGTCTCTCCTCCCCACGGGCTATGCTTGGGGGACCATGTGGTGCTGGAGAGTGAACTCGGATGTCCTGGATGCAAAGCCTAGGCTCAAGCCCCTGAAACTTCTCTCTTCCCTGACGTTAGATATTGCCATTCCTTGTTTTTCTTCCTCACAAAAATACCAATTCAACTGGCTGTCTTTTAAATCTGCGTGTATCACAAAACTGTTTCCAGGGGCTGGTGAGACAGGACAGGGCTTAGTTAAGGCTTGTGTTTGCCTTGCACACAGCTTACACACCATACTGACGTATTTCCTATTTGCTAATACCAAACAATGAACATACAAGTATATTCCAAACACAATACAGTTAAGTCTTCTGATCACAGAAAAGCATTAAAGATAATATAACTAATTCCCGACAGATGACAAGAGTGACACTTCTCATTATGTCAAATGAGAAATGTCACTCCTGTCATCTGTCGGGAATTAGACAAAACCTTGACTAAGAACATATAGTTTCTGACATATAAAAAGCAGACCAACAGATAATATTTAAAAATAAAAAAAAAATAACAAGTCTATAAGTCTGTAAGCAAAGTCATACGCACCTTCTGGGCATATTCATCACACGTGGGTCCCACGGGAACCACCATGATCTGGCGAGGGGACAGCCAGAAGGGCCTGTCAAAGATATCCAATGAGCATGTGGACAATTTTATGGATACAAGTGGTGCATTTCTTATTCTACCTGTGAATATCCTGTTTCCTGAACCAGATACTTCAAAAAGTACCTTGGGTTTCCCCCCCAATGTCCAATAAGGAAGATTTGGTTGTAGGCAACTAACCCCGTAAGGAAAATCTCTTCAGCTTTGTCTGGTTAAGCTGTGGCAAAACAAATTAGGAACTTCAATAGACAGAACACTTTCTTTTTATTGGAAGGGTGGGGGGTTGGGGTAAGAGAGTTGGTCACACTCAGTGGTGCTCAGAGCTTACTCCTGTGTCTGTGCTCAGGAATCCATGCTGGCAGTGTCTGGGGGACCAAATGTGGTGCTGGGGATTGAATCTGGGTCATCTACATGCTGGTTGAGCTATCTCTCCAGCCCAGACTGTGATGTCTTACTTTTCAGTGAACACTTGTCAGTAATTAGAAGCGACCAATCAGAATATTCCTCTCCATCACACAAGTAAATAGCAGGCATTGCAGACTAGAGATTTGATTGCTTTGGTTTACTGTCCCCTTTTCAAGAAAACAAAACAAAACTACTCAGTGCCTCCCCGCACTGGGAGGCAAATATACCGCCTTTAGGCGAACAGAAAGTGGCCCTGGATTGTACCTGCAGCCACTAATCACCCATTTCTGGAAACACTGGTCCAGACCAAAGACTTACCATTTGCCACCATAGTTTTCAGTGAGGATCGCAATCATTCTTTCCACTGATCCCAAGATGGCTCTATGAATGATCACTGGTCTCTTCTTGTCATCACCATCATGACTAGAAAGAAAACAAGAATGCACATGTAAAATATGTTTATTTTATAGACCGAGATGAAAGACATTCAGAGTAGACACCAGCGACTGACCTGACGAAGGTCAGATTAAACCTGATGGGCAGCTGAAAATCCAGCTGGATCGTTGCACACTGGTGGTAGCGGCCGATGGCGTCTTTGATTTGTATGTCAATCTAAGAAGCAAAGGCGAGAACATTCCAAGTTACCCTTATATTAGAGCTGAACTCAACTGCTACATTTTGGTTGATATTTCTCCTTTCTAATTAAAAAATATCTTTATAAGGGCCACACCTGGCAGTGGTTAGGGGGGCCTATGCAGAACCAGGAATACAACCGAGGGGCTCACATATGCAAGGCTTATGTTTGTACCACCTGAGTTATGTACCACTTAAAAAACAAAACTTATTTTACTATAACCTCTTTTGCATCCCCAAACTATCCGCATAACTTAATTACACTGTGGTACTGACCTTTGGACCATAGAACGCTCCATCGCCGGGGTTTAACTCCCACTTCTCACCAAATTCATTCAGACTATTTTCAAGTTGCTGAGAATAAGAGCAAAAATAAATCTGACTTCTATTCCTCTGTAACTTCCCTTCTACCAGTTTAACATACTGTAATTACTTTCACGGGGAATTTCCTGACAATCTGGTCCACCCATAACCCTTCCAGATTCCAGTGCGATGGCTGAAAAAAAACTCAACCATTTTCTGAAATATAAAACTATAGGCAAAAGAAAAGGTCACGCCACCCTCGGACCTATTTCCGCTTTCCTTTTGCTTCCATCCTACAGAGGCGGCTTGGGGTTCTCACACCGCAGAACAAGTCAATGCCGGTAGGCACTGCAGCGTGCTGAAAGCACCACTTACTTTCTCCGCGCGATTCCACACTTCAATGTCTCCCAGGAATTTTTCTGGGCGGGTAGACAGGTTCAGTTTAAAAGAGAATCCAAATACAGTATACACCGTCCGCAGAAAATCCAAGCAGCCCTTTATTTCCTCCTCGATCTTGAAACAAACACAAGGGATATTGGGGAAGAAGGGGGGTGTCATTTTCCTCGACTTCCTCTGCCCCACTGGCCCCCATGCTCACCCCATCACTTCACACCTGCTCTATGGCACAGAAGATGTGGGCGTCATCCTGCTGGAACCGGCGCACCCGGGTGAGCCCGGTGAGGGCGCCCGACAGCTCGTTCCGGTGCAGGACCCCAAAGTCGGCCAAGCGCAGGGGCAACTCGCGCCAGGAACGTGGCCGGTGATCAAACATAAGGCTAATGCGGGAAAGAGCAAAGAACAATCCCTGGTATTTAATTTCGCCAGACCAAAGTGTGTCTCTCTCATCTCGGAAGAAAGCCAGACAGAGGGGCTCTCTGGATCCCACGAGTCGATGCGCCACGTTTCTCAAAGCCTGTGCTTCACGCAAGAAACACCGAAGCACTGGCGCCAACGGGACCGCACATGGAGCAACCTGAATGCAACCAACCGTAACTAGGGGAGGGCCTTTTTGTTTTTCCTCTCAAAAATATGGCATCAAATCCTTGACTCAATTATTTCCATAAATTTGACGCCTGCCGCTAGGGCTGATTAAGGACAACAACAGGACTTTAATTACACACAAATCATTCACAATGAGTGGTCCACACTTCAATTGCATGCCGGTGTGAGGGTCTGGAGAACGCCTCGGCATGAACGGGGTTGGTTCCCTGACTGGGCACGGGCTTCCTCAGGAGCTGCCTGTCTCACCATCCCCCCTGAGGCCTTGCCAAGGGAGCTGCAGTCAGTGAGCTGCCGGGTGCCCCAGCTCGGCCTTGCTTCCCTCCCTCCACCCAGCTTTCAAGGGAGATGGGAAATGGAACAGCCACAAGGCAAGGAAGACTTTCCAAGGATGTCAAGTCATTAGCAGTAGGTGCTGACTGGACACCATTTCTTGCTGTTGCTTTTTGCCCTAGGGAATCTGCCGTGGCGCATGTCCCCCCCCAACCCCCACTCCCTCCTGCTCACTGTGAACCCTCCCGTGGGGCAGGGCGGTCTCAAGCTCGGGCGCCTCACTGGGCCCAGGAAGCACTGCAAACGGTATTTCAATAGTGCTGCCTTTGAGGCGGCTCCCTGTGACAGGCTCTGTTTAACAGGAATCCTTTCGCAGGTGGGAAGGGACCGAAGGACTAAACGCGGGATGGAAATCTTTGCTAGGGACTCGGAGGCGCTGGATACCAGTGTCCGGGGCAGTTCATGGGTTTCAGAGCAAACTGCTCCTTCTCCACCTCGAAGGAGAACATGTTGTCGCTGTAGTGCTGCCAGTGGCCCGATGTCATCCACAGCCGGCTGTTGTAGATGTTTGGTGTGACCACCTCCTGGAACCCTCGCTTCCTGTACTCGCTCTGTTAGGAAATCAATGAGAACAGGGGCTGGAGAGACAGCACAACGGGGAGGGGGCCTCCATGCGGAGCCTGGGTTGGGTCCCCAGAATCCAGGACTGGTCCCCTGAGAACTGCCAGAAGAGATTCCTGAGTGCAGAGCCAGGAGGAACCCCTGAGCACCACTGGGTGGACCCAACAAGCGCCCTCCTCACCCTCCCCCCAAAAAGAAAGAAAAAAAAAGAGAAAAAAGGAACAGGAAAGAAAATGGGTCCTTCATTATCCTAAAATGGAACAATATTTTTCACAATGTGTTCAAGTTCAAAATGAATCTGAATTCACATTGAGATCTAGAAATTCCAACTGGAGCAGTATTCCACAGAGGAAATACTTGTACACACTCTACACGCTCAGGAGGCTTGGCAAAGAAAGGAGGGAGCAATGCAGGAAAATTAAAAATAACATCAGCGTCCAGAAAAAAAAATGACAACAGTTATCACCAAATAGTATCTAACACGTAAAAATAAATGGGATCTGAATGTTTCTTTAAAGAACACAAACAGATCCGATGCAAATTCACTTATGAATATTTGAAACAAATCATTTACTATGTGTATGTATGGGGCAAAGGAAAACAGAAAGATCAAAAAAGGAACTATGTTCGAGAGAGACAGTACAGTGGGTAAGGCACTCACCATCACATAATTAAACTTCCTGTATAATAAAGTTTACTTATGGAAGGAGTGAATCCTGAGTGCAGAGCCAGTGGTAACCTCCGAGCATCGCCAGATATGGCCCCAAACAAAACAAAACTAGGAACTTCAAAATAGTAGTTTCTTCAGGAAAAGAAGGAAAAGTCAGAAAGTGGCCCCTAAAATAGAAGATCCTCCTGTCCCCTTCCCTCCCTGTGTATGTGTTATCTCAGTAAAAAATCAGAAGCAAATATGTGTCTAAATTAGGTGTTGAGAACATGAACGTTGGTGGGATTATTCTTTACAAGTACATGGTCCAGACAATTCATTATTTATAAAGAAGGAAAAAGCCAAAAAACAGTGACTGAATGGCTGAAGAGTAGGTACCAGGGAGGCAGGACAGACAGCAGGGAGGGCGCTGGTCTTCCACGCAGCAGATACAGGCATATGGACCCAAGCATGCCAGGAGGGAATCTCTAAGCGCAAACAGGAGTGCTCCCTGACCTTGGCCTGCGGTGCTCCCCCTGCCTCCACCACGATAAAGGCACAGTGTCTGCACGTAATGCTGAGGGCCCTCTTGAGCTTCTCTTGTGTGCACATACCCATGCGCGGGGCAAAATCATGTGTTAGGAAGGAATCTATAAAACATTTTAAGGAACCATAGATTCCATTTTCATTTATTCTTTTAAAAATTCTCTCTCAGATATATTATTTCAAAATTAACTTCTATCCCTAACCTTATAGAAGACAATGAATATGGCTTACCCTGATAAATTCCATTAGCGTATTATAAATATAGGCTCCCTTAGGCAGGAAAAAGCAACTTCCAGGGCTGAGTTCATGGAAGAAGTATAGTTCTTGGTCCTGGGGGGGAAAAAAGAAAAGAAAGAATATTGCTATTTGATATGCACAAAATTATCAACATGAAGGGCAGTGCTCCTGAACTCAGAACACACTCCTGATTTAAAGAGAACAGGCCCACATTTCTGGCCTATACAATGTCATAGGAAACAACTGCAACTTCGAGGCTGGGATGTGGCTTGAAAATAAAGTGCATTTCTTGTCTGCACAAGACCTGGGTTCGAGCCCTGGCACCACAGAAAAAAAGGAAAGAAAAAAACACAAATTGCAACTGCTTCCCCACTTAGCACAGGGAGCTATCTGTCCACCACAGTCCTGCGGGCAGTCTGGCAGTCCTCTAGGCTGGCAGGGAAAGGGTCTGAGCTCTTGTCGACCTACCCCACACAGTGAGAGCACAAACATCAGGGTTTTCTTTTTTCCAAAGTAAGAACAGTTGGAAAAAGGAGGTGGCAAAGACATGCTAATGCAACTGGAGGGAGCTGGTGGGCTCTGGGCGATGGAGAAGGAGCGTCCCGGCCTATCTTCTGCCCCTACCCCTCCGTCCTCCACCAAGGGCACAAGTCCTCAGGGAGGGCCCCACTCTCACTGCTGGCCTCCCAGCAGCAATAATTCATTTCCAACAAAAAAACAGTAGGACTCGGGACAGGAGATGTTATCTCTTGATCCAGTTTCAAAACTTGATCTCCAAGGGTGTTTGGCAGAAGGAACACAATTTTGGAAAGGAAAGTTATTACTTTAAAAAAAAAAAATTTAACTTCGACTGTAGAAAACACTCGGAGGCGGAGGGCCGAAGGAAACAGCACCACAGGATCCATCTATGATAGGCAGCATCTTGGGCCATAGCAGCACGTTCTGGAAAAGTTTCCAGAGCTTTGAAATAAGCTGGCGAGACAAGTCAGGCAATTTCCAAACTATTTCCCAGCTTTGTGAAATGCTCTTAGACCCAGTTCATCTTTGTTTTGGAGGTCATTAATGTTCGCTCTCCATCAAACCCACAGTTAGATGAACGCTTGTGCCATGAGGAACACTCTGGAAAGCCAATGTGGAGCACATGTAAACAGCTCATCACTCACACAGGCTAACAGTCATCTGGAAGCTACGGCAACTCTCCAGGTCAAGTTCGAGTATTCGGCACAGCTACATTTCAAATGAAAATGAAGAGGGGCCGGAGCGATAGCACAGCGGGTAGGGCGTTTGCCTTGCACGCGGCCAACCCGGGTTCAATCCTCGGCATCCCATATGGTCCCCCAAGCACCTCCAGGAGTAATTCCTGAGTGCAAAACCAGGAGTAACTCCTGAGCATCGCTGGGTGTGACCCCCCCAAAAAAAAATCAAATGGAAATAAAGAAAACTCAGTTTAAACACATGGCCGCTACTTAACATACCCTCCCGATCTTCCTATGATCTCGGTTTTTAGCTTCCTCCTGGAACTTCTCCCACTCTTTCAGGAGTTTCGGGTCTGGGAATGAGATGCCATAAATGCGCTGGAGTGTCTCCATATCCGCTTTGCCTTCCCAGTATGTGGAGGAATTCTGAAAACAAAGATCACGCATGGAACAGTGTTCACATTTGGAAGTATCCTGGCTTAACTCAAGACTGAGACACCATTTCCCATAGACCTGGAAGCCGGTCACGCCAGTCCTCTGGACGAGAACCACGACAGGGGCGAAGTGCACGTTTACTAAATATCACCTGGCCTCGAGAGAGCAGGAAATCCCCTCAAAACGGCCCACCCCTCAGGACCCACTCAGACCACAGTCCCCTGAACATGACTGACTGCAGGCTCTCTCACACAGTGACAAGCAAAAATGGAGTATAAGGTCCAGGGACATGGCTCAAAGGGCTGAAGCCCATGCCTTGCATGTGGGAGGCCTGGATTTAGTCCCCAACATTACACAGCCCCTGGGCACTGCCGGGGGGGACCTCCAAGTGGCCCCGAGCACTGCAGGGTGTGGCCCAGAAGACTAAAGACGGAAAAAAGAAAACAACAGAAAGGGGAAAAAAGCATATCCCAAACTGAATCAGTTACTCAAATGACTTGGTGCATTTTATTTTATGTTTGCTTTTTGGGTCACACCCAGCCATGCTCAGGGGTCACTCCTGGCTCTGCACTCAGGAATTACTCCAGGTGGTGCGTGGGGGACCATATGGGATGCCGGGGATAGAACCCGGGTTGGTAGTGTGCAAGGCAAATGCCTTCCTATATAGCATGCTGTACTATCTCTTGGGTCCCAACTTGGCATATTTTAATAACCACGTATGCAATATTTATGAATCAGTATAAAATTGTCAGGATTAATATGGTCAAAAATGTTGACTGGTTAATGATTACTTAGAGGAATTAAAGGCAAAAGCACATCGTCTTGTGAGTCTAAAAGCTCTCAAGAGCCCTGCAAGTCCCTGACTATGGATTCTGTAATCTGGGGGCTGGAGCGCTAGTACAGTGACAGGGCACTTGCTTGGCACTCGGCCAACCTGGGTTCAATCCCTGGCATTCCATACGGTCCCCCAAGCCCAGCCAGGAGGACACTGAGCAAAGGGCCAGGAGTAAGTCACACACATCTGGGTGTGACCCCAAAACAAACAAGCTCCTTTAACCCCTACCCCACTGCTTCCTGTGTGCTCTTCAATAAACTGATTAATCACCACTTCGGAGAATCCAAAATGTGAAAATAAAGAGTGCCCAGGTGGGAGAGTTAGCAAACAGCACAAGAATCAAAGTTACTCTTACATACACCAGAGGAAAGATATAGGGGGAAAAAATAAATAAATAAAAGCCTAAACTTTTCTCTGTAGTAGGTCAGTATGTTTTATAAAGTCTTTAAAGTTACACTGCTTAGACTGAGATTACTCAGCAGTGGGGGGAGACTGGAGGTGACATCCAGACAAGGGTGGAGGGCGGGGGGCATTTCAGTGGTGGTGAAGGTGCAGTGACTGCTCGACACAACCACGAAAACTAACACTGTTGTCAGCACACTGCCTAAACAACAATCCACAAGTTAAAATAATAATAAAGGTATACTGCTTACCTTGTGTATTTTTAAGGTTTTGATTTTGCCAGTGTGTCTGACATGAGGACCGCGACAGAGATCTATCAAGGGACCACACCTGAAAAAAAAAAGCAAGCAACTTTAACAGAGTCAAGAAGAGGGCATTTACACCAGCTGCGTTTAATGACATTTGCTATGCTCACCTATAGACTGTGGTAGTTGGAGTATTCACTTTTTCATTCAATATCCGGCATTTGAATTTGTTATACTGAAAACAGAAAAAAATATTAGTATTTTTTTTTTCAGAGAACTTTCTCTCTTTTAAACCTCAAAATATTTCAACTCTGGCCCAAACTACTTCTTATTAAAAGCATCTCATGAATATAAATGCCAACATAAATATAAATGCCAACATAAATCTCAGAAACTGTTACCAAGGACAATGACAATGCCAACTTTAAGGGACACTAATGCGGGACCAAAGAGCTAGTCCAGTGGGCAGTGAGCTTCCCTGGCATGAGGCTGGCCTGGGTTTGACCACTGGCACCCCATGCCCACATGACCCCCGAGCCCATCAGGGAAAAGCCCTCAGCTCTGCCGACTGCAGCCCCCAAACAAAACAAGTAGCATAATGGAGGATGGGAAGAGCTGAGACACACCCCCCACCCTCCCGAATAATCCCTGGACCAGGAGTAGGCCTGAGCACTGCTAGGGGTGGCCAAAAGGAAAAACCCCAAAGAGCAGAGGACATATATTAAATCCCGACTTACCTTAAACATTTCCAACAGAGTTTCTTTCTTAACTTCCAGTCTTTCGAAGGCTTGCTTCTCTTTAATGATTTTCTTACACAAAGTCTCCAAAGAGGAGAAATCATTGCTGGACACACACCTGAAGAATCAAGTGAATTATCCTTTCCACTCCGTCTATGAAAACTGCGCTGGGAGAACTGTGCAGTCGTAGGAAGTCTTCCTTCAGAAGACTGAAGTTACTTATGTTTTGCACTTTCAGTGACAATCTACCTTTGTCGTCACGGAGTCTCTTCTCGCTAATAACCCTCCCTTTCCCTCTGCTCGTTGGTTCAAGGAGAGGACCCACTTCTACCAATCTAGAATCAAGTTCTCATTCTACACCAGATCTGTACCCTTTCCAGTGTCGACAGAGGTAAATCTTTGTGCCGATGAGGCAAGATGCTTTATAGCATTCTTTTTTTTTTTTCTGCAGATTTCCTTTTCTTTACCCCCTTCTATAACTTACCCTTCTTCAAGGTACATGTCATAATAGAATCCATTTTCTATCGGGGGCCCATAACACAAACATCCACCGTAGACTCTTTCCATTGCTTCACCCATTATGTGAGCACTGGAGTGCCAATACACCTGACAAAGCCAAGAAAAATGGGACGGTTTGAATTTGGCTGGCACGCACACACACGCGCGCGCACACACACACACACACACACACACACACAGAGTAACTGAATATGCTTATCTGAAAGACCTATAAAAAAAAAACAGATTATGAATAAATCCAAGACATGAAAAACTAAATTCATGAACTGCAGAACTTTCGGACACAAAACACATTCAAAGGATGTCAGTTCCCAGTTGTTTTTGTGCCTTAAAAACCATTTGGTTGTTTTCAAACAAATAAAATTCAAATCAGCATCACTAATTAAATGGAATAGCTTTTTTCCCCTGAATATAGTACTATTCATACAGTGACTACCTTATTAACTATGAAAATGGCTAATGGCAGGGCTGGAGGAATAGCACAGCGGGTGGGGCGTTTGCCTTGTACGCAGCCAACCGTGTTCGATTCCCAGCATCCCATATGGTCCCTCGAGCACTGCCAGGTATAATTTCAGCATGTAGGGCCAGGAGTGACCCCTGAGCATCGCCGGGTGTGACTCAAAAGGAAAAAAAAAAAAAGCTTATAGTCCTTTGAGTTTTCTATTCCAGGAACTGTGCTCTGCCCTTACTAGGCTTCAAACGTCACTTAAGATTTGCATCTGTGGGGCTGGAGCAATAGTACAGTGGGCAAGGTGCTTGCCTTGCCCGGGCTGACGTGGGTTCGATCCCTGGCATCCCATATGGTCCCATGAGCAGGAGTTACCCCTGAGCACAGGGCCAGGACTAACCCCGGAGCATGGCCAGGTGTGCCTCCCACCAACCCCTCCCCCCTAAGTAAGACCACACAAACAAAAAAAAAAGGAGGGGTGGGGCTGGAGCGATAGCACAGTGGGTAGGGTGTCTGCCTTGCATGCGGCCAACCCGGGTTCGAATCCCACCATCCCATATGGTCCCCTGAGCACCGCCAGTAGTAATTCCTGAGTGAAGAGCCAGGAGTAACCCCTGTGCACAGCTGGGTGTGACCCAAAAATCAAAAAAAGAAAAGAGGGGGGTAAGGTGTGATGGGAGGGAAGAAACTGGAGACACTGGTGCTGATGGATTCTGGAACATGATGCGGATTAAAATCTAATCATGAACAGCTTCGTAAGGGTCTATCTCATAGTGATTCAATTAAAAAAAATTAAAACAAAAAACAAAACAAAACCAAAAGAACTGCACCCGCAGTCTAGAGATAGTATGGCAGATACGTGCCTTGCACATGGCCAACCCAAGTGATCCCAGAGCACAGAGCCAGGAGGTGGTCCTGAGCACAGCTGGGTTTGGCTCAGAAACAAAAATAATTGCACCTGCTGTTTTCCTATAGGCTCAACCAAATAAGGTGGCATAACTTTACCTCTATTAAAATATATAAAGACTTGCAAATTCTGAAATTAAATAGCAGCATCTGGTCTTAAGGGAACAATTCAGATGAGTTTAGATATATTCAATGTTTTTAAGATTAGTAAGGTATTAAAATGACTTTTCAGATCATACAGATATTCCAGAATACGCCTGAAAATCGTTGCCTCAAATCTTAACTATCTCCATAAGTAAAAATCATCATTACTGAAACAGAGTATCATATTTCCCTTTATATGATAAAGTCTTCATGGAGAAAAAAAAAGAAGACATTTTATCAAATGTTAATTATTTTTATTATAATAAAAAAACCATTAATATCAGTTGTCTAAGAAGGGGCATGTCCTTGTTCAATCTGTTAAATACATGCATCTTGCTGAAGGGTCAACTAATAGTATGGAAAACAATTTTAATCAAAGTTTAATAAAATTTCTGAACCTTTTTTCCCCTAAAGTATACAGTAATGAATATAAACCTACTGAATTTCACTCTGAATTTTATGAAGTAAGCACTTTCATCATGGTCCCTTTGAAGACTCAAATAGGATGAGACATCCATAAACTGTAGTGACCCACAGGCAGTAGCAATCAGCTGAGAGATCCCAAATGTGAATCTCCACCCTGAAATTCAATACTGAATAGAGACTTACTGCTTGAGCTTCCTCGTCCTCAAACTTGAGAAGCTCCAAGGTGCAGTCTTCCTCCAGAGGCCGATCTAGGTCCCAAACAACTTTATTCACTTTAGCGATTACGGTGTTATCCGCCAGGCCTTGACTTAAAAGAAACGCACACAGGTTTAGAAACAGAAGACTCTAAAAATGCAATCTATGGGCCCTTGACCCCTGAGCTATACCCCCAGCCCTAATATATGGCATTTAAGTCAAAATGTTTAAGGCAGAGGTCGGCAAACATTTTCTACAGTCTATGGGACACAAACAATCTCTGTTGCATCTACTTAGTTTTTCAAAACATTTGGAAATTAAAAAAAAATTCTTAGTTTATGGGCGATATAAACAAGCTGAGATCACAGTGTGTCAATACCTGGCATAAGACATATATAATCCATTTATGTTTTCCAGCCCTGTCGTTTTCTCAAACTCACCACCTACTAATTGGAATTATATCAGATTAACTCTATTAGAAAGTACGATCCGATTCTGTTACTTGAAAGAACTCCTTTGTAGTCCAACAAAAGTTTTAAGATTGATGTTTCTTTGTATTTTCAAAATGAATACCTTTTCCTGAGTATGACACACTAGTTTTTCACTTTACCAAGTGAGAGATTCTACCTTTGCTTTTAACTTCAAAAGAGATATTTTCACCAAAATAGGTGAAACAGTGGCTTTGTGACATTTATGGTAGAAGTAGAACCAATAAAACCCTTTGTAAGATAAGATTCAAGGGGCTCATTCAGAAATTTACTTTGAATACTGCCTATAAAGCACCACATCAATTATTCTTTTTTTTTTTTCCTTTTTGGGTCACACCCGGCGATGCACAGGGGTTACTCCTGGCTCTGCACTCAGGAATTACTCCTGGCGGTGCTCAGGGGACCATATGGGATGCTGGGATTCGAACCCGGGTCGGCTGCGTGCAAGGCAAACGCCCTACCTACTATGCTATCACTCCAGCCCCCAGTTATTCTTTTTTGAGGGGGAGAGCGTGCCCATACACAGCGGTGCTCAGGACTTCTGGCTCTGAATACTGGAATCACTCCTGGTGGGATTCAGGGGATTATACCGGGTGCCAGGGATCAAACCTGGGCTGGCCACATGCAAGGCCTTATGCTGTTCTATCACTCTGGCCCCAGCACCACATTACTTTAATTTTTAAAACCCCTAATAATTTAAATGAAGCACTGACAATATTAAATAGTAATATAAAAATGCTGTAAGACTAACATTTGGCAAGAAAATAATAAAAAGAAGCTAAGGTCAACAACAGAAAGCCAACCAGGCGAGGCTCATACCTGATTCCGCAGGCAATCTGATAGGGGGTGGTCTTCCAGGACTCGGCATCCACCTGCTTGCCATCTGGAAGAGTCACTTTAATCGGCTTGCTGTTTTTCTCTGCTTTTTCTGCCAGAATGGAATCATGTTCTGCTTTTAATTTATTATACATCTCAAGACGAGTGTTAATATATTCAGGCCAGGGATTCAACTGCAAGACAAGAAAGTAATGAGTAAATATTTACTTTTCTTTCATTAATATATTTTTTATTTGGGGGCTATCCCGATCAGTGCTCAGGCTCTGCGCTTGCTCAGGAAACATACGGGGTGCTGGGAATTGAAACAAGGTTGGCGGTGCGCAAGGCAAATGCTCTATTCACTGTACTATCACTCTGGTCCAAATGTTTTGCTTTGTTTTCTGACACCCTACGTGCTGTACTATATAAGTGAGACAGGGAGAGAGGGAGAGGAAAAGAAGGAGAGGGGGAGGAGAGGGAGAGGGAGATGAAGGGAGAGAGGGAGAGGGAGAAGGAGAGGGAGAGAGAGAAAGGGAGAGAAGGAGAGGGGGAGAGAGGGAGAGAGGGAGAGGAAAAGAGGGAGAGGGGGAGGAGAGGGAGAGGGAGATGAAGGGGGAGAGGGAGAAGGAGAGGGAGAGAGAGAGGAAGAGGAAGGGACAGGGAGAGAGGGAGAGAAGAGAGAAACCATGCTAATTAATCCAATGTGGTAAATGAATTACCAAAATCACCAAGTTTAATGCTACCTTAAGTGAAATGCTTTCTACGTATAATTTTCACTTCAATATATTTTGCAAAACAGGAACATACAAAGACAGTAATAAACATCTGCACTGTCATCAGGGCTGTGATAAGAGCATGTGAAAATTTCCCCTTCTATTAGCACTCGCTGTGCACCCCCCAGCTTGGAAACCGTGGCTTCTGGTGGTCATGATTACCTTTGTCAACCTCACATATGGGTGCTTCCCCAAATGAGAGGCCCCCCCAAAACAAAGCAGACACAACACTGAAAAGTCAGCCTACCAAGGGACCCAGTCCCAGCAGGCGAAAACCTCCAGCACCCAACTGCCGCCTGCTCAACACAGCTCTCCACACGCTCGGGCCGAGCCGCACCCAGAAGGAAACCTACTACTGGACCTCGCGACACTACATCCCACACACCCACCCATACTCCAAGAGTACCGCACCACATTCGATGGAGTTCAAAGTAGGAGGCAACCAATGTTAGAGGGAAATATTTTTTTTTTTTTTTGCAGATATATATATAAAAAAAAGCACACAAGGCTCAACTTCTAACAACACGTCAGTGATCTCTTACAAAAGGTAATGGCCCCTGGGTGGAATACAACAGTCCTCATCCTCTTTCCTCTTAAGGATATTTTTTGGTAGCATTTTCAGCAGTTTTTCATAACATACAATATAAAATACATTATTTCGGTTTTGCTTTGGGGCAGGGATTGGAGTTTGGGATGGAAACACCCAAAAATGGTGGTGGGAAGGTGTAATGGTGGTGGAACTGGTGTTTGAATATTAAATGTAATGAAAATATTGTGAACTACCTTATAAAATAAAAAAAATTATTAAAAAAAAAAAGTCAGCGTACGGGCCAGATTGGTAGTCCAGTGGGTAGGCAGGCAGCTTGCACTGCACACAGTCCTGAGGCCAGCAGAAGCAATCCCTGACAGTCAGGTAAGCCCTGAGCACTTTCCAATCAAGAGATCTGAGTATCAAGTCCGATTCATTCAAGCTTCAGCAGACACTCCCCGTACGGGGCCGAGGGATGAAAAGAGTGAGATCAGCCCTTCGGAAGGAACCAGGGAAATGACAAGAGCGAAGGGGACAGGGAGAAGGCAGGGCCTGGGAAAGCCCACTGAAAGGGTGAGCACACACGGCACTGAAATTCTCTACTCAGAAGAGCCCGCCAGCTGCACTGTTTTGTTTTTTTTCTGAAGCTATGACAGAACAGCCTGGATTACCATATTGAAAGCATAAAAAAGAAACGAGGAAACATATGCATCTTTTATTTATTTGCAATTAAAAGAACATCACCAATAATTTCCCTCCTCCTCCAACTCCAACAAGCGTGGAATCTAACTGAATGAAGCGTAAGAGGTGTGGTTACGGTGGTGCAACACTAGATCACCTAGAAATCAACCCTGAAGTGAATAGAAGCGCTATAAATTCAGACATACAGCATTTATGAGAACAGCCCTTTAAAGTCAGTTTATTGCACGACAGAGTATGCTTCTTAAAAACCTGTTCCTTTGTGCTTCTGCAGTCTGGTAGTTCTGTGAGAGTCTCCAATAAAAACAGCTGCAACGACTAAAGGAAGAAGTGAAGCACAGTTCACAGCATCTCAGCTTCAAAAATAAAGTAGGAAGAGAAGCTCAGTTGTTGGGGACTGCTCAGGACCCTGAACAAAAGAGGACCCCGAAACCTTTACCCTGGACAAACCAGAAAATTCCATTACCAGCTTTGCTTGACCTGAGGCACAGGTGCCCTTGTGACAAAGGAAATAGCCAAACTCAAGAGGTAAAAGTAGCCCAGGGCAGTTAACTAAGAGACGCCATTAAGCCCCCCATTAAGTAGAATACCTTCCTCTACCTTGTGCATTCCTCCTGCCAGATGCTCCTGCCAGATAGACCCTTGCCTTCCCCTCCCCACTATTTCTCAATCTACTCTTGAAGAATGTTGTAAGCCCACCTAATACACCCCGAACCTTTCCTTATTTGGTCTGAGAAGACACTTCCCTGATGATTGACAACTTATGTACCAACCCTCTGCTAAGAAAAGTATAAAACCAGCGTGGCAGTTAATAAAGTTGCCCTTGATCGGCATGTGTCGTCTTGGGCCCCCTATTTATTATCCTCACTAGTTTTATTTCAGGTCGGAACCGCTCACAGAACCCACCCAATTAGGAGCGCTTTCCACTGCTGTCTCTCCGAGGGCCGGAGAGATCTCCAGGGGAAAGCGCACTCAGTGGCCCCCTCAGGCAACAAAGTCAGGAACCAGGTTGATTCTGGGCTGCTGCTTGAAATGCTAGTTCTTTTTAGGGTGACGTGCGTGTGTCTAGTGTGTCTGTGTGTGTGTGTGTGTGTGTGTGTGTGTGTGTGTGTGCGCGCGCGCATGTGCATTATGTGTGTGTTTTCAGGGTCTGATCAGGGGTTGGGAGACCATTAAAGGGTGCTGGGGATCGAATCTGGGTAAGCCATGTGCAAGGCAAATGCCTACCCACGGAACTATCTTTCCGGCCCTCCCACTCACCTCTGTTCGACCTCCGTCCCCTGCTCCTTCTTTATTCTTCTTCTTGCCTCCTTCCTTTCGCTTCTCTTCACCGGCATCAACCTAAACACAAGCCAAAGAGGAACAAGATTAAATCTCAATCACATTTGACGCCTCTCTATGCTGTTCCCAAAATGTTATTATAACATTTAGTTTTTTCCAACAGTAGAAATATGAATCTTGAAAGGCTAGAAAAGTTCACAACTGCCAAAACCAAGCTAGTAACTTAGATCAGAAAGTCCTTGAAAAAGTAACCCATGAAACCAACCTTAAGCCACAAACCCTTCTCATGTTCAAGCTTAATCTCTCCAAAGGAACAAAGGCAAAGGGGAGGACAGAGAAGCTTCTGCAAGATAAGACGACCCTGGGGTACTGCTAGTAGGTGTCGGATAAACCAGGCCAACAGCAAGCTCTAGTGCAGAAAGCACTCTGAGGACGGAGGGATAAGCCACAGATTTACACTTAAGTTTATTGTTGAAATGTTGAAAGAGGTCTAGAGTGACTATACCAGGCTGACTAAAGCAGAGGGTTAGTTTTATTATTATTTGGAAATAATGTTGGCTCAAACATTCAGACATTAAGCTATGTACTAGCCCTCAGACTAAGCACTTCCATTAGAATGGAGACTTCAATTACAAGTACATATGTGAAGTCACACAACTGTTACAGTAGTAAGCTCTACAAAAAGGCAACCAACAGGAGAGCTGCCATACCAGCAGGTCTCAAATCGGAGGCTGCTTTGCTCCTAGGGGACATATGGCAAAGTTATGAGACCTCTGCCTGTTACAACTGGCAGGATGCTACTGGCTCCCTGTGGGTGAAGGCCTGGGATGTTACTAAGTAACCAGAGCACTGGGCAGCCTCCCCAAAGGAAAAAACTCTCTAGCCAAAGGTGCTGAGTGTCATTTTGTGAGATTTTATAAAGAGTATTTTTGTCATAATCAAATAACTCCTTCCTGTTGGGAGAGAAACCTCCTCAAACAAGTTTCACTACAAAATGCTACAAAATTTGTCCACCTTCAGGGGCTCTGACTGCTAATCCCATTTTACAGAGAGGAACTAACTGCAAGATTTTCTAGGTTCAAACAACCTGAAGGTGGTAGGCAACAGTCCCCACGTGCTGACAGTGGTCACCTCTAACGAGGGCAGTGACCCTCAGCTGTTGATGGGAAGACAGTCTCTGGTTACATTTTTGTGTATTCAGGCTTCAACCGCCTAAGAATGTTTTTATTAATATACTTTATAATAATGGACTGGAGTGATAGCACAATGGGTAGGGCATTTTCCTTGTATGCGGCCAACCCGGGTTCGATTCTTCCGTCCCTCTTGGAGAGCCCGGCAAGCTACCGAGAGTATCCCACCGGCACGGCAAAGCCTGGCAAGCTCCCCATGGCGTATTCGATATGCCAAAAACAGTAACAAGTCTCATGATGGAGCCGTTACTGATGCCCGCTTGAGAAATCAATGAACAACGAGACAACAGTGCTACTATCAACTCAGTTGTGTAAAGTGTTATTCGCTGCATTTTAGTGCAATCAAAGTTGTGCAACTACTTCCATTATTTACTTTTGAACATTTTCATCACTCCTTGAGGAAATCCTTTACCCATTAGCACTCACTCCCTATTTCCCCTTTTCCTTGCACTTGGCAAACACTAATTTACTTCTTGTGCCTATAGGTTTGCCTATTCTGAAAACTTTATAAAAATGGAGTCATACAATATGTGATCTTTCATGGTTACTTTTTATGTTTGTTTTGGGGCCACACCAGGAGATACTCACAGGTTACTGCTGGCTCTGCACTCAGTAATTACCCCTGGTGGTGCTTGGGGAGCCCTTTGGGATGCCAGGGATCGAACCCAGGTCAGCTGCATGTGAGGCAAGTGCCCTCCCTGCTGTATTATCGCTCTGCTCCTGTTTTGTTTGGGGGCCACCACATCTGGCTCTGCACTCAGGGGTCACTGCTGGCGGGGATTGGGATGGCTGGGGGGGACACATGATGGTGCCCGGAAAAGGAAGCCAGGTCAGCTGTGTGCAAGGCAAGCACCTTCCTCGCTGTACTATCAATCTGGTCTCTAATAAAATATTTTCTAGGAGTGAAAAAGATGGAAAGGATCAACCCCAAGGTTTTCTGTGCTCTAAATATCTTTATCATCAATGAGAGTACCTGCCAGGGGCTAAGAGACAGCTTAGTGGCAAAAGCATTTGCCTTGTAAACCTGAGCCTGGTAAGGTCTGGTGTTGTCCCACATGCCCGAGTGGGGTCACAGCCCTGCAGTTTGGGGGGATTCCCCAGGCCAGGAGAAAGTACACTCTCCCAGCACACCACCAAGTGAGTTAATGCACAAATTAATACAGTGCCAGACTAATGATTTTCACTCAATTAATACTGGATGCTTGGGGGGCTGGAGAGATAATATAGCAGGTAAGGCACGTGACTTGTGTGTGCTGACCCAGGTTCAATCCCCGGCACCACATACGATTCCTGGAGCCCCGCCAGAAGGGATTCTCAGGAATCACTTGTTGCCAGACGTAAAACCTCAGCACAGATGGGTATGCCCTCTCACCCCCCCACTGAATATGGCTATCTATATGTTACTGTGAAATACTATTATAGGAAGGATATAGTACTGAAATATGTATAGAAATATAGAGAAGACAGTGAAATAATTATTATAAATAGGAAAAGGCATCCACTTGTTGGACACACATTACCTCTAATTAAGAATGGCACTGGAGAATATTGACTATAGACTGTAGAGCCAAAGAGTAAACAAATTTAGATCACACTGCACCCCCGCAGGGTGTGAGGCTCTCCAGGGCTGGCCACAAATTCCATTCACCTTGCAAGTTGCAGGGCTTAGGGGTGTGGCCAGCAGAATGAATCCTTAACCATAGTGGGGGTTGGGGCGGGAAGGGGTGGCATGCAAATGATCTGGGAGATGTTCCAAAGCAATGGATGACACCCAAGAGAAAGCTCAAAGGTGAAAGGCTCCGCATGTGTGATGTGTAATGGTGACTCTGCCCACCCCTTGGCACGGGGACCGGGAGCGAGTCGTCTCCCTAGAGTGGGTGAGCTGGGGGTTATCCCAGCACCGTCGTGGGCATAAGACACCCAAAGAAGGAGACTGGGAGAGCCCGGCGTCCACTTTTCCCATCCTTAACCTGGCTCTCGTTACTGGTGCAAGGTTGGAGGATTCTGCGAGAGCTCTGCAAATACTCTTCTCTGCTAAAGACGGGCAAAAAAAAGAAGAAGAAGAAAGGAAAAAATCCCAGTAACAAAACCAACAACTTTCACCAGGGAACCCGTCCTGCGCCCTAGGTCTGCCTCGGTTTCTCATCAGATGTGTTAGATGAGTCAAAGTGTGGTTCCTCCTCTGCAAATAAAAATACCTAAGAGGGGGGCTCTGCAAGGCCCCGCTCTGCTTGATGAATGAAAGTCCCCGCGGCCCGGGACCCCCCACCTGCCCCTGGGCAGGGGCGGCATCCTCCGCTCGCCCTCACACCCGGGAGATCGGCCTACTCACCGGCTTCTCCTGGCCTCCCATCTTCGCTGAAGCGGGGCTGCTCTTCTCCTCAGACATCCGCGAACCCGGAAAGGAAAACGGAACCCCAGAGCAAGGGGCTGGAGAGGAGAGGCCAGCGGGGGACCCCGGGAACACTGCGCTTGCGCCACGTGGCCCGGAAGGGATCAGCTGATGCAATCCTCCCGCGACCAAACCCCGCCTCCTTGACCCGCGGGCTGGCGGCCAATGAACGGCGCGGGAGGGCGGGCCCTCCCATCTCTCAACGAATGGGGAGTCAGGAGGTGACAGAGCCGGTCTAGGAAATCCGGGAGCGGTGAGAGAGGGACGCTCGCGGGCTCTGTGGCGCTGGGGTCTCGGTGGGATCGGGTGGCCGCCCTGCGCGTGCGCTCTCTTCCAAGCGGACCTTGTCAGTGGCTCCCTTTGTATTTTGGGGACGTCTCCGGTGACCTGAGTACCGTCCCTTAACTTAGCACGGCGGGCGAGGCCCGGAGTGGGCCCCCGAGCCTCCCCGAGCTCTGGTCACGCCTCATCTGGCGAGACTGCAGAAATCCGGCAGCCTCCTAGTTTCGGGCAGCGTAAGGGTAAAAAATGGACTTGCACTTGTGACCCGGGGAGATGCGACATCCTCCTGTCCCAGCAGCCCTTCCCGCGAGCCGTCTCCAGTCTCACATAGCATCATCGTGATGTCGGCGGGCCCCGCGGGTGACTTATGTGAAGCGGGGAAGAGAAAAACGGTCATTTTCTCCCCAACCTCTGCCACCCGAGACCCAGGGTTACTGGGTTCTTGTCGCGCCTCCAAAAACGAAATTTCAGAAGTAGATAAGCAGTGAATGACTCGATTTTATTTGGAGGGTTTTTTAAGGTGTGGATGGGGTGGGGGAGAGAGAGAGTAAGGCACTCAAGAGAAAACACAGGCATCTCCAAGGGCGGAAAGATCCCCTACACACATCTCAGCATTAGACATGAAAGTACATGTCTCAAGAGGGGAGATGAGGGCTACACATGTGCTCAGGCACCACGTGTGTTCGGTCACGTGGGCACAAGCAGCACATGGGCTCGGGCAACATGTGCCCTCTTCCCTCTGTTCAAGGTGGCTTTTATAGGGTTTCTCCAACCTGCCCCCACGTGGGGCTTCTTCCCAAGTAAAAGCCTGTTGCTAAGGAGGTTACCAGGGAGGTTGGGAGTGGTGATGGCCTTCTTTGGGCTGAATCACTAAAGGTAATCAGGTTGAGGGAGAGGTCTGAGGGAATTTGAGGAATTTCCTTCATTGTGAGGGGCCCAAACTCCTCAGGGTCTACTGCTCCAGGTCTTATCCGTATCCACAAAGTGAATCAGCCTTGGGAATTTCCTCCCAGAAGTTTTGCTGACCTGTTACTGTCCATGGCCTTACCCAATCTACCTGCCTACATAAATCAGAGCATGAACGATGGGGCCCATGAAGATACAACGATACTTGCACTGACAGCAATAACCCCAAGGATCCCTTGATTATTATCATGCTTTGGTCCCACTGATTGAAATCGAGTTATCATCATGCATGGCTCCCAGTGGGTGACATCAAATGGATTTCTTTTCATTTTTATAACGAGTTTAAAACCAATTACTAATTTCAGGTCCGAAGTGCAGTGGGCTCTTCTACAGTTTTGTACCACCACCCCAGGCGTTTCATGGATTTTACTCTCTGAACACTATATGTTTGAGATCTTGTCCTCAGTGATATCCTATGGGAAAATAGTTTCCTAACTCGGCTTTCTCTATTAGATTTTCATATGGCACCTGGGTGGTTTTCGAAATATACAGGCACAATCATCCTGAATGAGACTCTTCTGTTGTTTTCAACTGGGCTTAGTTCTTTGCTTTTATGGTCAGTGACTATTCAATTTTCTATTCTTTCCATCTTAATCAGAATTCTTTAATTATAGTAGTGACTTACTGGTCTCAAGTTTACTTTGGGAGGTGGGTACACACAGAGTTAATTCATCCTCTCCTCACCTCTGCCTGTTCACATACACAAACCGATTGCTCATTTATTACTTGTCAGATCTCAAGAATCATTTTTAGGGGTACAATTTCTTGATTGCCCTTATTGGATGGAGCAAGACACCCTGTTATATGTGCTACTAGCTTCTCTTTTAGGATCTATCCCACTTTAGTTCTACTTAAAAAAACAAAACAAAACATTGCATCCTAGAGAGAAAGCTTCACAAAGCATAACTTGTGCATTTTAGCCAGCATCTTATAGAGATAAGACTAACATAGATGTCCAATAATTAGTTGAGTAATTAGTGACTAAATTCCTCAACTAAACCAAAGAAACTAACATTAACTAGATCTAGAGGATGATTTATAAGAATGGATTATTGGTCCTGGGAACACCTGTGAAGGAAAGTTGATACTGGTGGTGGGATCAGTACTGCAACATTGTATGTCTAAAGCCCAACTATGAATAACTTTGTAAATCATGCTGCTTTAATTAAACAATTTTTTTTAAGTATATAGGTTATTGGTAGTACTTGGTGAGTGCTCTTGAGATGAGGATGGTGAGGGTGAAGCTCAGTGGTAAGGGCTTTTCATATGTGAAGCTCTGGAATTTGATCCCAGATCCCCCGCCCCACTCCCCATTAAACACAGAGTCTGAAGGAGATACAGTGAAGTAATTGGGCAGTAACCATAGCTCTGATGTTGGTGGGCTACACGGGTGACTTACGTGAAATGGGGAGGAGAGAGAAGGTCACTTTCTCTCCAACCACCTCTAACACCCGGGACCCAGGGTTACTGGGTTCTTGTCTCGCTCTCGGAAAAGAATTTCAGGAGTAGACAAGCAGTAAAGTAACAGATTTTATTTTAGAGGGTTTTTAGGGAAGGAGGAAGGGATAAGCAGAAAAGGAAAAAACAGCAGGTGTAATGCACTCAAGGAAGAAAGTGGGCTCCTCTGAGGATGGAGAGAGCCTTGAATGGACTGTTGGGCTGGCTTTTATAGGTTCTTTGCAGCTCATCTCGATCCGGAATCTTCTGGAGTCTCCTTGGAGCTGGGTCACTGAAGTTAAGCAGATTAAGGGAGAGGTCCAGGGAATTGAGGAACTTCATGGGGAGGGGTCCAGCCTCCTCAGGGTCTGCTGATCAGGTCTGTTTTCTGTATCCACAGGGTGGGTCAGTCTCAGGATTCTCCTTCCTGGAGTCTTTGATAATCAAGCTAATGAATGCAGGAGGTCCAGTTTTGATCTCCAGTAGCACGTGGTTCCCTGAGTGCCTTGGCAAGTGGGGCAAAGCAAAAACAAAAATTCTGGGGATTATATATACTTTTACCAGGCTAAACTGGATTATTCACTTATTAAATGAGAATCAGCAGGATTTGGTCTTACTCTAATATAAAACTGATTCTGTTCATTAGCTATATTTGCCTAAATTGTAGCTAATTTTAAGGATAATGAGAAGCAGAGAAATAAGATTTCTGAATTTTTAGAGGAACATAAGAAAAGGCTCACGAGTCACGAATCACGAAATCCCGTTAATCACTGATTTCTTTTTTTTTTTTTTAAATTTATTTATTTTTAATTAGAGAATCACCGTGAGGGTACAGTTACAGATTTATACACTTTTGTGCTTATACTTCCCTCATACAAAGTTTGGGAACCCATCCCTTTACCAGTGCCCATTCTCCACCACCCGTAAACCCAGTGTCCCTCCCACCCTCCCCAATCCCATCTCCCCCCCACCCCACCCTGCCACTGTGGCAAGGCATTCCCTTCTGTTTTCTCTCTCTAATTAGCTGTTGTGGTTTGCAATAAAGGTGTTGAGTGGCCGCTGTGCTCAGTCTCTAGCCCTCATTCAGCCCGCAACTCCCTTCCCCCACATGGCCTTCGACTACAATGTAGTTGGTGATCGCTTCTCTGAGTTGCCCTTTCCCCGGAACGTGAGGCCAGCCTCGAAGCCATGGAGTCAACCTCCTGGTACTTATTTCTACAGTTCTTGGGTGTTAGTCTCCCACTCTGTTATTCTATATACCATAGATGAGTGCAATCTTTCTATGTCTGTCTCTCTCTTTCTGACTCATTTCACTCAGCATGAAACTTTTCATGCCCATCCACTTGACTACAAAATTCTTGACCTCCTTTTTTCTAACAGCTGCATAGTATTCCATTGTATAGATGTACCAAAGTTTCCTCAACCAGTCATCCGTTCTGGGGCATTCGGGTTTTTTCCAGATTCTGGCTATTGTAAACAGTGCTGCGATGAACATACATGTGCAGATGTTGTTTCGATTGTACTTTTTTGCCTCTCTGGGATATATTTCCAGCAGTGGTATTGCTGGGTCAAATGGGAATTCAATATCTAATTTTTTGAGAGTCGTCCAAATTGTTTTCCAGAAGGGCTGAACCAGTCGGCATTCCCACCAGCAGTGAAGAAGGGTCCCTTTCTCCCCACATCCTCTCCAACAGCGGTTGCTTTTGTTCTTTTGGATGTGTGCTAGTCTCTGTGGTGTGAGGTGGTATCTCAAAGTTGTTTTGATCTGCATCTCTCTGATGATTAGTGATGCAGAGCACTGATTTCTCAGGTGGGTTCAGTAACATCTCATTTCGTCCTTTCCCTGAGATCTTAGAAGTCTATCTCGACTTGGCCCTCCTAACGATGTTGCACTGGGGGCTCTTCAGGGTCAGGGGAATGAGATCCAGCTTGTTACTGGATTTTGCATATGAATACACCATGGGAAGCTTGCAAGGCTGTCCCCTGTGGGCAGGAAACTCTCAGAAGCTTGCCAGTTTCTCCCAGAGGGAGAAGTAGGCTAAAGATATCGCTTCTGGGAGCTTGCTTTTAAGTCTCTTTCTGGATGTTGGCCGTTGATGGGATTACACACACCTGGGTTCCTCTGCCGGTACCTTCGTGCATCAGCCCTGTCCAAACGTGTGGAGAGGGGCCTCCAGCATGGCTGTAGCTAGGTTCTGGTGGTCTTCAGCCGCCGGAAGCTCTGCTCGGGGTGGGGAGGGAAGCTGGAGCCCATCCCCTCCGAGGGGCCCCGGGGAAGACAACGAGGAGTGCTGGGAAGAGCGATAGCACAGTGGGTAGGGCGTTTGCCTTGAATGGGGCCAACCCAGGTTCAATTCCCAAGAAAAGGCTATTGCTGGATAACATTGGGTTGTTTTTACTCCTCCCATAGGGAGCTTAAAGTTTACTCCCACAACAGTGCCCATAAGGCACACCCAATTCCATCAGATAACATTGGGTAGTGTTTGCTCCTTCCACAAATAATCCTATATTGCTTTTCTCTTTCTTTTATGTCATTTGCATGACTTAGCAATGTCCTTTTTGTATAGATACAGGAAAACAGGGCTGGATCAATAGCACGGCGGATAGGGCATTCCCTTGCACTCGGCCAGTTCAATTCCCCCATCCTTCTCAGAGAGCCCGGCAAACTACTGAGAATATCTTGCCCTCATGGCAGAGCCTGGCAAGCTACCCGTGGCGTATTCGATATGCCAAAAACAGTAACAAGTCTCCTGATGGAGATATTACTGGTGCCCGCTTGAGCAAATCGATGAGAAACAGGGTGACAGTGACAGTGACAGGAAGACAGTTCGTGCTATGTTATGTAACACAGGAGCTAATTGACCCAAAATAATATTTACTCCTGGGCATCCATATTTACTTGGATTAAGCCTGAGTTGTCCGTAGTTCCTAGAATTCCAAAAGCAGGATCCCTATGAAGAGACTGGATGGACCCAGGGCAAGCTGTAAGCTACCGTGGCATTGAAAGGGGACAAGCTCAGCGCCATAAGTATAACAAGTTAATAGCACAGTCATAGAACAAATTCTGTCATGACCAAAAAAGAACTGAATAAGGACCCTTCTGAGATTAGAAAAGACTAACCTGGCCTTGAGGACTGTGGTCTGGAATATATAGTGAGATGTCCCCGGGAAGAGCTAACTTTTAAGTTTATTATATCTCTTACTGTGTTCATACAAAATGATTAGGAATATTACAAGAAGTAAATTTACTATGATTGTTTAGATAGATTACTAGTTGAGGAAAGGAGAAAACAATACACCCTGGATGGAATCCCACCCTTGAGTGGATCTCCTAGTAATTGGAGTGCTGAACCCTCAGATGAGATTTTTGTTTTTGACTTAATTTCCTAAAAGAGTGGCTTTACCTCTGTTTGTTGTTATGATAATACTCAACCCCACATTTGTGTGTTCCAACCCTTCATGATTTCTATGCTCTAAGGGCTAAGAGGAGACTAGAAACATAAAGATTTGGAGACATTGAGGTCTTTGAAGACTAGAAGGTCTGTGAGAACTAGAAGGAGGACTAGGTGATGAAAATGACTCAAAGTAGAGAACTATGAGACTCTGATGAGATGAGGATAAAGATATAACGAGATAGAGAACTTTGAGGTCTAAAAGGAGACTAGGATGTTGGAACTGGGACTATGATCAAAACTATGACTACAATTGTGCTGTAAGGGGTGAGATGGGGAGGAGAGAGAAATAAGCTGACTACCAACAAGCCTGGAGCACAGTTCCTGTTTCTCCATTCCCCTGGTCCTTCGTCCGTCCATCGCTGCTGTGGACTGGCCTGAGGAGGTGGCTCTTGGCCATCAAATGCTCAAATCCCGAGTGCCCATGCCTTTTTATTTTGGAAAACTCACAGGTTATAAATTAGGTTGTTCTTATTGCTATGCCACTTGGCGTCTAGAAAATTCTCTTCTTGTTTGCATTCATCCTTTGACCCAGTACTGGTCTAGAGATGACCAAAAGAGAAAAAATGCTTTTCTGAAAGATTGGAGTGTGTTATAAGAATGGAGCAGCTGTAAGATCTATTATTGATGCAATTTTATTTTTATGCATCTAACTCCTTTACCATTAATTTTCCACATATCTGTGGGTTTTCTTTCAGACTCTCAATAATATTCCATAAGTCTGAAAGTCTGCTTTTATTTCTGTACTGTATTGTTTTTCTTACTGTATCTGTACCTTGATAGTATAGTCTTAAGGCAAAGAATGCAATATCTCCCTTCTTTTTCACTTAAATTTTTCTTTTTCTTTTTCTTTTTTCCTTCTAGGGCTGAGAAGGAGTGGGATGGGTCATATCCAGCAGTGCTCATGGGTTAGTCTTGACTCTGTAATCAGGAATTACTCTAGATAGTGCTCATTGTGTAAAAACACAAAAAAGAAAAAAGAGCGAGGAGGAGAGTACCTCACTGCACTGGGCACAGGACACAGGGCAACGGCGCTGTCTCTCCCACCGTCGCGTTTGGTAGTCTCCAGCCACTTCCCCCACCCCGGGGAGATTGATGGCGATGATGAGGCAGGTGAAGGAAGGAACGGAGTCAAGCTGGTTGGTCTCAGTTGGAGCTTTTTCCAATCTCCTCTCTATACACTCCCATCTCTCTCTCTGCTTCTTCTATACACTCTATACACTCCTGTCTCTTTCTCTGCCAGCATCAGGGGCCAGGGCTTACACATAGGTATGGTCACAATCAATAAGGGGTAAAGTTCTATCCCTTAGGAGATGCTTCTTCTAGGACAGATTCTCTTTCATCAGGACACCTGCCCAAGAGCGGAATCCCAGGGGTGTGTTTCTCCTCTCCTTGTCCAACTAACATATAAGTATTCATAATATTAATCATTTTGTATGGACATAGCAAGAGATGCATTAAGCTTATAGAATTGCTCTCCTGGGGTCATCTCGATATCAGACTACAGTGCTCAGGCCAGATTAGTCTTTCCTATCCCTAGCAGGGTCCTAGTCTCGCCGTTGCTTTTGGATCATGACATGACATGTCCATGACCAAGCTCTTAACATATAGCTAAGCATTAGGCACTTTTGCCAGGCCCATCTCGATGCCAGGGTAGCACATAACTCACTGCTTGCCCTGGGTCCATCCCGTCCCTTGTTGGGACCTTGCTTTTGGGGGTGCTGGGAAGTAAGGGCAGCTGAGGCTTAAGTCGAGAAAGCAGATGCCCGGCAGTGAATAATATTTGAAGCCAATTAAATCCCATGTTACCAAAGCATATTAACAATTGTCTTTCTTTGTCCATACAAAAAGGATATTTTTTTAAAGTAAACTATTCAAAAGATGTAAGAGAGGAGAAAGACAATATTAACTTACAAGTTCACTGTCCTAACAAGGTCTGACCATACAAATTAACAGTCTGATTAGGGGGAAAGCTGATAAACTGGTGAAGTGGTTACAGACAAAGGAATGGAAGTGACTCGGGAGCATTTTGATGGGTGTGACTGATATACCTAAGCTCCTAGTGGCAAGGGGAGCAGGACATATCAATGTAGTCAGAATTGTTTAGAGATTATTACCAGATAAGCCCAAACTCTGTGGCAAGGGAGAAAGGACAAACCAATGATATCCTACACTCATGGGGACCATATATGGTGCTGGGGATTGAACCAGAAGTCCACTGAACATTAGAGATGTGCCTTAATCTCTGTATTATCTCTTTAACCCTCAAATTGCTTTGAATATTTATAGGGTTTTATGGTCCCATAAAAAATTAAGTAACATTTGTTAAATCTTCTTGAACAATGACATTGGAGATTTGGTTCGGATTGCATTGAATCTGTGTAATACTTTGGATAGCTTGGTCATTTCAACAATTCTTCTAATTAGTTAACATAGAATATTTTTCTTTTGTATTCTCTTCCATTTTTTAAAATAATGACTTACAGTTTTCAATGTGTATGTCTTTCATACCCTGTATTTAATTGATTTCTAGGTACTTGATATTTTCATATTGGATATGCCAAAAACAGTAACAATAAGTCTCTCAATGAGAGACATTACTGGTGCCCGCTCAAACAAATCGATGAGCAACGGGATGACAGAGACAGTGACAGTGATATTTTCAATACAATCTTAAAAGTTTACTTCTAAATTTCTTTTTCTTCAGTCCTGCCATATGTGCCTGGGAGTCTGTAGTGAATTGTGAGGGCAGGGCCCCTCCTCTATCTCTTCCTACAGCTATTTCTGTACCAAACTATTCTGTTACTCTCTTCTTTTGTCTTGGTACTGAGGTCTCAGTGTTAGGGGAGGGTGATGGGCTAAGAACACAGGAATTGTCACTCCACAATTGCCACCATGCTCCTTGCTTGGCCCCACTGCTTGGACAAGCTTCATCCAGAAATTAGTTTGTTGAAATACTTAGGTATGCATGTTTTGTGACTGAAATCTTCAGCTTTCAAGGGGGCTGGGATAGGCTACCTTCCCCCATCTCCCTTTACTTCCAGGATCCCAGCAGTAACACACATGCCCCAAAGCTGGTAGTCAGTTAAGAATTTAACTCCAGCTGTTTAACCCCTTAGAAATTTTTGACACCCTGGAGTACATGGCCACAATTTCAGCGTGGGGCATCTCAAATTGTATAACACTGATAAACCAGGAGTAGCACAACATATTGAATGGGATGTGATATAGAAGGCAACCAGTCATGATGAACAAAGTGTAAACAAAGGAAACTTAACCTGTAATAGCATCTTAAGATTTTGAGAACATTTTGAAAACACAAAAACATTCCGTGAAAAGATATATGTATATTGAGGCTGGAGCTATAGTAGAGCAGGTAGGGCATTTGCCTTATATGCAGCTGACCCAGGTTCAATCTCCGACATCCCATATAGTCACTGCACAGCCCCAGGAATAATTCCTGAGTGCAGATCCAGGAGTAACCCCTGAGCATCACCAGGTGTGACCCAAAAAGTTAAAAAAAAACATGTATATCTGTGTTCCTTGTGGTGCTTTTTATAATACCCAAGATCTTGAAACAACCCAAATGTCCGATGGCAGATGAGATAAAAAGAAATATTGTGGGATTTGTGATAAATGTAGAATAATGGAAAACTACTCATCTCTAATAAAAGATGAACTTGTGCCTTTTTCTACATTTTTTTTGAAGGTTGGGAAGGAAGAGCTACACCAGAAATGACATGTTAGAGGGAGTCTGCATTTTTGTTGGCAGTGAAGTGCAGTAACTTTGTACACCAAAAACACAAGTGCTCGTATTTTTTTTTTAGTATCTTTGAGTTTTTGTTTTATTTGGTCTTCTGTTCAAATGTTTTGAGTTTTCAACTTTCTATTTTATTAAAACATCATGATTTACAAAGTTATTCTTAGTTGAGTTGTACACATATAATGGTCCAGCACTAATCCCACCACCAGTGTCAACTTGCCTCCACAGTTTTTCCAGAAATTGGTTTAATTTTAACCAATGTGATACATGTATATATATATTAATCTCCCTCTCGGAGAGCCAGCAAGCTACCAAGAGTATCTCGCTCCACACGCAGAGCCTGGCAAGCTCCCCATGTTGTATTCCATATGCCAAAAACAGTAACAAGTCTCACAATGGAGACGTTACTGGTGCCTGCTGGAGCAAATCAATGAGCAATGGGATGACAGTGATACAGTGATGACAGTGAATAGCACAAAAGGGTACGCAGTAAACAGCTATAAATCTCTACCCACCCTCCCAAATTCAAAGTTCCTCAGCCTGGAGGCAAACTCTTTTATCCATGTCTGTTTAGTGATAACTCCATATTTTAATATTTGCTTTTGTTGGCTTTACCTTACTAAATGATGAGACTTTTTTTTCAGGCTCCCTTATGTTCTTCCTCCATCCTTCATACATTGCATCACGACTTTTACCTCTTCTCTTTTTCTCTCTAGTTCATTATACACATATAAATCTAAACCGGTCTTGCTTTTTCCACTAGAGACAGAATCTGGACTTCCTACTCAGTGAGACTAACACTACCACTCAATTTCTTCCCCTCTGCTGCCACCATAGTGACTGTACTTATACACAGCCAAAGATAATAACATTCCCATTCAATTGGGAACCATAATTACACCACCTTTGCTTTGCCTAGACACTGGTTGACTCTTAAAACCAGAAAGCCAGAATTAAGATCACCTTTGTAAGGATCAAATACTGTTCACAGAATAGCAAAATTGAATACTATCACTGGATTTTCTCATCTGACTGCTGTCTTGATCCACATTCCAATAAGTGTTCAAGCAAATTATCTTTTCTGGCAACTGTTCAGAACCAGGTCACATCTGAGGTAGCTTTGTACTTGAAGTCTAACTGTACAGCTGTTTTTCTTGGCCGTTTATATTTGTCAGTTTTTTTCTTTAGGGGATCGACAAGCTATGCCTTCTAGATCATGATTATTAATCTACAATGGGAACTCTGTTTATCTATATTTTCTGGAATCATCGCATTCAACTGGAAATCTCTTTTAAGTCTTTTTCTAATCTTGGAGATTTTCCTCCCATCTAGACCTAGCTCATTTTTACTTCAGTAGCTAATTCACAAACACACACACACACACACACACACACACACACACACACACACACACACACACTGTTGTTTTCTTGTAGGGCATTCTGTATCCATAGTCATGTCTTAGCCTTGGTGTAAGATTTTGTTGGTTTTAACGGATGCAAAAACATTTCAAGGATTCGAAGATTTCAGATTTTGGCGCTCTCCCAAGCAGAGCTCAAAAAAGCCTTGAAACAACTTCCAGCTATACCCAGTCAATCAGGCCAAGCGCACAGTTGCAGAACTTTAGTTTTTTTTTTTTCTGTCCCTTGAGTAATCCATTTTCCTGGAAACTTTTTGTTCCTGTCTTTCCGCAAATGATTTTGAGCCATTTATCTGTTCCCATTCAAAGATGAGTCCATGGAAAAACGGATGGCCAAGTCCATGAACGCCAACGACTGATCATTTTGTTCTAGGGTCGGGGGCTGGGGCCGGTAGAGGTCAGCCATCCTGTCCTGAAACCCCTCATATCCCCCCCAAAGTTACTTCCTTTAAACAGGTACCTGCAGGCGGATGTCGAACGCTAGGGAGGTCGCGACGTAGAAGTAGGGGAAGCTGGCGCACAGCTGCCAGGCCAGGTGGAACAAGGTGAGCAGCGTGCGGGTGAGCCCCTTGCAGAAGACGCGGTAGGAACTGCGGAAGGCAGCCCAGCCGGTGAGCTGCACCGCCTGGCGCGACAGAGCCCCCGCCGCTGCCAACGGTCTGGTGTCGCCTCCCATCTGTGCCCCGAACCCAGGGCCTTCGGCAGTCTTCACAGACCGACCAACGGAGAGATGGACCGCGGGAGAACACTTGCAGGAGGCTGACCTGGAGGCCACCGCACCGCCAGTGTTTCCTTCCCGGCAGCGCGCCAGCACGGCCTGTACCCGTACTCTTATATCACACATTAACTAAGGCAGAGCAATGTTAACATTCGATTTCAACATATCTCATCCCAAATCTATCTGCTCTCATGCATTTTGTGTATTTGTCAACAAAAGGCTGTTGATTGACACAAGAATTCTAAGTCAGGCCCACTACCTTGTAAACTTTTTAAGTCTATACGAATTCTTGAGTTGAGGAACAAAATTTGTGTATAAATAACGTCAAAATATTTTACAGATCAACTTAAAATATAAATCAGGGAAGATACAAGATTATAATAGTCTCTTATGCAATAAAGTGAGAACATTAAGAAAGAAAGAAAGAAATATGTAACATGAGAAGGTCAGCAATGGAAGATAAGCATGGAAAGTTCTGCTTTGGTATTAACACAGTTTTAGAAAAGCATTCCGCTGGTACAGTATCAGGTATGTGCATATCTGATTACTGGTAGAACAAAGGTGACCGCTCTTTGGTTTGCACATAACAGAATCCTTTGGTGACTTTGACATGCAAATTTTATTCTAAAACGATATAAAATACGGAAATTGCAGGAAGAATAAAACAGCTTTATTTGTTTTGGTTTTAAGTCACACCCAGCGGTGCTTAAGACTTACTCATGGTCTGAAAAAGATGGTTATAATTGTAAATTATATAGAGTAAATAATTCCAATCATGATATAGATTTATAACATACAAAATACTTCCTTGTAGATGGAGAGTATCACGCTAAGTGAAATGAGTCAGAAAGAGAGAGACAGACATAGAGGGACTACACTCATTTGTGGAGTATAAAATAACATCACATGAGGCTGACACCTGAGGACAGTAGATACAAGGGCCAGGGGGATTGCCCCATAGCTGGAAGACTGCTTCATGAGCGGAAGAGAGAGAAGGCAGATGGAATAGAGAAGGGATCACTAAAAAATGATGGCTGGAGGAACCAGTTGGGATGGGAAATGCATGCCAAAAGTAGATAATGGACCAAACATTGATGACCTCTCAGTGTCTGTGTTGCAAGCTATAATGCCCAAAAGTAGAGAGAGAGTATGGGGAATATTATCTGCCATAAAGGCAGGGGAGGGTGGGAAAGAGGGATACACCTGGGATATTGGTGGTGGAGAATGTGCACTGGTGGATGGATGGGTGTTTGATCATTGTGTGATTGTAACCCAAATATGAAAGCTTGTAACTATGTCACAGTGATTCAATAAAATTTAAAAAATTGGGGAAAAAAAGTAATCTTAAAAAAAATACTTCCCTGTAGATAACAGATCAGTAGATAGTGCTTATGAAACAGAAGCACTGACTGTTTACAGGCATAATAATTGTGTATATCTTATCCAGTAACTCTTGGGCTAGGAAGCTAGTTCAAAAGGCTAGAACACATGCTTTGCATGCCTAAGCCCTGGGTGTGACTCCCAGTGCCACTTGGTCCCTGGCCATTGCTAGTTGTAGCCCTGGAGGCCCCTAAACACCATTAAGGATGACCCTGGTGGCCTGTTCATAAGATTATGCTGTGAAATTATCATTATTACATTCAATAACTTACCCAGAAATCATCTGAGTATTTTATACCAATATTTCTGGTTGTCCCTTCAAAATCTTTCCACGTTGAATGACAGTGCCATCTATGGTGGTTAAAAATAACCTCACTACACAACAAAGAGATCAGTATTTGAATCCTGGCGTCATGTAGTTGAGTTATTCTGGCTTGTTTAGAGACCTGGTAGCTTCACGTCCTGTTAGAGGTGATTTGACTGGGTCTTAGTTACTGTTATGATCTAAAATACATTTTTAGGGTTCTACTCTCTTTTGGGAGAACACTTTACTCTTCTTCTACCATATGAAGTGATGCTATTGTATCTATTATCTAGCTTTTCTTTAAACAAATACCTCATTTTTGCTTGCCTTGGACATAACCAGCATTTTCCTAAGAAAATGCCTTTCTACCTCTAGTATAATCAGCATATCTTCCTTGTTTGGCATTCAAACTCATTTATAGCAGTAAAATGGAATGATATGGGTTTTTAAAAATTTTTTATTGAATCACCATGTGAAAAGTTACAAAGCTATCAGGTTTACGTCTCAGTCATACAATGATCAAACACCCATCCCTTCACCAGTGCACATGTTCCATCACCAAAAACCCCAGTATATCTCCCGTCTCACCCCTCTCCCCCGCCTGTGTGGCTGATGATTTTCACTTTACTTTCTCTTTACTTTGATTACATTCAATATTTCAACAGGAAACTCCCTATTGTTAATTGTAATTTCCCCCCCAAAATCAGACCTGCCAAAAAGACATCATTTGATAATTTGTTTTCCATTACTGAGAATAAAGAGCATATGAGGTCACGCAGCTGCAAAAGTGGCTGCATGGTTTTGGATTACTGATATTTTAGTAATTAAGTCCAGAGAAATTTATGCCAGAAGTCACATCACTGCAAGCTTGTACCTCTGCTTAGTGGGCTCCACAAGATGGCAGTCGCCATGCCTCTGGGAAAGGAAAGGCCGGGAGAGAAAAACCTTTCCCCTCCTGGGACGGCATGGGGCTGTAGCTTAGTTCACAGTCTAGAGGCATTTCTGCAAGAAGCTGCTGGGTGCCAAAAGAAGTCATTAGGCCTTGGGATTATGGTCTTTTAGGAGCAGAGGAGGCATTTGTGTGCCTGAATGATATGTTTTAAGCTACTCTACTTTCTCATGGATCACCTAAGAATACCTACTTCCTGGAGAGAGAGATTTCAGACACAGGATTTGGTTTCGATTTCTTTTTCAGTTTGTGGGTGTGACTGGAAAATGGGGGCTACTGGAAAATGGGGGATCTGGGTGGAGGCTCAGTCCCAGTCCGAGAAGGCATGGAGATCTCAGCCCTGGGTCCCGCACACCTGCTTCCTCTGCCGGTTCCTTCATGCGTGAGGCTCGTCTGAGAATGTGGAGAGCATGGCTGTGGCTCAGCTCTGGATGTTTTTGGCCGCCGGAACTCTGCTCAGGGTGGGGAGGGAAACTCAACCCATCCCCCTCCAAGGGGCCCTGGTGAGGAGAGTCTGGCGCATATAGCCCACTAATGTACCTAAAGCAGCACACATGTATTTAGTTTTAATATACTTGCTTGTATTCTCTTACATACATTCTTCGTCCCTCTCAGAGAGCCCAGCAAGCTACTGAGAGTATCTCGCCCTCATGGCAGAGCCTGGCAAGCTACTCCTGGCATATTTGATATGCCAAATACAGTAACAATAATGGGTCTCATTCCCCTGACCCTGAAAGAACCTCCAATACTGCACTATTTGGATGAACGAGTAAGGAGAGGCTGCTAAAATCTCAGAGCTGGGACAAATGGAGATATTACTGGGACCTGCTCGAGCAAATCAATCAACAATGGGATGACAGTTATACAGTGATACAGTGATTTTATTTTTAAACGCTTTTTTGAAATTGAATTATTGTGATTTATAATACTGTTAATAATGGCTTTCCATGCACATAATTCCAATGCTACACCCATCACTGCTGTACCCACCACCCTTCCCTAAGTATCTCAAAGTCCCCTTCCTTTGAACTGCCCCCTTCCAGACTCAGTTGTGTGGATAATTTTTCCTGTTGTATTGCCATTATGTATGAATGACACAATATTGCATTGTGTATATATACCACAAGTCCTTGATCTAGTATTCATATTTGGGTAGTGGGTTGTTTCCGTATTTTGACTATTGTACTAAGTGTTGCCATGAGCATGGGTGTGTACATATCATTTTGAATAACTTTTTGTGTTTGGGGATAAATGCTAAGAAGCTGCTTCACTGAGCAGAATTCCTATTTGTTTAGAGAGCTCTCCATATTGCTTTTCAACAGAGGTGGAACTTGCTTTGGTTTTTTAAAAAGGAACACATAATTACTTCCTCCACTTTGGAATTAGCAATGACTTGATTAAATTGCCTGTCTACTTAAAATCCTAAGAATATCTCATGGCATAAATATCACAACGTTTTTGAGTTCCGCAAAGCCTCACTTTTTAAAATGTTCATTGTATAATTATTCCATGGTATGGTTCTGTTCACCATGCCACTTTCAAGGTAAACAGAGTGGCAATGTAGTTCCCAGTGGCACATGGCTGCATATATGTCTTCCTATGAGCTCAGATCTAGAATTCTTAGAATTCTTAGCATTGTCAATATATGTATTGGTAAACAGACCTTTTAAAAACATAAAACCCTATGTTAATAGTATGTAGATATTGTGTTTCCAATTAAAATATAATTAAACGAAAAATAAAATTAAAAAGTAATTAAATAAAAAATATCCCTCCCACCCCCAAATGATTATTCACATCATTTATTTGAGCAGGGACAACCAGTTGACACCCACTGGAAACATTAAGTTCAAGTCCGTGGAACTGTCTTGCATGTGGTAAGTAAGAATTGGGGGGCTGGAGCGGTAGCACAGCGGGAAGGGCATTTGTGTTGCATGTGGCTGACCTGGGTTCTATTCCCAGCATCCCATATGGTCCCCCGAGCACCACCAGTAGTAATTCCTGAGTGCAGAGCCAGGAATGGCCCCTGTACATCGTCAGGTGTGACCGAAAAATAAAATAAGTAAATAAATAAATAAATAAATAAATAAAAATAAAGAATTGTGATCTTGACCACATGAAGCAGCGTCTAAGATGTGGGAATTTCTAATGCACCAAATGGATCTAAAGACACCACAGGAGGGGCTGGAACTGTAGTACAGTGGGTAGGGTGCTTACATGGCCTATCTGGTTTTGATCCCTGGAGCCCCATGGGGTTCTCTGAGCTCTTCCCAGAGTGGTCCTGAGCACAGTGACAAGAGTAAACCCTGAGCACAGCAGGGTTTTCCTCAACTTCATTAATCTTGGACATTTGGAACCAAATAAGTTTGTTGTGCGAGCGTTCAGGGGCATGGTGTCTGCATCACTGAAACTCTGGTCTAAAACCACTAGATGGCAGTAGCAATCTTCTAGAGTGATAACCAAAAACCTCAAAAAATTTTTTTCTAGCGTGATAAACCCCCAACGTCTTGTGGGGGCAAAGTCACTCACAATTTGGCAGCACTACAGTACAAAGATGAATTTCTGTCAGTGCAGTAATA